>NC_051196.1:3993559-4297309 GCF_015220075.1 Falco rusticolus | reverse complement strand
CGGGGTGGGCTTCAGGAGCCGGGAGTAGCGGAGAAGAAGGCAGCCCGGCCCCGCAGGGCAGCCCAGGGCGGGAGGAGCCGTCCCAGCCCCGGCAGGCCGCAGGGGCCATTTTTAAATGCCTCTCCTCAGCGGCGGGGGGAGCAGGTGCGAAGCCCGGAAGCTCCCTGAGGCGCTGAAGTTGCGGCTCCCGCACCCTCAGGCCGACTACCCCCTCACAAACCCCGGAGTCAGAGCGAAAGAAGCACCTAAAGCCCCCTCCGACCACCCGGGGTCACCAAAGCAGCCGTTCACCACTCGCCCCCGCGGCGGGGAGTCCCCCGTATTTAAAGGGCAGCTCCGGGCGGAGGGATCCCACCGCCGCGTGAGGTGGACCGGCACTTCTTCTCCGCACACACGGCCCGAGCCGCGGGTGGACCGGATCTTGTTTTCTCTCAGCGAAATCCCTCCGCCGCGGCGCAGCGCCGCGCTGAGCTGTCATGGGAGCGGCAGACCGCGCCGTCCCTCCTGCGCGGCCGGGGCGCGGGGGCTGGCGGGCGGCCGGGCTGTCTCTGTTGCCGCCGGAGTGAGGGGGCGGCGGGAGGGAGCGGGAGCAGCGGAGGTTGCGGGAGGGGGGCGGGCAGTGTTTTCTTTCCAGCGCTGTATCCCTCCGCGGCGGCGGGCGTGAGTTCGTGTTTGCCGCCGTGTCCCTCCGCCGCCGGCAGCGCAGGGGCAGGCGGTGTCTCCCCAGACGGGGCGAGGAGGTCGCGGGCTTCACCGGCAGAAAGAAGAAGAAACTTAGGAGCGCGGTGGCCTGCCCGCCTCGGCAGCCCGGCGGAAAGAGGGCTCCCCGCAGAGAAGAAAGAAAGAGGAGGAACCGGCGGCGACAGCGGCCCGTCCTCGCGGCCGCCCTGCGGGGTCTCTGCGAGGGAGCCCAGGGGACTCTTTCTCGCGGGGCTCGGCGGAGGGATCTCTACGCGCTTCGCTCCGTCGCCTCCCCCCTGCACCGCTCGCTGCTCGGTGCCGCCATCTTGGATTTTAATCCGCCATTTTTTTCCTCCCCCCACTCGGAATTATTTTTTATCACTATCGCCGCTTTTTTTTTTTTTCTCCCCCTCCTTCGTTTTCCTCCCCCGCCGCCTTTCCCTCGCTCAGCCTTCGCTTCGCCCCCTCCCCACCTTCCTCCCCTTTTTCCCCCTCGCTCCTTCCCCTTTGATGATTCATTTTCCCCCAGCGCCGGCTGGGGCAGCGCCGAGGGACCCAGCGCGGGGGCAGCGGGGAGGTGAGTCCGTGTCTTTGGGGGGGGTGGGGGCCCTGCGAGCGAGGCAGGCGCCAGGCCCGGCCTGTCAGCGGGCGGTGCAGCGGGGGGCGCCCCGCGGCGGGGCCGGGGGCTCCGGGGGGCCGTCAGGCGGCGTGCCCGCTGCGCTGCCCCCGCCGCGGCCCGGCTGGGGCGGTGAGGGGGGGCGCGCACCGCGCAGGGCCCCGCCGCCGGGGGTAGGGGGAGGGCGGGCTGGTCGCCGCGCTGACAGCCGGGCCCCGGCGCTGCGGGCCCCGCGGGCACGGGGGTGTCGGCAGGCGGGGCCGGGGGCGGCGGGGGCCCTAGGGGGCAGCAGGGGGCCGGGGAGGGCCCGGCCCGGCCCCGCCGCGCTCCCTGCGGGTGGGCTCAGCCCCGGGGGCGAGCGGGGACCTGGCAGGGCCGGCAGTCGGCGGCGGTTCGTGCGGTCCCGCTGCGGCACTGCCGGGCCCGGCGACACGGCTCCCGCCTCGGGGCCAGCCCCAGCAGCAGCTCCGAGCCCGGCTGTGCCGCTCGCTTGGCATTACGGGCTGTTTGAGCCACCGTTCCGCGCTCGGAGCCTGCTGCAATTAACGCCTGACATCCTGGAGTGTTTTGTGATTTTTATTTTTATTGTTTTTTTATCGCGGAATACATGCTTTTAAGGAAGGGGGGAAAGCACAATCTTTGTCCGGCATCTGTATCTGAAACTTAAAAGTCATTTGATCTTCCACACGCTGCTCGCTGAAAAAGTAAAGCAGCGGGTGGCAGAGAGCCCGTGGTGTTTTGTCGAGTTGTGTCGCAGGCTGTGTGAGGATCTGAAGTGTGTAACTTGGTGTAGTTGTCTGGCGGGTTGAACTCAGCGCAGGGTGACACATATGAGGCGGCGATTTGATCGAAGTGTTTAATAGCGTAACTACGAATACATAGTGGGAGGTTTTAATCAATGAGGCTAAAATGTGTCACAGAGTAAGTTGAGACAGTCATGCCCTGTTTCTGTCGTCTTGGCACTGTAGCTGTGCGTGCATCCTCTTCTGCTTTCACTAAAGATGATCTTTTGTCTTGAATTCTTCAAGCCTTCTTCCTTGCAACTGAGGCTGTGTGAGGAAATCAAGATTTATTTGATTGAAAAACGGGGTTTGTTTACCCTGCTATTCTGTTATTAGAGCCAGACACGTACAAACATCTCTGCTTTATACCCATTTGAGTTTGCAAACTGGAAAGTAAGCCTTATTTAAAGTAATTACTTAGTGCATTGCGTATTAAATGAATAAGTGGGATGATTAAATGAATAAGTGGGATGATGTATCCTTGTATACTTGGTAACAGGACTGACAAGGCTCTTGAATACTTGTTTTGCTCTGCTAGCACTATCCTACTGCAGGACTACAATTCCCAGTATCCTTTTCACTTCAGACAGCATTGTGCTTTAATGCAACATGCCCAAATTAACATAGTAAGTGTAAGGTATGATACTTCTGGGCCAAACAGTGAATCCATAGCTGTGGTTTGAGAACGCAGAGCATTTAGGAGCAGTCCTAGCTTAAGTGCTCCTGACCTTGTCCCCCCACCCTCCGGCAGCATCCTCTTGTATACGGTGGTTCAGGCCAGGGAGGTTCGGACTTTTCTGGTGACTCCCCTGACTCGGTCACCACTTGCCTCCCCAGTGGTTTTGCTGGCACAGAGGGAGGATGGTGTGGAAGCAGGCACATACAGGCGGGGAGGCAGCAGGGCTGCTTTTGAGGTTATGCTGGTTTGAAACCTTCGTTGAACTATGGTGTGGTTTGTGCCAGCCATGGTGGGGCTCCCCTGAGCTGCTAGGTTCGGCTGAACCGGTGTAAGTCACATAGCTAAACTCTTCAAACAGCTGATGCTTTTTCTTCCCCTTTGAAAGGTTCTGCTGCTGCTCCTCCGGTACTGCATCCTCTCTTGCTCTAGTGCCCATTGGATCCTTTGCTAAACCCACTCAGCACATTAAACCAGCAGAAAAGTACCTGCTGACCCCCCTGTTGGGGTAGTGGGTTAAACTGAGTTATGGAGAGGTCTGCTGAGCTCCAGAACTGGTGGAAGTGTTTGTGTGAATTGGCAGAAACAGCAAGCTTTTGGACTGGTCTGTGAAAACCTGCTGAACGCTGGAGTTGCTGCAGTGAGCTGGGGGGGAATCATGCAGCCTTTAGGGTGCTTTGCTCAGCCCGTTATTTGGTTTCACCCTGAGCCAGCACCTAGTGGGTGGGGGGGGTGGGCGGGGAGGGAGAGGAGAAGGGGCAGGAGCTCCTGAAGCACTTCTCTGTGCATTCCCTCTCTGCTGCTGGTTCGTACTAGCACCTATTGCTTCTGTGCCTGCATTGTACTTGGATTAGCATCCTGATTGACACACAGAAATCACGTGGCAGCGAAGGGACTGGCACAAGGGAAAGTGGCAGTGTACAGACTGAGCTATGGGTGCGGGGCTGAATCCTGGGTTTGGCTCCGGTTTGAATCCACATGTGCTCTCACAAACCCCCATCCTGGGGCTGGAGTTCTGCAACAGTTTGAACTGACAGGAGCTGGTAATTTTGACACAGCCTTACAGCCTCCCACGTGCTGCTGTTAACCCCTGTCCAATTCTTCACCGAGCTTATTCTGAGAACTAAGCAGCTGAAAAGAAACATCCAAAAAACATTTTTTCCCCCTTGTTTTTCTGGTGGTTTAATTTACTGAACCAGCTTATCCCAGGGGCAAAGAAAGTCAAAAGTGGGTATGAAATCAGGTGGCTGAAGTAAGCATCTGCAGGGGTGGGACTGAAGTAGCATTTCCTAGGTAGCTTTTGTCCTGTTGAGGAATCACACCCTCAGCTCCAGAATCTTTGAAGTCCTGTGGGACTGCCTGGCCTGTCTTTGAGGTACAGCTTTGACTACACGGATTATGGGGAAGTAAACTCCCAAATACCTTTTTCTTTTTTTTTTATTTTTTTTAATTTTTTTTTTTTGGTCACCTCCTGTGGTTGCAAAGACCTCTGTTCCATGCCTGGTTTTGCTGTGTTTTAGTATCATCGATAATAATTTGTAGTGTAACATACAACGTTAGGTTTCTGTTTGAAGTGACACTGTACCTTGGCTTCACACCCTCTGTGAGCCAGGAGCATCCTATGCCTCCCTTTCCTCTCTGGCTTAATGGCACTTGTCTGAGCTGTCAAAAACAGTAACTGAAATAAGATTTGAGGCTGTTGAATAACTCCTTAAAGCTGCGCAATTTTTCATTTCACTTTGACTTTGTTCAGAGTCTTCTGTGGTCTTAGAAACTTAAACATGGGGGTGGGTGGAATTTTTTTTTCTTCCTTACCTGGATGCAGTGGCTGTAGGAAATAGTCTACAGCCTAGTGATTCTATAGAAAACCTGGTTGCATGATTCTGCTCTGCTTCCCAAATTCCAAGGTCTGTTGCTTTTTTTAGAACTATCAATAACGAAACTTGTATCTTTTTTCTTAATATCACTGATTTCTCCAGAAAAGCTGAGGCTGTGGTCATTGGGTCTTTTTTTTGTGTGTCCTGTATTTGCCTTAGGCCACTGTCTTGTTGAGGAAGACTTTTTGCAGCTAATTTTAAAAGAAAGCACCAAAATAAACAAACAAAAAAACCCAAAACAAAACCCCAAAACTGGTTTAGATGTTTGAGTTCTTAAACAGAAATAAAAAAGAAACCCTATTTTAGAAGGAAGTCCTTTGGCTGCCTGTGTACTGGAGACCATAGGGAAGAGGAGGATGACCATGCCTGGGAGGAAACCTCCTGATCCTGATGTCTTTGCCTGTGTCCTGGAGAGGGATGAACAAAATCCACTGTCTCTATTTAGAAGCTGTCCTTGTCCTTTAAGTAATAAATATATACAAAAACTGTCTTACGGAAGACTAAAATAAATGATACTTGAATTTCTTATGGTTACTGATGTATGTGTTTCTGTGGCTTAGGGTTTTATTGATTTGATTTTTGTTCAGCTTTTTTCCCCCCCTCACAACAAAACTTTTCTGAATTGATAGATTTCAGAGATGAGAGCCTAAAACCTGGGAGGCTCAGACAGCTTTTGAGATCCATTTTAACCGCCATAGAATTTCTTTACTCAAATTCATAGGTATTTACTACACTTCCCAGTATAAAAGGACTGAAGCTTTCCATGTGTGATATAAATGTGAATGGTACTGTTTAATCAGTCTGGTAAACACATGGATAAGTCTGGCTTTGTGAGCGTATTACATGATGACCGTGTTAATGATGTTTGTGCTTCAGTTGTTGATTGGTGCTTCTGAATGTTACAGAAATGCAAATAATGCTCACAAAGTGTATTAATAGGTTTAATAAATTTAGAACCAGGTAAATGAAACTTGAGTTTTCATTTTTGAGGGCACTTCTGCAATGAAATGTTAAACTCTTCAGTGAGAGGTGCCAAATGTGATTGAGCTACTTTTTGACATTTGAGGAAACGTGCCTGTAAAACTACCATAATAGAATTATAAAAGGCAGTATAGTTCTAACGAGTAGTAGTGTAATTAATAAAGGGTTAAAAAAGCAATGTGGATATTTGCATGGAAATAAAAAAGGTCCCTTGGAAGCTGTAGTTGTGCTGGTAAACTTCACAGTATAGATATACCCAAAGTCATAAATGATCCATGGGTGATGCTACATTATATGATGGTGGAGCCCTTTAGCAGGAATTTCAAAGTATGTGGAGGTGGAATATGTTCCTTTTTTTTCTTGAATAGGAAACTGGTGTTCATGTCTTACTTGTCTCTCTCTGTTCCTAAAGGACTTGTCAGCATGAGGCTGATGTAGAAAGTGTTGAGAGCAAACCTCACCTGAAGATGTATTAAGGAACACGGGGTGATGAGTGGGGCACCTCTTGCTCTCTTTTAGGTTATCTGTTGGCACTAGGAGCTGTGGTATTCACTGGGAAAGGAATCCTGTCTGCTGGTTCTGGCTTTTCACACTACCCCTTAAAAGCAGCGTTTGTCTATTGGGAGAAGGAGTAGAGGCTGAAGAAGCACAGTTGCAGTCTTCAAGTTTGTCATCTGGCTGGTATTAGAAAGTAAAAGGCAGCAGTAGATGGAGACAAAGATTGTCTTGCTTGCTAGGCTCAAATAAATGGTTTTTCACAAGAATATTTGCTAGGCGAATGACTTGATTTTGCTTGGGAAGGACTTCTGTTGTCATCTATATCAAGGTACTTTGCAGCAAAAGTGAGTATTTTTCCTAACGAAGTATATACTAAGAGTATGGTTTGAGTGTTTTTCTGTGGCCACATTCCTCCTTACCTTTGCTATGATACTTCCCTTGTCGTTACTGTATTTGTTAGGGAGAAGTGTGTTAGCAGAGATAGTACTCACCCTTCCCCAACTGGACTGATGGAAGATCAGTTTCCTTCTTTGTTCAGAGTACGCCTTTTTCCAGCTGGAAGTGTAGCTACTGTACCTCTTAGTTGTCAGAAGTGCTGCTGTATTGGATGTTTTTCCTCCAGATCGTTGCATCCAATACAGTAATTGCCCATGGTCTGACTTCATGGTTGACTTTGTTTGCCTGTACTGCTCCCAAACTGCATGTGGCGCGCTGTGGAGTATAGTTGCATCCTGGCTTACAAAGAGACCGAGGCTGAATTTAGTGGAAGTCTTTGATGTAGTTTTCGTTTTAATGCTGTTTATTACCACTGTTAGAAAAACAGGGAACAGAGTTTAATTAAAGTATGTAGAGCTGTAAAAGTAATTAAGCAGAAAGAGGGAAGATTGGGTTTGTCATTAAGTGTTTATGTGGTAGTCAGTCAGTGGCAGATCTTCATGGGATGGCTGTGTTCTGAAAGAAGTTCAGGTGGGGTCCTTAACAAGAAAGTTTTGGGGTTTTATTTGGGTTGTTTTGGGTTTTTTTCCTTTTTAAATGTATGTTATCAGGCAAGCTCTATGATGGACCAAAAAAAAAAAGAAGCAAAACAGTTTAGTGTTGCCTAGTGCAGGTTTAGCTCCGAGATTTCCAGGGGTCGTTTTTAGAGGTACTATGTAAAAATCTGTGGTTCTGCTTATAGCTGAATGCAACGAATAGGGTTTTCCCAAGCAAATTTTCAGTCCCTGGTTTGTTTTCTGAAGGCTGTATCTAGTAACTTCCTAAAGAATTTTTTCATTATGCAGAGCAACTTTTGCATTCTGGTAGTCTCAGTTAAAGATTGCTGGTCCAGCAAAATAGACATTTTAAACTGTTGTTGTTGTTGTTTAATCTTGAGGTCAAAGCCAGTCACCACTTGGCACTGGCAGCAAGAAAATTCCTTGTCCACTGAAATTGTCTCAATTCTTTTTCTTTATATTGAGGCAGTAGTTGAGCCAGCTTTTCCTCAGTATGATTTGTTATATTTTTGTCAATAATCTTACTATCCTTCTTTGACAATTTGTAAAACTTTTTAAAACCTGCAGACTTCTGAATGATAGTTCTATGAAAATGTTTGAGCCAATGTATCTATTAAAGTCACTTACCTACTGTTTTTCTCTAATACCTCAATCTTCTGAATCTTTTAAAGCGACTTAGTTAGTAATCGTCTGGCCATAAATATTTCTGTAGCTTTAAATTCCTCGGTTATGAAGTTGTCTAACAGAAATCAGTAGTTTGCTACTCTTAACTGATTAAAAACATAATTTCTACAAAAGACACTGTCAAAACTTTTGTTAGTTTGTTGCAGATTTCTTAGCAGATTGAAATGCCTGTTAGGTGGTGTTATCTGCTGGGAGCAGAGCATGAATGTTCTTTTTTATATTACAGTAAAAAGAAAAGGTATGCTTTGTTTCTTTATGAGGCAGCAGTAGGGAGGACGATTAATTAAAACCAAATAAATTAATTACTAATGCATAAATGTAGTTGTAAAATAATTGTTTAAATCAGCATTGGATTTTTTCCTGCAAGTTACACAGAGTGAGACACAACTGTGTACAAAAGCATTAGTAACTTTCTTCTAGTTATTTATGCAGAAGGCATTGAGGCTACAGACAAAAACTAGCATGTGATTTGCTGGCCACTGTAAAATTTCAGCTCTGTTTGTGACCCCACTTACTACTGGCCCATTGAGCCAGGTGTGTTGTGACTGGGGCTTTTTTTTGTTCCATGGAACAGTAAAAGTAGCCTGGGCCCTCTAGATCATCATTGAGGGTTTTTTGAACTCTGATTTTTCAGTAAAGGTTTAACATCTTTCCCCTACCCCCATTCCAAAAATGTTGTCATTTTTCTGATTGCTTTTCTTTTTCCTATTGTTTCTTTAACTGTGTTCATCTTTAGTTCCTGGAGGATGTTTATATAAACGTCATTCTTTGCTGTAGAGTTCCAAACAGGTTACAGGTTTCATTTATTAGGAAATAAAATTGTAATTGGGTGTGTTTGAAAATACTCAATTTTTGGTGTAACATAACTGTGTGTCTATTTATCCATGTGTATGTATGCCTATATAAATATATAGGTATAATATGTGTATAGTCCAGCTCTTAAACTGCTATGGACAGCTCAATTTTATCAGCTTTAGAATTCTGTCTTTGCTTCCAGATGTGATTGTAAGTCATAGGACAATACTTCACCTGTGGATATCTGTACTTGCAGCAGTTCACTGTACTAGTGCTAATTAACTGCTTTTCTTTCTTTCTAATACAAATGCAGATCTCAGTCTTTCCCCCATCCCCTTTTTCTTTCTTTTTTTTTTTTTTTTTTGTTGTTGTTGTTGTTAAAACTGTGTCTTGGAAACAGTTTCCCAGTAAGTTCTAATCATGTTTATGTTTTGCTTCTGGTAGGAATTGGAACTGAAATTATTCATCCACTTCTCCAAGCCTTTTGAAAAGTGACTAAATGCAACTGAGTCAGATTGTCTGTGGGAATGAAGTGGCTGGGAGAATCCAAGAACATGGTGGTGAATGGCAGGAGAAGTGGAAGCAAGTCGTCTAATGACCATGCACAGAATCAGACCAAACTGCAGCATGCTGGAAAGGAGAATCCGAAGACGGGCAAAAATGGAGTTGAGAGAAGGTCTAGCAGATGTATGTACATGTTTATGGGGCTTAGCGCTGTATGTCATTCACCTTATCAATTTGCAAGTCAGGCTTCAGTCTTGTCTTCATGAAGGAGGTCTGCATTCAGCGTGTAGCTATCGTCAGAAGTATTAATCGTGTTTGTATTTGTTGGATGTGTTAACTCACTTCAGGTATATAGATCTCTTCAGATCAGTCCAAAAGTTAAGTGAAGAAAAACTGTATAAGTATAAAATACACGATTGGCATGAAGTGAGAACTAGTGTGATTGGAAGTGGATGATAATGTAATTTGAATTAGTAGCCCAACTTTTAGTAGGTGTGCATGTAAAAGTAAATCCCATTTTGAATGAAGTCACATATATTGATAGTCATTGTGAAATGGTTTTAAGGAAGATGGATTTTTATTTTTACTGTTGGTCTGGGCTAAATATAAATTCAGTGTAAGTCCCTTATTCAGATTCTGGGAAAATCAGGTTTGAAATTTTCGCATTTATAGGTCAGAAACTTGAGAGGCAGGCATAACTGAACTGTGTAGTCTGGAAAGGTGCTTGTAGTGGGGGAGGGGAAGAGAGAAGGAAAGCAAAATTAATTGAGACACCCATAAAATACATTCTAAAATAACTTTCTCCATTAGCTACTACAAAAATGAACGAAAGCAAGAGTGAAAAATTAACTGTGCTCTTGCTTCTTGAGATATCATATATCTCCCTTAAATGTTGTATATTGTTTGTCTCCCAACCCGTGGCTGTCTGTCCATGAGCATAGCTGGACTTTGTAACATTCCTTAAACAATATCTAATATATGCTCTCTTGTTTGCAGGTAGCGGTGCTTCAGGATTTGAGGGTCAAAGTCGTTATGTGCCTTCCTCTGGAATGTCTGCCAAGGAACTGTGTGAAAACGATGACCTAGCAACTAGTTTGGTTCTTGATCCCTATTTAGGTTTTCAGACACACAAAATGAATACTAGGTAACTTGTCTTTATTTTTCTAGAAAAGATTTCATCTTCTTAGTTGATGTAAGCAGAGCAAAACTATGGAATTTCTTGCATGTTTGTGGAAGTCTGAATAAATAGCTATTTGTGAGTAGCTGCCGCCTTTAAAACGGAATTGCATGTGAAACTGGAACTCAGAGCTGTGTGGCAGGGTGCATTTGTAACGCTGTCATAGGTCTTTCTGTTAGCCCTCATGTGTTTTTATGCTGTAGAACAGGTTGTTGGCAGACACTGTTTCCTAGCTTAAACAGTTAAGTTAATCATAAGTTTTAAACCCTTAGTCCTTTGAAATATTTCGAAGACGGAAATTAGTGTTTGGGGACTTTTCTGTTTATTTCATGTGCCTGGGTGCTCCCCCCACCCCCCTTACTTGTAGGACATCACAAGAAAAGTGCAGCTCCTGAGCACTTCAGTGTTGGTGCCGCTTGATTTTAAGTTCTTGCAGACTCATGCTAAAGGAATGATACTCAGACATGTCTGCATGTATAAGATAAATTAATGTGCATGCTGGGAACTTGCTTAAAAAAAGAATCGCATATACTTTTGCACCGTTATGCACTTGTCTGAATACTTATGGTCTAAATTCGGTGTGGCAGTAAGGTTTAGTTGTTGCATGCTTCTTCCTGTTTTATAGACATACTGCTGATTGTAAGTATATTCTGTAGATCTCTATTAAGCTTTTGTTTGTGTACAAGATCTGCATTGCTAGCTTAATGGAGAAGCTGTATGTAAGTGGTAAGTTTCTAAGGACAGGAACGGTGTGCTTATTATTGTACAATAATAAGAGCTGGGGTTTCCAGGCCATACATCATGGGAAACAGGCTGCTCAACCCTTCAGACTGTTGCTGTGGCGGTTTTTAAAGAAGAACAGTTTACCTGCAGAGCATGGTCACATAACCAGAGTAGCACTTAGGTAGATTTTTGTATGTATGTATGTAAAAAGCAGATTGCCTCAAAAATGTCTACTAGATTAATTGGTGGTGTCACGTAACATAAATGGTTGCTGGTATAACCTGACAGCATGAGTTGCACATGAAATTGCAGCAGAGTGGTCCTAATCACTGTAAAGACTTGCTCCAAAGAGATTTTTTTTTTCTCCCCACTGGAGACTGCAACATCTGTCTTTGAGGAATGCTTGAGTTCTTCCTGTTGCGTCCATGCTATTGCATTGTGCAGTATTGCATTGTGCTATTGTGTTGTGCCTCTGTGCTCGCACATTGTGCCCAAAGCTGTGGCCAGGTAGATGTTCTTACAGTTCAGAGTGTCTTTGTATTTCCTGCAGTTAATCAAGCTAAATATATATGCTCAAAAGACTGTTGTTGTTGTGTGAATGGTAGTCTGCAAGTTATGCACGGGTAGTTAATTCGTACGCTTTTTATTAAGGAAAAGATGTATTCATTGTTAAATAGTTGGAGAAGCTACTTTCATAAATGTTTTCTGCTGATATGTTTTGAACACCTAAAATACTACTTTAATTACTAATTTGAATCAAAAGACTACACAAAGGCTATCATCATGTATTTCTTCCTATCCCAGACTTGGAGAACAGTTACAGGCAGCCTTCAAGGACTGTAGTTAATAATCTTGGAGCACTATGGGAAATACTTAGGTGAGGCTTGCAATTCCTACCAGAAACATGTCTTCTTGGCTCTTTCATAATGTCCTATTGAGAGAGTTTCTATTGTTGCAATGAGTGAAAATAAAGGCATCAGCATAGTTCTTGTTTATCTTTTTGATACGGTGATGACATCTGCTTGTTACTGTACCTGTGACACTTAGGTCATCTTCATTCCATCTAGTAAACTGTAGTCTTTCTAGAGCTCCTGAGATATTGTTCTTGTATGGCTTTCAGGGAAGGTGGGGGGAAAGCAATACAAAAAGACTGGAGTGTTTACCAGATGCCAGCACACAAATACGTGACTGTAGTAGAAATTAAGATTTACAGCTTATGTTTGGGCATCTTCTGCTTCAGTGTGATGAGGTCGTATTAGTTACATAGTTTGTGTATTGAGGTGCACTTAAAATGAAACAGCCGTGTGTGATGGCAAGCAGCTATTTCCTGTTCCCTTCTGCCTGGTCTGAGGATGTGCTGTGAAAGGGACAGTGCCACCATTCTGCTTTTACGTGTTTCCAACAGCAGAGGTTTGTAGTTTTGTAACGAGCAGCCCTGCATAAGTTGATGACCACACTGAATTTGTACTTTAGCTTACTCCTGGAAGCCAAGTCTGTATTTTTGTACTTGTCTTCTATATAAGCACTTTCTGTATTTCATTTGTTCCTGTAGTTGAAGAATTTGTAAAGACCTTTTGTTTTGTCTAGAGTATATTGATTAGAGGAAAAAAACCCTCGTAACTTTCTAGTAAAATACCTAGATTATTGTTGGAATGTCTTTGTTTTCCATCTTCTTTATACTGAATTAGTGATCTTATGGTAGAATGGTGACGAGAACATGATTGTTATTTTTCTTTTTTTTTTTTTTTTCCTGGAGCCGTAGCTATAAAGTCCTGCAATTCCTGAATGCCCTCTGTCTTGGGAATTGGGCTGTTAGCTCTGTAAGCTGTCAAGTCAGTAGTGTCTGAAAGAGCTGAAGACTAGTTCTGGAAAGATTACAATTGGATTCCCCACTGAGTTTGTCCAGTGTTCCTCTGAAATACCTTCTTGTCACCAGGGATTTGATGGACAGCATAAAACGTAGCTCTGGAAACATTTTCAGTAGCTTTACCCACAAGTAACTTTTTCTTTTCATCATTTTGGATTTGCAAGAGAAAGCAGGTTGTCTTCAGAGCTTCTGGCCCTCTCTACAGGCCTTGTGGTCATTCTTTCATCAAATTGGTAGCTCTTATCTCGACAGAATAGCAGATTAGCAATTAATAAAAAAAACCCCCACACCCATATGTTAAGAAGCATAATCTTGTCAAGTATAGCTGCTCTAAGAGGTTTTGTTGCTTCTTGTACAAATCCTGTTATATCAGACCTTTTTTTTGTGACAAAGGCTATCCTGGCTGTAAGATTTACTTAGTCTTGCATGCTTGTCCTCTTTGTAAAAACAAAACTAACTTTGCAAGCTATACTTCCTGGGTTGAAGGTTGTCTAACACTAGATACTAAGACTGACACTTGTAAAAATCCAAGTGAATTTTTGTTTATCTTGCCGTCTTTTATTTTCAGATGCTTTTCCCCAGGCTGAGCACTGAATCTTGAAGTTGCGTGCCTCAGTGGCTAATCCAGTCTTTACTATTGTGGATACAAATGTGTCAGCGTTTAAATCTTAAGCCAGACTCCTGATCATACTGCTGCTGTTACCAGTCACTGTTGTTTCCTGGTTCCCTAAAGCACAGACAGCATCATGCTAGGGAATCTGAGAGCAGTTCCAATGTCTTTTGAAATTTGCAAGGGATTTAGGAAGTCAAATGCATTGTCAGTTGGTTTAGGGGAATCGAGGGGTGTTTCCTAACTCTGTGTTGCTGCTTTCAGTGATGTTGCAAACAGGTGTGTGGTGCAGGTGGTTTTGTCTGGTAACACGAGACTAAAGGACTAATAAGCTTTAAGAATTTCTATGTTTTCCATAGCAAACATGAAGTGTTTGGGGATGATGTATGGGGAAGCTGCTTTCTCTCAACACTGCACCAAGAACAGTTGCTGGCCTTGGTGTAAACTGTCAGTCATTCCTGAACTTGACCGAGTACATCAATTTTTGTCCCTTTAGAATCACTGTTGAGCAATAAAGACAAAAAAGGCAAAGTGGTTCCATATTACTTGTATTCGTGGGTCTGTGCTGAATCTCTTGTGTGCTCCTTAGCTCATTTCAATATAATAATTAAAGGGCTCGGTATTCGTCTTGAACTGTGGTGTTTGGAGGTAAAGCAAGTTATGTGGCTGTATACTTCAACTTAAGTGTTGTGGCATGATAGAGGTACTGGATTAGAGGTACATAGCTGTTACATGGCGACACCCTGTTTCGAAGTCAAGGTTTTACATTCTTCAGACCTCTGTGTTTGTATACTTTCCAAAATGATTTTGTTTGACTTTTGTGTAAAATCTGCTTGCTTTCTTCTTTTTTTTTTCTTTTTTTTTTTTCTTTTTTTCTGATAACTTAATTTGGTGAAGTCCTTTAACTTGCTCCTGGTTGTCTTCCTTCACTGTGTGTAATCACACACAGTGATTACATTGGACCTAACTGTTTTGCTGCTGCTGAATGTTTTGAATTTAAAAAAAAAAAAGAAAAAAAGATACACCAAACTGTGCCCCTCTCCTAACCAACACCCACCACCTTACTCTTACACAGTTTTTCTACTTTCACCTTTAATTTCAATAAATAGTGTTATAACTCCAAAGGATGGAGTGGCTTGCATCCTGTAGCCATGGTAACTGCTAAATTAAATTTACTACATGGAGTGTCAGAATAGGAATGAAGGAAAGTGTTGGGGCTTTTTTTGTGTCCCCCATATGTATTTCGAACCCACCCACCCCTATTTATTTGCTAACCATATTAAGGAGAATGAAATGACATGGTTATTAGAATTTTCTTTATGTCTGTTCTAGACTGTATTGTAGTTTTGACCACAGTTGTGTGTGTAGTTTCAGTTCAAGAAATTTAAGTAATGTGGATTACTTTCATCGTTAAAAACGACATTTTGAACTTTGGCCTTTAAAGAATGTGGGTTTTTTTCCAGATAACAACACTGGAGATTAAGCACAGAACGCGTTGATTTTTTAATATAAGTAGATTCTAATTAAGATACTTGTACTACAAGGTTGGGCGGGGTGGGAAGCCAAAATGTATATCAACTAAATCAATTGTTTCCACTTATTATAAGAAGATTATTTTCAGCTTCTGTTGTGTCTTGAATGCTTAACAGCCTTGCAGTTTCAGCTTGTGTGCTGAATCTCTAGTATTAGATGAACAGTAACTTGCTGTCTTTCCATAGCCACTTAAATAAAAATACCCAGACAAAGTGCCTGTTGTTAGGAGGTTAATGGGATGCTATGTTTGATGAATTCACTCTTCTTGATGTTCCCTAGTCAGAAGTTAAGAAAGAGGTTTAGAAGTATAACTCTTTTATCATGCACTGGTATGCTAGATGGAGTTCCGTACTGGATCTCTTGCAGGATCAATTTATCCTTTTTGTTCAAACTCACTGCTCTCAGTGACTAAGACTGAGCAAGGTACTGTGCTTCTGAACTTACCAGAAACTCTCCTTTAACTTCCTTTATAGGCAAGCATCTCACTGACCTTTGGCTTTATACCTTGGAGTTTCAAGATTCTTTAAGTATTTCCGAGGTAAGAGAAACTTGAGAGAGAGAGAGAGAGCTTTGCTTCCCCCAGCCATTTTCTTACGTCTTCCTTATTGAGACCACCTCAGTTTGCCCTTAACTACTGGGATAAGCTCATCTTCTAGCTGATTTTGAGATTGCAGTAGCGATAGCTTTTTTGGATCCTGTTGACTAGGGAAAAATAAGTATTTCCTAGGAAAGTGTGAAAAGTTTCTGTTCTGCAGCTTGTCAGGAAGAAGGGCTATTATTATTTCTTTAAAGATGCAGTGATAGCTGAGTTTTTCATTCTTGGCTTACTTCTAACAACAGACTGTTTTGCAGCAGACTCCGTGTGAGACCTGACCCCTAAAGCTGTTTGTAGGGTGGCTCAAGGGGTCTGTGCCTGTGAGCAGATTCAAATACCAGTGTGTCTTGTTCAGTTTCCATGATTGAATCTGATAAAGGTACTGTTCATAGGAGCAAACCAGAAATCTGGGTAAACAATTCTGACTTTAGTCGTTTCTCTGTTTAGAGACGGGGTTGGCTGGTTTGTTTTGTTGGTTTTCTTGTGCTCTTTCCATCTCTCGATTTCTCTTCTTTGAACTGGGATCTTATTTCACTGACACTTAAAAGCCAGTTTCTTTGGCTCAGTTTATAGATATATACATTTAGCTGTGGGGTCTTTTCAGGCTGTCTTCATGGTGGTGCTCAAAAACAGTCATGTAGATTCTTCTAACAGATGCATAGATTTTTTTTTTTATTGTTGTGTATAAATGAGGAGGCTGTGTAACACCAACATGATCATATTTAAGGTTGCTTCTCAAAAGTGATTGGCTTTTTTGGTAGTTAGTGCTGGGAAAGACTAATGAATAAACTGCTATTTCATGATACTCCTGGGAGAAGTAAAGTGTCTTATCATCAGACCCTCAAATTCTTAAGGAACACTTGACTTCTCGACTTCCTTGGTATATTGGCTTCTTCAGTGTCTCAAATCAGAAGGTACCTTTTAAAGTATATATGGAGATACACCTGAGAAAGTACTGAAGATTTCACAGGAGTCTGGTGCAGTATTCTGGATTAGCTCTTAAACTTGATATGCTCTCAGTGCAGTTTGCACGTGCTGTTGAGCTGTAAATAACTCGCAAACTCAGGCTCACGGTGCAAAGTGTTGTTCTGTTTCACTGGTGTGGGAACCCTTGAGGTGAAATGCTGTACATGATGTTGTTTTCCAGCGTCTTTCCACGTACTGGTGGACACTTGCTTGTTTGGATTCCTGTTTGGCTTTTCTCATTGTCTCTGCCTCGTCACCATGTAAAGAATACTGGTATACTGGTATAGCATTTTGATAGAGGTACTACAGGTGGTACTTAGTGCTAATTTTTGAACCCTTGAGTGCTGAGAGTTGTGTTCTTTGGAAAACCCAGTTCCTGTTTCAAGTTTCAGATGCCTGGCATACAGTGTAACGTTCATCTGACCTTTTCGCATTTCGGGGGTTTTACAATCTCTTCACCCCCTTCCAGTATCCAGCTGCCTTTTTGGCCTTTTCAAGACTTGGGTTTACACTAACTATTCTGCTTGTCAAGAATGATGTTGCATGAGTTTCTAGTAAACATTTAAAGGAATTCCACCAGCAGTGTGGGATGCCTGAGACAAGAACCTGTAGAAACACCTACTGAATGGGATCAGTGGAGGTATGCGAGTGACTTACAGGGTTGGGGCCAGGTTCTCAGCTACCCGAGGTGGCTAGTCAGGCGGACATCCAGTCAGTGTCTGAGAGTAGTATGCTGTGAAAGACCAGAATAGCTTTGGGGCTATAAGAAGTGTATATAATGGCTAGGACATGCAGGGTGTTGATTCTTTTTCTGTAGGTCTTGAGAGCCACTGTTTAAGCATAGCATTTGCTCTACATTTTTTTCCTCCTTTTTTTTCCTCCGCTGGTGGTTGAGTGGAGATCCTGCTTTCTTTAGTTTAGACCAAGCTTCTTTGATGATACACAAGTATGCTTATGTCTGTCTGCACTTCCGTTGCCTGTCTCAGGTGCTAATGCAATTTTGAATGTGATGAGTTTTCCACCTATCTTTGCTCCTGCGGGTCACTTAGCTAAAAAGATGGTGCATTTCAACATATACATAGAATGTAAGGGAGAGGGCAATTGTTCGTTTAGCCCAGCAAGAGCAGAAATAGCTGAAGATCAATTTCTGCTGTAAAACCTGTGGCTTTTCCTCCTGTTATGTTTGTGGATAAAGACGTAACAAAATGTTGGCCTGTCATGTTGTACATATTGCTGTGCTTTGTACTTCTCACGATGTAAGTACAATTGAGTGTTGAGAAAACTGTTTCTGATGAAAACTGAAAACGAGAGCAAGTCCTATTCTGAAACTAGTCAGGTTCAGTTCAGGCTGTATCATTTTAAATTCCCTTAATATCTGAGGAAGCTCTGTGAGTTATGACTGTCAGATCTGGGAGAAGTCTTCCTGCTTTGGGGAGAACCGGGAGACACACTTCTTAGAGCTGACTGGCAAGTCAATGGCGACTTCGCTGTGCTACAGAACAAAAATAATAATGACCATGTCACCTGTAGTCTGGAGGGAGTTTTCTTCCAGGATGAGGTCTCACCAGCTTGTTAGGCATTTTGCTTTTTGGGGAGATGGGATAAGTACATTCTTTAATAAAGAACTTGATTGAAACTTCTTGGCACAGTGTGTGCTACAATTCTAAGTGGGCTTCTGTTTCTTGATGAACTCTTGCTATCTTGTTTGGTGTTATCCCAGCCAGAAGTAAACTTAGCAAAGTCTTCTCAGAACTGCTTACTGTATCTTCTTCTATGAAAGCTCACGGTTTATGCTGATAATTTTTGCCATAGTCAAAAAGATCTAAATGGTCACTTAGTTATATTACAGGGAGGTTTTTCAGATGCAGAATGTGGAGAAGACGTGTAAAAGCAGTAGCACGGGACACTGATAACCTGTAATGCTGCTGTTAGGAAGCCTGTATTGTACCAGGAGCATAAGTACAGCATTTTACTTCTAATGAAGGAAATTGAATCCTCATCATTATTAGTTATTTCTGATTAACCTCTTACAGTTTTACAAGGTGAAGTAAAATTGGGCTGTGCAACACTGAAGGTATTTTGTTTTCTCCATACAAGATGCATAGAAGCAGCAGATCTTATTTGGTCATCTGAAAAGAAGTTACTGGCAACATTCAGTGTTCAAAGATAAGGATAAGCCAAGTGATACGGTAATTTAAAAAACAGGGTATCAGTAAGGGAGTTGATGAGGTTTCCTTCCACCAGCTGCAAGAATTTTATTTCCCCTTGTTTACTTCTGTCATCAGATACATTTGGTAAGTAAGAGGAAATAAAATTGGCATGGTAACACACTTCAAGCAACAAGTGATGGGACTCAGTCTTACGGATTTAATCAGATGTTGTTAGCTTGTTTAACGCTTTTGTCATACGCTGTGTAAGCAAAAGGTGTCAGCTGTGAAAGGAGCTGCAGAAAACTGTTTCTCTGGCGAGCCTGGAAAATTTGTATCTTTGTGAAGAGTACCCTGGGGTGTCTATACTTCAAAAGTGCACAAAACCTGCCTCCACCCCAAAGTGGAGCATGTATGGGTATGGGCTCGGTCAAAAGTGATGTATAGAAATTGACATAATCTCTTAAGTTCTGCTTTATCTCAATGGTTTTGCAGCTCAAAAATGGAGCTCCTACTTCTTGCGGTCATATAGCTTTTTTCTGTAACCATTTTTTTCCTGTTGAAGATATGAAGGATGGTTTTTCTTATATCTCAAGCTTTGAGAAGAAGGCAGAATTCTCTGCTAATGTACCATGGTTTATTGTGATATGTTACCTACCTGTGATTTTCAGCTACCTGTTTCTGTAGCCAGTATTTTGGGGGAAAATGCTTCTGATCGCACTAACTTCTGGAACTTCAGCCTTCCACAGATATTGTATCTATGCTGTGTATTGCAATTTGTAGATATTTCTTGTGTAGTCATTAAGAGTTGTGTTTTATATGAACACAGATGTTGAGCTTGCGATCTACAGAAGCCCATACAGTGCATTTGTCAATATAGTATGGCTTTGGGTTGGGCAAAAGTTGATTTGAAATCATTCCACAAGACAGTTGCACATTTTTTTCTGTTGTGAGATTTCTTACTCAGTCTTTTTAGTTGTGCTGTTGAATTGTTTGCTCCCAGTTTAAAAAAATCTAGTGTAGTATGTGAGGTTGTAGAGGGCTTACATTTAGAATCACACACACATGCACACTTCCCAGCCTAGCTATAAAAGGCAGAACTGTGCAAAGATCCCTTAATACTGGTGTAAACTAGGAAACTTACAGCCAGTCTATTTGCTGGATTTTTTTGCACATGGTAGTAAATTCATTAGGAAAGTAAGGACAATAACGCTTTTATTATGCTAGCTCTTTAGCTGTTTTGTTCAAAATGATAGGCATCGAAAACAGTGAAATTTTATTCTGTGTTGGTTAATCTTATCAGAAATTTGTTCAATAAATAAATTGTGCTTCTCAGCAGAATGGAGGGCTTTAATGTTCCAAGTAGTATGCTTGGCTTTACCTTACCTCAGGAAACGAGGACCTGTGATTTGAGAATATAATGATCCGTTCCTTTACACTAGGAGTTAAATATTTATATGGCTAACAAAAGAACTCCATGCTGCGAGTAGCTGTGAGGAAGAGTTGAGAATGAGTAACAATGGACTGGAATAGTTTTATTCTTTATTTCAGATTTCGACCTATAAAAGGAAGGCAAGAAGAACTAAAAGAGGTGATTGAACGTTTTAAGAAAGATGAGCACTTAGAAAAAGCCTTCAAGTCCTTGACGTCAGGTGACTGGGCCCGGCACTATTTTCTTAACAAGAACAAAATGCAGGAAAGGTTGTTCAAGGAACATGTAGGTGTATTTGTAATTAATGTGCTTTTTCAGATGGTTGAAAGGCTAAGAAAATGTACAGATTTCTTAGGAATGTAGCAGTAGTAAAGTAATGCACTGCTCTGTAATGTTACTTGTTTGATTTCCTTTTAACAGAAACTTGCTTTGTTTTTTTAAAAACCCAGCTAGCTCTGTGCGCACACACAAACCTTTTTTTTTTTGTTAACTTACCATTGCCTTTTATTTAATACACATGTAAAAAGAAGAACACATTTGCCTCTTTTGCTGCTGGCTTAAGTCATAAGCAGATGAGGAGACCTGCTTCTGGGAGTCGAGTTTCAAAGACTTATTTCATGCTTTGAAAGGGTTTTTTCTTCCTTTTTTGTTTATTTTGTGTTGGTGGTTTTTTTGTTTTGTTTTGGTGGGGGTTTTTGTTTGGTGGTTGTAAATTGAACTGTGTGACTAAAAGATGAAGGAAAAGGGAGAAGCCTTGCTACCTCAAAATACCATAACTGTTTTGGTTATAGAGGCTTTATGTGGAAGGTGTTATTCCTCTTCCTTCACTTCCCACACCCCAAAGCCATTTTGTATATAGCATAAAGGTGGTTGACTCTGAAAGTTGCAAGGAAATCACAGTATTTTTTTACTTAAAAACAAAACAAACCCAAAACAAACAGAAAAGCAACCAAACCTTCTTCGGGAATGAGTGTGGTGTTCTCAGATACAACCAAAAGGAATTTGGCCTACTTTAAAGTGATCAAATTTAGCAGTGTAAAAAAAAAAGTAGGTAGCAAATAATTCTGTTTTCCCAGAGTGTTTTTTGAATAATACATCTGCACTTTAACTAAAAAGAATGTATTCAGCAATCCCTGAATTCAGTATCTACATGTGTTATGGAAGTAATATATTTTTCAGAACTGGATAGAACAAAATAGCATCCTGTGGATTGTTAGGTCTCGGTGGTTCTTAGAATTCTTCTTGAATGCAACCACTCAGTGACCTGAAGCAGAAATCCATTTTCATTGGTTGGGTTAATTTTGTACCATTTGAGGAATCTTTTAATTTTTTTAAACTCTTTGGATATTCATGTTATCCATGTGAGGATTCCTGCAAGTTACTCTGAAGAAATAATATGAACATAATATGTATAGCTAAAATTTATAATCAGAAATACGTTTCAGCAAACAACATCCCGCTGCAGTATTCATTTTTTGTGTGGTGTTTTTTGTGCGGTTCACTGACTGTCATTATTTTTATATGAAGTACCTCACTGCCTTTTTCTTGCTTATAACAGAAAAGTACTGTTTTCTTTTGTGGCAGGTATTTATTTATTTACGAATGTTTGCAACTGACAGCGGGTTTGAGATACTGCCTTGTAATCGGTATTCTTCTGAGCAGAATGGAGCCAAAATCGTTGCAACGAAAGAATGGTAAGAAATACAGTTTACTGTTACGTTCTATTTCTGTCAATTATTCTGGAAGATTCTAAAAAAGAAAACTAAAAAGTATGA
This sequence comes from Falco rusticolus, assembly GCF_015220075.1. Lineage (NCBI taxonomy): Eukaryota > Metazoa > Chordata > Aves > Falconiformes > Falconidae > Falco > Falco rusticolus. The sequence continues at coordinate 4,275,398 of NC_051196.1, read as the reverse complement.
TTTAAAATCAAGAATGCGACCAGAGAAATAAAGTTTTATATTTTTACTTGCAAATTAAATTTGGTGTCTGTTTTTGCAAAGTACTTAAACACAATACCTGCGTATGTGAGACATTCCTTTGTAGATTTGGGCGTAGCCACACAGTTTTCAGTATACAAGGCTTTTTTAATCTTGTTTTCAGTCAGATAATTATCTTCCTCTAATCGTGAGTTGTTGGCCTTTGGTGAGAAACATGACCGTGTCAAGACTCGCATTATGCTGGATTTGCTACACAACAAATGATTGTGGGGGAAATGTGCTTTTTCACCTTGGTGAAACTGAGGGGTGTTAATTTGCATATTTTGGTTGTGCAAGATAAATCTCTCCTGGAAACACGAAGTTGGAACCCCAGTGTATTTCCCCATCTCGTTTTGGCACAACTGAGTTTTATTATAAGCATTTCCGTGGCAGCACCAGCAGATCCCTGGGTTAATTCAGATTTCAAAATAAATGTTCCCCTTCCTCCCCCCTCCCCTCTGTAATTTACAGCCGGTTTGCTTGGTGGCAGTACATGCTCGGAACAGCACATCTGAGACGATGACAGGCCATTACGCGCAGGCGAGGGATGAGTAGCTAGTCGTTACGCTGGCAGCGTACCGAGCGAGCATGCCATTGCAGTGGGGGTACGGCCTCGGCGTGTGGGAGGGCGAGCTGTAAGAAGGTTGAGGGCAGTAGCTCTTCATGACTAGCTAGAAGGTCCACAGTCATGATAGAATCGGTATTTTGGGGGGTTGGGTTTTTTCAGTTTGAATTCTCCCCTTGGCTGATTCTTTGGGGTGGAAGCTTTATATTTAGGTCTGTTGGAAATGAATTAACTCTTCATGCTCGAAGTCTTGACTGACCTGTGAGAGAGCAAGACAGGAGGCCCGCTTCCTAACCCTGCTGATACCTGGAAAACTAGTGAGACTCAAAACTGATAAAGAGATCTCAGCGCTCTATATAAAAGAAGAACTTTGCGCTTAAAAGGCTCAGCTTCTAGTTCATGCCCTTCATGTACGTTTAGTATCTCCACATTCATCTGTGTCGGAGTAATCGGGCCAGAATTTGGAAGGCCACTCTGAAGAGCAGTGGAAACCATGCCCTTGCAAGCTGCTGGAGACGGTGCGCTTCTTCCTGGGCTGGCTGTTCGGCGCCTCTGATCTGCTGTGCTTGTGGTGGCAGGTCGGCTGGCTGCACGCAGAGGCACCGGGGGTTTGTTGGTGTCCTGCCTCCAGTGGTCTGTTTCAAGGACCAACTTGATGCTGAAGAACTACTTGTGAGAGAGGAAAACATCTTGCATGAATTCTGGCCTTTTTTAAGTCGATACTATTGGGTGTTTTTAAGGAGCCACGGAATTCCAAGCGTCTTTTACTATGGGGTGTTTTCCTGACCAAAGCAAGAAGTATAGGAAATGCAAAAAAGGGCGGCTGGAAGAAGTCAGAACATCTTAAGTGTTGATGGGGGGCGGGAGCATGCACAAATAAAAATATCTTGCTTTTGGTTTTAACAACTGTAGAAGCTGAAGTAAACAACTCTTGCAACTACTTGCAGTCTCAGGAAATTATAGAAACAATGGTGATAACGTCTGTCAGAATTGATGTAATTGATTCTATATAGTAGCATAAAGCCATTTATTTTGTGTCTGACAAAAAGTCTCTTCAGCCTAATATCTTGTCTCTAACCAAATTAAAACACGAGGCCTATAAGGATTGAGAAACGGTTTACAAAACGCTTCCCGTTATTGACAGCTTTTCTTTTTGTGAAATTACTTTGTAATTTTGGCACATGTTCTTATTTCTCCTACTCTTCTTACGCTAAAGGAAACGAAATGATAAAATAGAATTACTTGTGGGCTGTATTGCTGAACTATCAGAAATGGAAGAAAACATGCTGCTGAGACATGGGGAAAATGACTTCAGTGTTATGTATTCCACACGGAAAAACTGTGCGCAGCTGTGGCTCGGTCCTGCTGCATTTATCAATCACGGTGAGTAGTAAGTATAGGAAGCATGTTAAAGGGCTGAATCAGTTCTGCTTAGGAGTGTTGTTATACGTGAGCTGAACAACACGGGACCTTAGGGGAAATGTCTGAATCTGGCACGCTGGCTTATCGTAGGGCAAAATCCCGTGGGGATTTTCACAGACCAGAGCTGATCACCTGTGAACTGGGAAACTCATGGAAGGTGCTAGGAGGTGATGCCTCCTTAGGTGCTAGGAGGTGATGCCTTCTTCCTTCGCGGAGACTTTGGAACTGGCAGCTAAATTAGTGGAGCATATTGCAGGCTACCTTGAATTCTTTGTGAATTTAGTCAACAGTAACGTATTTCTTAGGTGAGCTTCTTCTGCCGCCTTTAACCTTTAGCACAGAGGCTTAACTGATTCTGTTGCATGTGTATGCTGAAGGAGAGCAGGTAGGATTTAAGATAAATCCTATTACCTTAAAGAGGAGGGAAACTTGAACATTGGTGATAGCGTAAGTAAAAGCTCAGAAACCAATCTATATCAAAATACGCATCTTTTTATATATAGCTTTGTGCAATACTAATGTAACTCCCAGTATTTAGTTGAGATTCTACAGTTATTGAAGACAGAGTGAATCCTTACTTTAGATATCTACAACTATTCATGTTTCAGGTCTTATCAACAGTTAATTGACTTTATCTTTTGGACCTTTTTCAGATTGCAGACCTAACTGTAAGGTAAGCAAGAAATTAAAAGTAAATAAGCACCCCACGTTTGTTTGTTTGTTTGTTTCGGTTTTCCCTGCACCTTTTCCTCCCCAACTGTTTTTTTTTTTTTTTCTTACTTAGATACTGTTCAATCTTAATGATTATGATTAACCTCTCCCCCACCCCCTTCCTGTCATCTCCTTCCTCAGTTTGTATCAACGGGCAGAGATACAGCATGTGTGAAAGCTCTAAGAGATATTGAACCTGGAGAAGAAATCTCTTGTTACTATGGAGATGGGTTTTTTGGAGAAAATAATGAATACTGCGAATGTTACACCTGTGAAAGGTATGCATTGATGTAAATAAGTTTAAGATGGAGTTGAGCGTATTCATCGTATATCTGGTGAACCTGAAAGTCCTTGATTATGAGTACTTAGATTTTTTGGATGCATCAGGTGATCAGGCCCAGCCGCACGGGCTTAGGAAAGGCAGGTCCTGCTTGACTGACCTGATCTCCTTCTGTGACAAGATGACCCGCTTAGTGGACGAGGGAAAGGCTGTGGATGTTGCCTGTCTGGACCTTAGTAAAGCCTTCGGCACCGTCTCCCACAGCATCTCCTGGAGAAAGCGGCTGCCCACGGCTGGGAGGGGTGTGCTCTGCGCTGGGCTGGAAGCTGGCTGGACACCGAGCCCAGAGCGCGGCGGGGAATGGAGTTACACCCCGCTGGCACCGGGCACAAGCGGCGTCCCCAGGGCTCGGTGCTGGGGCCGGTCCTGCTTAATGCCTTTATCGATGATCTGGGCGAGGGGATCGAGTGCTCCCTCGGTACCTTTGCAGATGACACCGAGCTGGGGGTGTGTGGATCTGCTGGAGGCAGGCAGGCTCTGCAGGGGGATCCTCCTTTGATTGTTGATTTTAACATAATATGGACATACATTCTCTTTCAGGACAAACTAGTTTTACGTGTCTGAACATTTTCACTAACTTGTCATCTTCGTGTTTTAAGTACAGGAAAATGTTGCATTTTAAAGCTAACGTTTGGGTAATTCTAACTTGAGGAATATGCTTTTCATTCACCAGGCTGTGTTACAGCAATCAAATATGAGATTTTATTTTTTTGAATTTTGAAATTTGAATTTTGGGGAGTGGAGCAAGGAAAAATGAGACCTTAGCAACACTGATGAGGCAACTGTTGCTTTGTACACCACAAAAAATCACGTTTTAAGTGACCCAATTTTGACTATGCTGTAAAGGGTGTTAATTTGTAATGTTGTGGGAAGGCTGGCACTGTACAACTTTTTTTCAAGCCTTCAAAAGTCATCACCAAGAAAATTTGCGTATCTTTATGTATGTGCGTGTACTGTTCTTAGGTGAGCCTGCTGTTCACGCTGGCAAACTTGAGACAGCTGGGCACCAAAGATGCCATGTCAGAGGACTGTTTTGTTTGTAGCGCCATTGCTTTCTGACCTGAAATGGCTGTTGCTTGTGCTGAGTTCAGTCTAGGGTCTTCAGAATTCAAAATAATACTGAAAGAATGTTCCATCTCAAATAAATACCACTTAATTTGAGAACAAGCATTGTGTCTGCATAATAATTAACCCTGTGGAGCTTGAGATACTGTTTGATCGTTTTGGTGCACTTGTGGTTAAGATCCATAGATTTCCTTCCAGTACAACACACTGGAATCCAAACTGAAGTTGTCTTCAGTAGTTACGGAAAGTGCAAGCGTACTGGGTTATTAAAGTGTATCGGAGGAATCCTAGTAGTGGTGGTTGAAGTGCAAGTACAGGCATTCTTAATCTTCATCCTTTTCTCTGATTGCTTAAAAAGAAAAAAAAAAATCAGCCATTTCATTTTCATGGTAAATACATGCTGGTGTATTTCAAAGGAACAAGAACTGTGCGATAATTTTACTCCATCTTCTGTACTTTCCAACTCTTGCTGATGCAGTTAACAATCTTTGTAACTGAAGCTGGCATTTTTATTACGAGCCTGATGTAATTGGGGAAAATGAAAATACTACTTACGTTAGGTTAGGTAACTTAAAACAACCATATTTAATTTTCACCTGTGTAATTTGACAATGAAATGATATTAAAATAGACATAAAGCAAGGGAGACCTACTTCTGCAGTTTTTCTTCTTGCAAGACATAAATGGAAGGTTTTTCCACACATCTTACTAAAATGAGATAAGTGTACAGATACCTTATTAAAAGAGCTAACAAGATGCTAATGCATTCAGTTATTGGTATTGTCTCTCCAGATGCACCTGGGATTCAAACTGTTGTATGTGAAACAAAGTTCCAAGTTTATATTAAGAGTTATTAATACATCGTGTCCTCGTTTTCCTTTGTAGACGTGGAACTGGTGCTTTTAAATCAAGAGTGGGATTGCCAGCACCTACTCCTGTGATTAATAGTAAATATGGACTGAGAGAAACAGATAAACGATTGAACAGACTTAAAAAGTTGGGTGACAGCAGCAAAAATTCAGACAGCCAGTCCGTCAGCTCGAACACTGATGCAGATACCACTCAGGAAAAAGCTAATGCAAGTAAGTAAGGGGGAAAGCTCAGAGCGCAGCATTAAAGGTTTCCTAAAAACTTTCACCGTGATGGAATTCCTCTCTTAGCTTCGGGATGCATCAAGATACTGGTCTTGAGAACTGTAATTTATTCAGGAATCTGAAGGCAATGTCGATAGCAAATTCATCTTTTTCCTTAAGTGTTTCAAGAACAATAGGTGGTATGTTCTTGTTCTATTTAGATCAAGAGCAAATGGTTACATGCAACATGTAATAGCAACGTGTCAGTTGAAGTTCTATCCATTATGTATGTATTTCAAAATACAGTAAACTGTCATGTGCAGTAGTATGGTTTAGGAAGGAAAAGTTACAGAGTTATCTACATTCTGTAGGAAAACAGTTTTTAAGTAGAGATTATTAAACAAAGAGTCATTTCCTTTAGAGATCCTTTAAGTTGGGCAGCTATTCGCTCTCTGCATCCAAGACTGATAGTTCAGGTACCTATTCTGAAGTGAAAGTGCACAGTTAGTCATCTCAGAAGAAGTTGGAAGGGGTTTTTGTTTGTGATGCTCCTGAGGGACTTGTCTTCATGGATTAGTGAGTATCATTTATTTACTTTCCCCCTTTCCGTGCCACTGCCACCCTCAGCATAGGCAAAACATAAATAACTTAAACTTTGACTTAAGTAGCAGACAGGTTTGAAGCCACATAAAATATTTTGGTTCCGTCCGCTGCTGTAGTACTTAAAAAATGCCTCCCAGAACCCTCTTACGATCACTTAATGACAAAACTTCAGAGCTGCAGCTTTGCTTAGGCAGCTGGATCTCCTTTGATTACCACTGTAGGTAACAGGCACCTGGGTACCTGGAACGGAAACAGTGATAGGAGTTAAGAGTTTTGGTTTGTTTTGGTTTTTTATTCCTCCCCTGGAGGAAGACGTTCCGGGGTTAATCCTAGAGCACACTGACCCTCAGGTTTTGTGGAGTAATACTCAGTAAAAACTGTAGATAATGAGGGGTGGGTTTTTGAAAAAAATCGGTAGGAGAAGAAATTCAGGAAAACCCGAACCTGGTATACTGGCGCAGTGAGGGAAGTGTACCTGGAATTGAGGTGTGCCTTTGGCTTGTCTGACAATTCCTTTCAGGTCGGAGTTGCAAGTTAGACAGTCTCACTCCTTCCTTTCTACTGTCTTAGCCTGTTTCACAGATGTCGAGGAAGTGCTTAAAGTAAATGAAATAATTACGGTATTTGGAAGTGGGAAACTCGGGATAAAGCAGTGCCATAACTAAACCACTTTTTTCTTTTGCAGCTAACAGAAAATCTTCAATTGGCGTAAAAAAGAACAGCAAAAATAGAACATTGACGAGACAGTCTATATCAAGAATTCCAGCATCATCAAATTCTACCTCATCTAAACTAACTCATATAAATAATTCCAGGGTACCAAAGAGACTGAAAAAGCCTGCAAAGCCTTTACTTTCAAAGATAAAGTTGAGAAATCAGTGCAAGAGGCCAGAGCAAAAGAACGCTTCTAGAAAGCTCGAAATGGGGAATTTAGTTCTCAAAGAGCCTAAAGTAGTTTTGTATAAAAACTTGCCCATTGAAAAGGATAAAGAATTGGAGGGACCAGTCAAAGTTGCAGTCTCTAGTGGATGCTTAACGAGGCATGCAGCCAGAGAACATAAACTGAATTCTGTGAAAGGTGCTCACGAGCATGGTGATATACCACCCTGCACGTACATAACAAGGAGGTCAATGAGAACAAGGATGAATTTGAAGGAGACCTCTGACACAAAGCTTGAACCAAATATGTTGGATAGCTATAAGAATAATTTGACCGGAACGCAATCGGACATTTTAGAGCAGCAGTCTCATGCGATAAACGAAAATGATGTGGCTCATGGACCATCGCATAAAGGGGAGATCAGGTGCCAGAAAAATGAGGCAGGCATGTCAAAAAAGAAATCCCGACAAGGAAAACTTGTGAAACCATCTGTAAAAACAGAAGAAACTGATACTATGCACAATACACCTGTGAAAGATGAACTACCGGATTTGATTAGTTCTCATTCAGAACTGGGAGAGAGGAATAACGGAGTGGACACACCTGTTGGCTATAAAGACTGTATCCCCGGATCTGGTGGCTGCTCTGTTGTAACGTCTGACAATTTTAAAGCAAAAGACAGCTTTAGAACTGCAAAAACTAAAAAGAAAAGACGAATCACGAGGTATGATGCACAACTTATCCTTGAAAATAGCTCTGGGATCCCTAAACTGACTCTTCGTAGACGTCATGATAGCAGTAGCAAGGCAAATGACCAAGAAAGTGATGGAATGAATTCTTCAAAAATAAGCATCAAATTAAGTAAAGACCACGAAAAAGATAATAATTTATATGTAGCAAAGCTGAATAATGGGTTTAACTCAGGATCAGGCAATAGTTCCACAAAATTAAAAATACAGCTGAAACGCGAGGAAGAAAACAGAGGGACGTACCCTGAGGACCTTCATGAAAATGGTGTGTGTTGTAGTGACACGCTCTCCCTTTTGGAGTCACGAATGGAGGTAGATGATTATGGTCACTATGAAGAGGAAACAGCAGATGAATCTTCATCAGAAGAGGACGATGAAGAGGAAGATGACTATGATGATGAATTTGATGACTTTATTCCTCTTCCTCCAGCGAAGAGATTAAGGCTTATTGTTGGCAAGGATTCAATAGATATTGATATTTCTTCCAGGAGGAGAGAAGATCAGTCTTTAAGGCTCAATGCATAAGCTTATAGGTCTTAAACTGACCTGGATGTCATTTTTAAAAAAAAATATCAAAAATTAAAAAAAACCAAAACCCACAACAAAAAAAAACCCAACAAAAATTCCATTTGATTATTCCTCAACTGAAGAACTTTCTGAAAAACTTAGTGGCAGCACTTCTTTATTGTTTATTCACCTATCAACGTAATATTGTAGAAAGTGTACAGCATACTGACTCTTCTTAAGTCTGATTTGTGCAGATTTTTATTGTACTTTTTAATAGCCTTCTTATGTGCAATTCTGAGTTAGAGGTAATGCTCTGTTGTAAAATAAAGGCTCAAGCAAAGTTATGAAATTGCATCAAATCTTTCAAATGCAGGACAATGAGAATACAGTGTGGCTACATAATTATTTTTGATCAGTAAAGAGCATTAGTTTGCTCTTACGATATTTGACTAAACAATTAAAAAAAAAATCATAGTAGCAGCATATTAAGGTTTTCTAGTATATGTTAATATCACCAGCAATGATTACAGCTTTTCGATTTATTTGCTAGATGTTCCCCCGCCCCCCCCCCCCCCCCCCCCACCCCCCCCGGAGTTTGTCAGTTTTAACACTGTATGCTGTCCCAGACGTACTGTTTGTGGCCTTTGTTATAGTAGCAAACCGTTGGTTGGAAGTCAAATTGATTTCTTTAAAGAAAAGAGAAAAAAAAATTTGAAAAGGTGTTGACAATTTGCTGACTTTTTAGTACATTATATGTACAAGGGTAGCAGTATGCAGAATAAAAGTTTGGATATGGTGTATTTATTGCTTGTTATGTAAATTAAACACCTTGTATTTAACACTTTTCAATACTTTTAGATAAAATTGTTCTTTGCAAGAATGATTGGTGCTTATTTTTTCAAGAATTTGCTGTGAAATAATGTGATTACAACGGGCAACATTTATCCAATGAACTGCAGCTATCCTAAATTGGTTCTTCATATTTTTCTGTTGCACTTGTAAAATGCTACAAGGAATTTAAAGAAAATCTATTCACTTTAACTTATGATAGTTTTATGAAATTAAAAACAACTAAGTCACAGCTTTTGTTCTGTGGTAACCTATAAATTGTTTGTCTTTTAAGAACCAGTTGTAAAAGACTGAAAAAATATGTATATGTTGTAAATATTTGTGTGTTGTGAGAAATTTTGTCATAAGAAATTGAGATAACTTGCCAGAAGGGTTTTTAAGTTTAGAAATACATCCATGCCAATAAAATAGGAAATTGTAAACCTAGTTTTAAACTCTGCATCAGTTGGAGTTCTTTGCTCATACGCAGTTCACTTCATACTTCAGAGTCTGCTTGATAACGATGAAGAGCGTCGGGGCAATCTGGGGCTCTTTCAGTTTTAATAAAAGGCTGTTAGGAAACCTCTGGGCACAGCGGGCTTGGTTGTGTGTCAGTCGGCTCATGTGTAAGTAACTTCTTGGAAACGGATCTAAAATGTATTTGGGATAACTGTGTGGCACTGTGGTCTATGGTGTTGGTGGTTTTGGCCATGGGTTTAGAGTGTTTATATCTCGGGGTGCAGAAACAGAAGTCGCATCGTGAAACACGTGCTGTGGAACTCGCTGAGTGCGCTGTCAGCTGCCTCCTCTTCTCCTGCCAGGTGCAACTCCCTCTGCCCAGGAGAGCAAGAGCCTGAGTTAGGTGACCGCTGTGTTGCGCAGCTGTGGAAGCCTTAGTGGAAAGGGGTGGGTGAGTTTGCCTGGGAGCTGATCGTGTGGCTCGGCCCGTCTCTCTGACCCTCACTGCCACGAAGAATTTTTTCAAAGAAATGCTTCCAAACGCACTTCAGCAATTTGTCAGACTGCAGGTCAGGCGGTGGAATCTGCCTTCATCTCACTTCCCTCCTGTATTCTTAGCAGAGAATTAAGTGCAGAATTAAACATAATATTTGTAACGTTGTTTTTTACAATGTCCAGCTGTTAAAGGCCAGCTGTGTCTGATGTACAGAGCGTATACATTTTCCAGAAAGAGGCAGGCCCGTATGTCATGTAGCGCACAGTCTCTCCCGTCAGGCCTGGGCTTTCACTTCGCGGAAGAGTGAACACAGAAGCTCGGGTAGGTACGTGGACGCCTTGGAGTACTGAGCCGGCTGCGGTGGATTGTCTGGTGGGATTTTTAATTGTGCTATATCGCATACAAATGGGTTATCACAGGTCGGGTGACGGGGCGGATAGCTGCGGTAAGGGCTCGCTCTGTCGTAGGAAGTTTACCAGCAAGCAGCCGGTGACAAGTAACAGTCGTGCAGCTCTTTCCTTGGGAGCTCACGTGGTCACCGGGTGATGCGCCCTGCGAGTGTGTGGCTGCATCAGCGAGAGAGTGGAGGGGGCGGAACAGAGCATCTGCCCGCGGTCTGGGGTGCCCCTGCCCCTGCTTTGCTCCACGGACCGTTTTCCTTGCAGCTCCCCGTCTCCCTGCTGCTCCTGCTGGCACTGGTGGGCCCTCCGGCAGCCTGGGTGGCTCTGGCTAGGGTGCCTGGTCTGCAGAACCCGCGCACTGAGCGTTTGGGGGAAGGGTTGGTGCAGCCAGCAAACGCGGTTGGTACTTACTGACCCGTGTGCTCAAGGGCAAGCTTTGGGCTGGCTGAACGGCGTTGAGCGATGAAAGCAGAGCCTGAAACGGGTGGTGGAAGAATTGCAAAGAATCTGCCTTCAGAGGCAATAGCTCCTTTCCTGGAGCAGGTGTTCCTCTCATAACTCTTAGTTCAGTCAGCCCTGTAATGAGAGCTGCTTTTCTTTTCCTCTGATGTGGAAATAAGTACAAGCGGCTCTTTGGGCATCAGGAGCTCTGGATTGCTCTTCTTCACTGAACAGTCTTCTTGTCTTGGAGAACTTGGAACAAAAGCTTTTAGTCATTGCCAGGGTAGACGGCTCCATAGCTATGTCCTGGTACAGATTTTTGGTGTTACGGATGCCTTAAAAATAATCCAATAACCCCACCACCCCCAAGCTGATGGGGTAGGCAGGGGTTGCAGAACCCCTGTCTCTTCTATCCTTCCCCTGCTGCAGAAAATATTTTTTTTCATTGTTCCTATGTAAATTGGCAGGTCCTGATGCTTCCCTCACCTTAGTAGTAGTAGAAGATGGATGTTTGTGTCGCACACGAGAACCCGACGGGCTGGGGACGTTCCTTGCGGTCGGGATGAGGCGCTGTGAAGCTGTTCATCCTTTGGCTCTTGGGACCCTGCGTAGCCTTTGTGTCTTATTCCCCAAGGGACCAGTAGGAAGAGACGCAGCAGCTGGGTGGGCGTAGGGTGCCCACAGCTCATCTTCTAGCGAGCTGAGGCACTGGAGGGAGCGTGTTCCAGATGGGCCCTGTTGTACGTTCGGCCTAACAGGTGGTGAGGCCAGAAAGGTAGCGTTATGAGCACCGTGGAAGTGGCAACTTGGCCGCAGGTTTGTGAGCATCCTGGCCCAGGCAGCACGTGCCCAGGACAGGTTTAGCGTGAGCTGCCCAACGCTCGGGCGGCGGGCGGGACTGTTAACCCACTCGCACCTTCAATACGGTGAATGGAGAGGGTAGGGGCAAAGGTGTCGGTTCTTCGTAAGGCAAAAACCCACACGCTGTTTCTTCACAAAACAGTGTTACGGAATTGTGAGTGTTCTTTAAAAAATAAAGGCAGCGAGCGTACAGGAGAGGGAGCGCTCCCAAGCGCTCTGCTCAAGTAGAAGCTTGCGTGGACTTACTGTAAGTGAAGTCACCGCAACGTATGTTACGGTTTGATCCTACTGGGTACTCTTGGTGTCAGTCCTGGAGAGAAGAGGTGACTGCTCATTGTGTTTGTCATGCATAGGGCAGTGTAACCTTTCCTGTGGTCTCTGGAGTGATAAGAAAGGTATTTTACATTTATTTGAGGAGGAGCGATTTGATTGGAAATAGCCAAACAAGAATCAAGCCTTTTCGTGCTTCACATGTACAGGGACGTTTCCCTGGACATCGGGGAATTTCTGGAAAATTGCTTGTGCTGAGAAGCAGCGATGTTCTGCCAGCAGCAGAAGCTTGTGATTGTCGAATGTTACTACAACACTGAGATGAGTCCCCCTCTGAGCCAACGCTCTCTCCTGCCTCAAATGCTGCTCCAGCAAGCAGGGGAGTTTGGACTTGAAAAAACTGTGCCTGATAAAGTTGCTGTGCTTTCTCTAGGAGATTAACATGCAAGTCTGGTTGCTTTTTTTTTTTTTTCGTTTTTTCCCCCTCCTTCTGTCTTTCAAAGGCCGGGTTGTTTCCCAGCCCTCCACCCCCCAGTGTATTTGCTGGCGTTAGGTGTTGTCTCTATGTACCGTGCATGCTCAGTTATTAGCTTGCATGAAGCTCACCATCGTCCAGTGTTACTCTTGTTCTCGGTGCATTGGCTTTAATCAGTTGCCCTGATAACTACGCCATGTTAAATGCATCCAAGGTACTCCCTGAAGTACGTATTCACCTCTGCTTTTGGATGACTTGGTTTGGTTTGCATTTTTTTTCTGGGTTCTTTCTGTGTTTTGCCTCACACTGCCAGTGCGCGCTCATTAAAATAAGCTCAGAAACAGAATCCCTTTGCTCCCCGCGTTTGCATGGTTGGTTGCATTTTTTAGAACAAAAGGGTAAAGATTTGGGAGCTGTGCAGAAGAAAACTTACTGAAAATGAAAAGGAAAGTCACGTAAGTTTGCATTATATCCGCTAGTATCATGCGTACTCCCGAACTCCTTCCCCGGCCAGTATTCTCTTGCTTGGGTTGGGTTGTAAGTAAACCTGCGCCCTTGCGTAAATCTCTGCTGCTCCTTCCAAAACTGGTGATGTCCCAGGTTAGTGAGGTGACAGTAGGTTGGTGCTAACCGTGTATCTGCTTTTTTTCACCTGTTGTAGGGGCTGCTTTTTTTGCCCGCCAGGGGAACTTCTGTGGCAGTCACGCTTGAGTTCACACCCCTTATTTACACTAACCCCATAAAATATTTTTATTATTACAAGGTGTATGTGGTTGTTTCAGAGTTACGCCTCCTCCCCACAGGCAAAGGGGATCCATGACTTCTTCCCAGGTGGCTACGTTTGAGATGTCATTTTCCTCGGATTTGTCCTTGCGTGAAACATAACCAGAGCAGCTCCTGCCTCAGGAACAGCAGCCTCGGCAGGGCTGTCCCGCCGCTGTGGGCGCAGGTGGCCGGTGCTGACACAGGTACGGGCCAAGCGGTGCTGCTTGGGAGCTGTTTCAGCTCAGCAGCCGAGGACCGGTGGGTTCATTAGCGAGTTTCTGTCAAGTGTGGAGCCATCAGCGGGTCCAACAAACCATAGATTTTTCCGCTGATGCTTTTTGATGTTCATCAGAAGTCAATTCTATTTTGTAATTAGATTTATAGTCTTTTCTGCTCCAATTACTGTTTGGGTACCACTTTATACAACAGAATTGGTTGTAAACTGGCAGATCTAAGGTAGAGGATGGCAGTCCCAGAGAGGCGTTGGACAGGACATGGTTCCATTCATATCCGCAAAAACCAGGCGTGTGCAGCGTTAGGGCAGGGCTGCTGGATCATTCATGGTCGGGGTTACCAGCACCTCTTGGATGATACAGGCTGACGAGACAGGAGGATGGTCCGTCCGGATCCGGGGACAGCCCTCGGAGCTATCGTAGATAGCTGTCGTAGATCTACGGTGACATCCAGAAACCAAACTGCTCTTTAAATGTGGGACTGGACAAAGGTTCTGGGGATATATTAATCACTCCTGAAAATTCAGTGCATTTTCTTTTATATTTCAAAGTTGTGTATCTCTTCATAGCTGAATAACTTACGAGGTTTTTTAAATCTTAAAACCCTGTAGATGTCCCATGCATTTTCTGCATGCTGACTTCCATTTAAAACCATTTTGAAATTAAAAAATATTCTTTTTATTCTTCTGTTGGGGGGGGGGGGAGGAAGGGATATGTATTGAGACAGAATACGTGGTTTTTTTTCCTGTCCACACTTAGCTGCCTTGTTAACTTTCATATTGAAATTGAGTGTTGTAAAATCAAGTGGAAAAATAGTTTCACACCCTGCCCCCCCAAAAAAATATCAGTGCTGTTCCACACAGCATTGTGTAAGGTTTAAGCCTGGAGTGAGTCCTTTTGTGTAAGTTACTCTGAATTCCAAGGCCAGTATTGAGTAGCAGAGATGATTCAGCTGCCTGGAGTAAGTGACTAATGGGAAAGGATCCCAGCTGGGGGAATATGTTGTGTAATAAAATGAAAATCTTTTCAGGTTTATTAGATTTCTAGCAAAAAGCCCAAAGCTGTTGATATATCTACTTTTAATTTACAGCACAGGATGACAAATGAAATCTCTGGTGAAACTAACTGTATGTGTGTGTGTGTTTCAGTTATTTTGGCAGATACAAACAGCATCAAGTGTGAACTCAAGATACAGAAATAGCAGGCAAGAAATGGGAAGGGGATTAAGGAAAAGTTGAGGAACTGAAATATTATAAGTTTTCTGAATATTTTTAAAAGTTTCAAGGCAGGCTGAAAGGTAGCATCTCATCTTTATGTTAAAAACCAACCAAACCAACCAAACCCCCCAGAACTTAAAAGCCTTTTCTTTGCAGAAGAAATACAGAAAACATTGATATTTTCTAGGTTTATAGTACACCAATTCTAAAGCTGTAGCTATGCGCAGGAAGCACTGATGGTGGTGTTTGTAAGTGTAGTCACTTAACGGAGAGTTTACACCACTGAGCTCGGGTCGGTTTGAGGAAACCGGGAGTATTGCTTGTAAAAGGAGCGTGTGAACATGTTGCCCATGTGCCAGCCTTGCCTTACCGGCCGCTGCCAGAGATGGACCTTCTTGGGTCTGAGCGGTGTATCAGGGTGGCCGGGACGTGCAGGACCTGCAGAGGCTGGCAGGGAGATGAGGATGAGGAGTGTGTGGTAGGGAGGAAGGGAAAGCCCGTGCTGTCGGCTAGTGAGGACAGGCAGATTGTATCTAACCGATGATGATGATGATGATGGCTGTCCCATGCCTGCTTGTGTGCGGTGCTTCTCTGCTAGGTTGGGCAGTAATTATGCTGTCAGTAAAAGTGTTGTAATCAAATATTAAGGATAGAGTTATTAGGCTAATCAGTAATTAGTTTGTATGGGCATGGCCCTTCTCACAGCGCTGTCGGGCAGAGCACATGGATGGATGCCCCCACGTCAGTGGCATCCAGCATCCGATTAAATGGTGTGCCTCCCTGCTGGGAAGTATTTGGGTCACAGGGTCCTCTGCTCGCTCCCTGCTTACCGCTTCCGTCTGGGAGTTTCATGTTTTACTCCATCTTCAGGCCCTTTCTTTAAGGGCTTTTCCAGTATCACGCTTCCACCCCGTGCAGCTGACCCGACCTGCAGGCAAGGCGCACGTGCCCTGAAAAAAGATGCAGGCAAGGTGCAAATGCCCCAGAAGCGGCACGTCTACAGGGAGAGGAGAAAGGTGTCTAGAGACTGGAAAAGCCACCTGAGAGCTTGCGTCTAGGACTGTGGAACTGCTCCGGTGCTCCCGGTGAGTGCTCGTGGTTGTCCTCACGCCGATGTGGACGGGTGGTGCTGAGCATTAGCATGAGGACCACGGCAGGAGTCTGGGAGAGAGAAGGTAAAATTCAGCTCTGGTTGACATCTCTGAAACTCTGCAGTTCCAGCGGAGGGTCCTCCCTCCCCGCTCGGAGCGCAGTGTCAAAAAGCCGAGGTGTGCTCCCCCTGCCCACAGGCAGCTGTGGTGGTTAATCGCTAATGGGGAAATGATTCATTTAGTGCTCTTGGTTTGACTCAGCCTTGTGAGCATGCACACAGAGCGTAACCTTTATACACAGCTCTGTCTTGCTGGGGACGGACGGACTGCTTAGATGTGTGGCTTTGCAGTTTTGCTTTGTGTGAGACCCTTTGGGATAAGAGCTGTGTGCTTTAATTGCAATTCCGTGGCACAGCCAGATTTCTTCTGGACATCACTTGAAATCTGAATTTCCTGGGTTTATCACCTTTGCTTTGAGAAAAAGGTGTTGTCCTTGTGGCTCTTTCAATCCGTAGAGTTCCTAGCTGTAGTCTTAACTGCAAAATTCAGGTTACTGGATTTTGACTGTGAGCAGTTGTCATGAACAGGATACTCACACCCTGTTCCTTTCCAAGGTGTTTGCAAAGGAATTCCTACCTTGCTAAAGAAATATTTTCCAGAAGCTGCTTTTTTTTTTTTTTTTCCCCCCTCTTAAGTTTGTGGAGAAACCCGAAGTGAATAAAACTCAAAGCAATACTGTTTCTGAGGCTATAGCCGGCTTGCAAAAATATTCCAAGTTATAGAAAGGTTAAATTTAAATTGATCAACAGCAGTGCAAAATCTTTTAGCTTTGACATGTATTTTCACACAGTAACGACCTCCCATTTTTGAACAAATGAACGGAAAAACTTTTCCATCAGGCTGACGATGCTAAAGCCCCCCCCCCCGCCCCAAATCACTGCAGAGAAGCAGGCATTCTCAGAAACTCGCTTGAGGCATCTCACATAATTTGACCAGATGAAACTTAATCCATCTTTAGAGAAAAAGCCTCAAAGTGAATTTTAAAGAAACAAATAGGAGCCTCAAACCCTGCTTTTCTTCCCCGCGAGCAAGCCAGCTGGCTTCTCTCACCTGCGCATTGCTTTAGGAGAGCAGTACTTTGCATCTGGAAGTTGCTCTGTAAATGCTTGTTGCGTTTCACTGCTTCGTCTCCCACACCTGTATTACTTACACGCTTGGCTGTTGCCAACGGGGACCTCGGGAACACTCGACAAAATTTTACGAAGGTGCCACCTTGTTTCTCCCTGGACTTGCCGAGGACAGAGCTGGCACCCACCAGCTGTAGCTGTTGGTGCCCTTGGCTGGGCCAGGCCCTGTGCTGCTGCCTGGGCTTGGCGCGCGCCTGCAGAGCCGGGGGCTGCAGCCCCCTGCCCCCCGCACAGCACCCACCCGGCAGCAGGGTGCTGGGACGGGGCTGGCTGGCTCCAGCACGGAAGGTCCCCAAACATCCAAACGGCCGGTGCAGCTTCACTCGGGAGATGGTGGTTTCTTGTCGCCCTTCTCTGGGTTACTGGTCTGGACAAGCTTTTATCCATGGACTGTTATGTTCCCAGCACAAGGTGGCACTCACATTCCGAGGGAGGAATATCCCTTTAGGAACCGGCCGGTGTTAGTTACAAGCGGTTTGGCGCTTTATTGCTCTTTACCGTGTCATATCCCAGGAGTGCGTCTGAATGGTACCGGGGGAAGAGAACACCCAACCAGCGTGAGCCGGCGGGAGGGAGCCAGCCAAGCCAGAGCAACGCTCGGCAAGGGGAATCGGGGAATAGCTTGCTCTTGCTGGTTTTAATCCTTCTGTATTCCACCTGCAGGAGGTTTCTCCTTTGGGATTTTCCAGCCTCATCCATGCCTTGAGTTTCTGCTGTTCCCACAAGCCAGAATCACTGGTGTGAAGGACACAGGCTGTGCCGCACATCCCTGTGCCAAAGGCCCTGGGAGCGGGCGAGGCGCAAGTACAGGAGGCACAGGGCTAGCAGGGAAAAAGAGTGGGAAGAGGCGAGTGGTGTAACATCCTCCTCATCGCTGAGTCTGTAGGAATCATTTCTTGGTCAAGATCCAGCATTAACACTTGCCTCAGGAATGCTGCGTGCGTTCCTGGGGGGGGAGGGGTTGCTGGCTGGTCTTACAGCTCCCAAAATCGAGTGAAAACAAGTTGGCTCTGCCTGTTTGGTTGCTACGGGCCGCTTTAAAACCAGTAAAAACCAGTGCGCAGGGGTCGCACCTCCATGCTATGAGCTGGAAGATCCCAGCCACCTAGTCAGCATCTCTTTCTGGAATACTGAACCCTCGTGTTTGGTTTACTTGATATTCTCCCCCACAACGTAAGGTATTTATTATCTAAATAGTAGATTCATTTCTGTGAAGTCTTAATGAAAACTATGGAGGAATACAAGCAGCAGAAGATGTACCAAACACTGCCTGGCCTTCCCTCAGTCCAGGGTGTGCCGCCCCTGCTTGCTCTGGCAGCCCTGGCTTGCTGCTCCCACGGAAACCATGGCTTTAAACTTCAGGACTCTTATTTTTGCCTATCCCTTTTTTGGATCAAAAATGACTGAGATCAATGCAGCAATAATCTACCACGTATCAAAATGATCTATGAAGGGGATCAGTTACGGTGGCAAAGAGATGGAGGCGTTGGGGCACAGAAACATGAACTGGCTGCCTTAAGGGAATAGAGCCGAGCGGTGCCAGACTGAAGTGGCGCTGATCTCCTAAACCCAGTTTAAAGTGCAGAGAAGAGACCTGATGCGTCACCTTCTGTGCAGGTTTAAGCATTCCCTGACACTGACCAGCTAGTCCAGTGGTACAATGGTGTTTAGAGATGCAGGAGATGTTGACTGGCTGTTAAAAGCTGTTTGTGTGCCCCCGAACTGAACCCCAGAAGGCAAATTTTACTTCTGCAGAAAAAGAAAGCAGAACAGTGCCCAAACCCTGGTCTGCTTTGAAAGTCTGGCTGAGGTTGGGTGCTCCGGAAAGTCAAATTGGCTGACAGAAAGGAAGGTGAAGAGAGAGGAGGTGCTGCCAATTCTAAAGCGTACGCAGATGCTTCTCATCAGCGGAGAAGCGGTCGCAGGTGTCGGTGGGGTGAGCGCCCTGCGAGCTGCGCTTCTCCAGAGCTCATGAGAGAAGTGCCCCTGCCAGAAGCAGCATGCCGAGGGAAGCAGAAGGGACCTGTCCTCTGCCTCAGCCACCCAGCTTGTGTGTGTGACCTCTGGTAGAGGCAGGCTGGTGGCAAAGCACCTGAGGCACCAGCTGCCCTCCCGTGCCGCAGCCCCGGCGGCAGTGGTGCCAGCCTCGGGGAAAAGGGAGCAGCGTGGGCGCCTGGGAATCGGGCTGCTTGGCTGCTTTGGTCAGGGAAGCCTGCAACGGATAGTATTTTTTTATACTCTTGAACTTTTCCACCTTATATTTAGTGCTTCTCCTGTTCCTGTTGCCCTTCGCACTTGCCTTACTAGAGTTGCCTTACAAGTCACCGAAGCATTTGAACTCTGGCTCCTGGTCTCTGTAAAACAAGGATGATACCACCTATTGCCTAACAAAGCCTGTAAGGCTAATAAAGCTATAAGCTCCTCAGGACAAGGGCTTTTCCTAGTTATGCAGACTTCTGTGTATGTATTATGAGTCTTGAATTAGGTAGCCATAACTCCCATGGTCAGTAAAACAATTAGACCTCTTTCCTTTTCTAGCTTACAGAAGATGTAGGGCAACAGTAACCTTCCTCTGTTCCTTTTTATCTTTTGGAAACGCTCTTCCCCCCATACAAACCTAGCATATCTGTAGAAGTGAGACTTGTATCCCTTTTATGTTGCCAAGAAGCTGCAGTTGCAGTAAGAATCTATTTAGGCTAATTAGATTTTGCAAATCCATTACGGTTCTCTTGCTGGTGCCTGCAGACAAAAACCGGTGTGCCTCTTACAGGGCCTGACCATCGCATAGGGCTTCCCAGTGCTCGGCAGGCATGAGTGCTGCTTCACTTGACCACAAACTGGTGTAAGAAGGAGGAGCCTTGGCTCTGGAAAGCAGCTGTAAAGCCGAGAGGAATGGCTGTGCGTCTTGTGACCTTTGCTGATGGCATGCGTGATTGCCCGACGTGGTATCACATGATGACCATCATAGACTGCTAAGAATCAAGCAAAGCTTTTTTTCTTCCTTGCATCACCAGGGTGAAAGCTTCCACAAAGCTGACGTAGCACGTGCAGCTCGACAAGGTGGATGACTTCGGGCAAACTCCAGGGATTTGGAAAGCGTTAGGTTTTTTGGCAGCTCTGCCACTGCTTCCTCTTTACAGGCAAACGTGTCCCCCTTTTCCCCTCTGTAAAATGGAAATAACTCTTCTCTCATTTTTAATTGTGTGTATTTGAACCGTAACTTTTCCACAGCAGAGATCTTCCCCCGCTCCCCGCTCCAGCTGGGCAAGGATTTAGAAGGAAGAGGCTAAAGGGGCATTAGTTGTAGACCAGTATCAGCCAGTATGGTATATGCTCATGAGCTGCTAAGCTCAGCAGAGCCTTTCACCTCTCCAGGGCTGCTTCATGTGGATCTTTGCTGGCTGCTGTAACATGCCATTTTTCCAGCAGCTGGTTCTAATCTTCTTGCAGGATCTCCTGAGCTAGCTTCGCTGCGAAGATTTTAACTGGGCTTTGGTATCCTAAAGGAGTAAAGGGTAGGTAAGTGGTGATTTATTTCTCACCACAAGAGTATGTTTCAGGATTGTCCTTCCTTTTTCTCACTTACAGACTCTGAAATTTATTTCTCTGGCTAAAAATGTCAGTCCTTACCAGCAGTCATGACTGGAACTGATAATCTCTGTCCAATTCCCAGAAAAGAGGCATTTCCACTCCAACGCTCACCCTGAGAAGTGCTTGTAAGCACCTAGCTGCTGGTTTGGGAGGGGAGGGTGGTCCAGGCGCTGCTTGGCAGCGCTGCCATAGCAGGGAGCAGAGGTGGCTGTGGGCTGTGCCGGCTGGAGCGGTGCTTAGCCCTGCGGTGGTGGCCTGACCACCCTGGGCTCCTCCAGCCAGGACGGAATCACGCACTGGGAAGGGCAGCGTGGGGGTCTCACACCCTGCCCTCTCCGACTGGAACCTGAAGCATGGGGACTGTCTGCCTGTGAGCTCTGTGGGAGCGTTGTTTGCTTGAAGAAATGGTTTGGATTGTGGTTATTTTTCATTTTTTTTTGGCAAGATTTCCCCGGGAGAGGGAGCAGTCCACACAAATGATGTCGAGGGGAATTAATCAGCTTGTCCCAGCTCCAGCTAAACTGCATTTTCTGCGTTGCTGTCAAGTCCTTCTTTCATGCTCCTCATCCTCAACCCCTCTTCCTTCACCTTCTGACTCCTCTCATAACCCTGCCGTACCTTTGCCTGTGCTAGCCCTCTGAGGCTGGTATTCAGTGAAGACGCTTGCACCTCTTCCCATTTTAAATCATCCTTCCTACCACCAAGGCTGCTTCCAGCACCCTGTCCCACAGCCCACATCTCCTTCACTGGTCCCTGCGCCCAAGTCACTTCCCTCCCAGCGCTATGTCCTCTGCACCCCTGGCCCGAGCCACAGAGCCAGGGCTCAGTGGCAGCTCCTGCAGTCACTGTGGTGATAGTCATCAGGCAAAAGAGGAGATGCATCAGTTCAGGAATTTGGGGCTGCCTTCGCTTCTTTCGGTTCTAGCAGCAGTCACTTCCAGAGGCTTGCTGCTGCTTAGATAGCTGTTTGGAGGTTGACTGTTTTCCTAGCAAGTTGATTATATTTCCAGTGACACATGCATAGAAAACCAGAGGAAGATTAGGGGTTGTGGAGTTCAAAACCGCTGCTGCCAAAGTTCCTGTCTTCATGGTGTCTTTTGTTATATCAGGAAAAGTTCCAAAAAATGGTAGCCTAGTTACCGCTTGAAGGAAGGGTTTGTGGCTTCTTGCTGATGACTTCTTTCTTTATTCATTCCTTTCCTTTTTTTTTTTTTTTTTAATAACCAAGAAGGGATATAACAGAGCTAACCTTGTGATAATCAAGCCTCTGTTGCATTGTATCTCAGTACATCTGATACAAAAACATCTACTGACATGTGCTGTGATTCTTAGTGCTGCTGTAAGCTGAACCGCTCTGGGAAAATTTCCAAGGAATAATGGGCAGAATTCTCAAGGACAAGATGAGGAGGACAGCGCAAGGAATCTGTTCAACGGCAGTCCTGGGAAATTAGTGTGGCAGGGAGGCTGTCGTAGCAGTGACTGGCATTCATAATAATGTTACTCTTTATCTCGATGTGCCAGCGGAAAGATTTAAGAGGTTTTGTGTGTGGATGACCCTCAAATTAAGGGTAGAACTGGAGTAGTGGATTTTGCAGCACAGACTTGAAGTTCTACAGCTGTTAGGGGAATAAACGGTTTTCACTGGAGTGAGATCTGCAGCTGTCTGCTTGGAGATGGTCATCTCTGGTAAAGACATACCCTGAGACAGAAGCAGTCTTCTAAGAGCATGGCTGTGACAGTTACGTCTCTGCTGTGTGCTCTCTCTGACTGTTCAATACAAAGAAGCCTACAGACACATGCTGTGATTTTTAATGCTACTGTCAGCTGAACCACTCCGGGAAATTTTCCAGGGACCATTGGGCAGAGTTCTGAAGGACAGACTGAGAACAGTGCAAGGGACCGGCGCTAAGAGCAGTGCTAGGAGGCTGCTGCGTTAGAGACGTAGCCTGAAAGGGGGCACGCTTCTAAACGTGTAGCTTCTTTTAAGTTAGTACAAGCAGGCACGATCACGTGCTGGCAGACAGCTTGTGTTACAAACAGCCCCCAGTACTCCAACGTAACAGCATCTAGGCCCGTGACTCAGTCCCCGTTTGTGTAGGTGGGTGAAGTGGGATTTCAGTTATCAAGCTGTGTGTCCCCTTTCTTTGGGCAGAGAAGTGTATTGCAGCTGCACTGTGTTGCAATTCACAAAGCAGTAGTCGGAGTATGATGGTTTACTTCTCTAGTGTTGCTCTGTCTGCTCTTAGTGAATGTTATCTAAGCCCATCAGATCATGTAGTTCATGTTGATTTTGGAGCCTGGTGGGTGATACTACCCGGCGGCCAGGGTAAACAGTTCACACTGCAGCCAAAGTTCACTCTGGCAGGTCTGAGTTGTCATCTCTACTTCCAGTTTGCATTGACAAAATGGTACGAAAAAGGCAGGGGGTTAGTGGAAGTGGGTGAGGCAGTTTAACTCGTATTGTTGATGTGTCTATTCAAAGGGCAACACCAGAGTCAGCTGAGCATGAGTAAATTCTCATTTATGAGGGCCTGACCTTAGACTCTGGACCTCCACAGCTGAAGAATCACTAAAGGGCTGCAGAATTACATTTCCACCGAAACAAGGATGACTTGAACTTCAATAGAAATGCCAGGTCCACCTCGGCTTTGTAATGTGCTCTGAAATAACAGCATGCGTTACTTCAGAGGAATCCGTTTTGCCATCTCACCAGAGACCTGTTGGCTGGTGCCATCCAAGGGCCAGTGCTCTGACAGAGCTTACATCTCCAGGAGTTTCTGTTCAGAAGACATCTCTAGGCATGGAATTCCTGCTTCCTGTTAAGGCTGGGTGCACAGCAGATTTTGTCTGTTGACATTGGCAAGACTTTTCAGGCTTCATTTCAGTGCCTTTCTAGCTCTTTGCTTGGCTGTTTCATTACTTGAGTTGCATGACTTAAGTTCTGAAATTCTTTTCAGATGTTTTTTCTACTTACCAGCACCACACTGCCTGGATATGACTATCAGAAAGCACAACAGTGGTGCTTAAACCGTGATAGTCATGCATAGTGGGTCTCCCAGGATTTTGATTCCATCACTTTTTGCTTGAGCCTGGGTACCTGTTTAAACAAGGAGAAAAACTACCATGCAGGATAAGCTGTTGCAAAGTTCAACTGAAGTTTGGGGTGAGGCCTTAGATGGGTTCTGACAACCAGTGGCTCTCTGACTTCTACCTGGGAGGCAAATCTATGTGGTGGAAAAGCTCCTGGTTAAAGGGTTGTGATTTTGTCCCTTTGTGGAGGAGCCCAGTTAAAGGGCAGATCTCACAGTGCTGCCAGGAAGAAAAGGACGCTTGTCTGGATAGCTCTTCTCTACCGCCCAGCCTCTCCACAGGACTATGGATGAAATAAGTTTTCAATTCTACTGCGGGATAGAGAAAGCAGCCCAAGTTCACAGAGCCCAAGGGTGGCATTTTTTCGATAGTCCCAGCTGCCACATAAGCCAATGGCAGATTCGTCCCCGACCTCCACGGTAGCGGCACTAAGCCAACATTGTATGCTCCAGCAAATCATTCCCTCAGGCTCCATAAATCCTGTGCTGTTGTCCTGCTTCTGGGGCGGTGAGAGGACACCCTGTGTCAGCGTGCTCTGAGAGCAAACTATGCGGCAGGGGTGGCAACAGTGTTTTAAGCTGCTAAACTCAGCATGCAGGGATGGAGCTGAATGCCTAATTGAGAAATATCAATGCCCAGACCACTGCCAGTGAGCGAGCGTCGCTTGTCTGGTTTGGCATTTGCAGAAGTGCATGTTGCCACTCTCGCTGCAGAACACGGGGCTGTGGAAAATGGAGGTTTCTTGACCTGTTAATCGGGGAGAGACACAGCAGCTGACACTATGGACTACCCTTATGCTTGGCTGGAAACACTATTTGCTGTTTTAAGCTGAACACAGCCTCCTAACCTATTCTGCTCTGTTTCTCATCTGCTATTATATTCAGTGTACAGAAGCCTTTTTTGTTATGAACTGAGATACTATGTGAGAACACACCTTCCCCCAGAGCAGAAGGCCAGCAAGTCTCTTTGCAATGACTTCCACAGAGGGACAGCAAAAACACTGGTCAGGTTTGAAGGCTTTGGTTTCTCCAGCTTCTAAGAACTTCCTCTCTTTCAGATGCTCTGGAAAATACATCAAGACTGGATGAGTTAGCAAGCGAGACAACAGAGAGGCTGTGTGGCACCTGCATGAAAGATGGCAACAGGAGAAGGCGGAGGCAGAAAGCATGGGACAAGAACAGAGATAAGAGTGACCTTGACAGGAGAGGATAACAGGTAGTGATGGCCCGGGAGATGGAAGTGCAATAGGCACTGGAAAGGGGAGACCTTGGAAAGATTAACAAGACTAAACTGTACTGAGGAGGAGGGGCCATGCACTGAGGTTTCCAGGCAGCTGTGCAACCATTTTCTCATGCAGTGAAGGAAATAAAAACATGCACCATGTGGTAGAAAGCAGAAATCCAAGAGCAAGGGATTTTTCTGTTTCCTCCCCCAGTTTTGTGAAAAAAGTTTGCCCTTTCTCTGGAGTTGCTAACTTTTCTTCTAGAAGCTACTTCCTTCAGAAGGCATGGTCAATTTTGCAGTTCCTCAGAGTGCAGATTTTAATTACACATCTCAGTATAATGCCTTTGTTTGGAGAAGTGTTGTGCAAAAAATTGACATCTGAGTTTTTACAGCTGGCAGAGCAATAATGATTTAAAGGAAATTCCTCTCCCTATACAAGTCAAGGCATGCTGAATTCACCCTTCCCCAGAAGCTTGTGTCACCGTCCATGCAAGCAAAGCAACTAGTCTGGGCAGGTGACATTTCTCATCTGCTTTGAAGTTCCAGTCAGTGGCGGATCAGACCCACTCAGGGACTGAGTGAAATCTGTCCTGCCAGCTCTACCACTCACTCAGCAGGTTCACAGAAGACTGTAGCGTGGATGTCACTGCACTGTTGCAGTTAGTAAAACCTTGAAACTGCCCTAATTCTGCTGATTTCATTCTATCTTGGCACGCAAGAGCTCAGGTGGCTGGTTTTTACCTTCTTCCTGAAGTTTGCCCCGGTGCACATGGAGAACTGGCCCTACTTTCCCTTTGGCAATCTATGAAGGGCCCCATTACTCACCTTTCCTTCAGGGAAATGATGAGGATGGATTCTCTTGCCTGCAGGAGCCCAAAAGAACGTGAAGCACCTGGACTGGAGGCTGCTCACCCTCCATATCCAACACCATCTTCCTTGGTATTTCCAGTCAGTCCCTACATTGAAAGAGTTTGGGGATAGGCTGATACCACCAGAAGAAATCTGGGTTCATTCTAGCTACCACTGACAGGCAGTGCTTCCTACGGGATGTGTCCCACATGCGTAATGGCGGCAGCTCTCAGCTTGCTCTGGTCTACATCACAGCCGGGACAAGCTCAATCCCAGATCTGCAGCTTATGGGCTCCCTTTGGCCAGATGCTTCTCAAACGCAAGATTGTGAGGCTCGGTTGGATCAGTGACCTCAGTGAAGGCTCTGAGTATTCAGAACAAACAGTTCCTCTGGCTTAAAAGCTTTGGCAGATGCTCCTGCTTTCATGTTCACTTACTTGGCATAAGAGGGGCTGCTTAACAGAAGACTTAAAACCCTCGCACTCTAGACAAGGTGCTTTGGTGCTGATTGCTTTTACCATATTAGAAAGCTCCTGTCCTCCAAATCATGGAGGACTACGCTTTGCTTCTTATATCCTCTTTGCTGAGCTTTTTGGGATTACTTCAGGCCTTGGAAGTCAATATGAAGGCTTGTGTTAATTTGAATGATTGCTAACTCAGGCCTTTTGCTGTTCCATGCCCACTACACCCTAGTCTATCAAAAGAGAACCACTGATGGAGGGAGAACCTGGTCCAAGAGGGTTGAAAAGCTGGAACCCTGGCATTACTGATCTCCACAGGTGTCAAGAGACCTCGGCTGTGAATTGTCAGGGGGTTTGCACAAGTTGTGAGCATGAACGAATAACATGAGCCTTATCTGCTAAATAAACTCTCTCAAGTATTATAGAGGTGCCCACGACCTGGGACGACCCTTAATACTCCACAGCACTGGCTGCACGTGAAGTGGTTAAGTGCATGACTGACGTGTAGATGCGAGCCAGCAAGGGATGCTTAGGATTCTCCATTTCTTATGCTGAATTGCAGGAGAAGAGTGAGTTGGCTCTGTAGTATGGGATGTAAGAGCCTTGGGATACTTAGGGGAATAGCACAGGAAAGAAGGTTAGAGAAGGAAAGGCTGGAATTCAACGGTCTCCAAAGAGGATGCAGATTATGAAAGGGGGAGGGAGACGTGCTCTAAGGCAGAGAGATCAGCAAGCACTAAGGTGTGTGCTGATAGCAATAAACAAGCTGCTAGTGTTTTGGCTGAGGGGAGTTGCCTCACTAATCTCAGCTGAGACAGTGGAAGAAAAGCAGCAACAGAGCTGAGTAAAGAATGGGACGCTGGGAGAGAAGAAAATCGGGAAGCAATTGAATTACTATAAGGTGGTACAGGAGTCAAAGGGCACACAGTAGCAGTGTGTAATCACAGCTGAACAGCTCTCATCAGGCCAGTCATCTGTCTGCCTTTCAGCCCGCTTTTGGTTTTCATCTCACTTATTTTGTCCTCCCCCACCTCTTCTTCCTGAGTCAAGAAGTGGATGTTCTGTTTACAGAAGTGGATGTTTCCTCCATAAGAAGTGCTAAAGCTGCACGTCACTTCTCCTGGGTGCTCCCCTCTCCTTGTACATTTATTTAACAGCAGCAAACACTTTTCATTTAGAGATGCTGCTGTAGTTCACAGAGGTCCGCTGGACATGTCCTTGGCAGATGGATTTCCCCGTTTGCTCAGGATTTGCCTGTGACATTGGGTCCCAGAGGAATAGCCACTGCACAACTGTAGTCTTCTCTGTGCAGGGCATGCTCTGCACAGTCTATAGCTGGGTACACAGTGTCTGAGAAACCTGGCCAGGGCAGTTTGCCTGGCACACTGCAGTCCTAGATGTTCCAGCTGGAAGTAGCACCCCACCTCTCACTGTTGCTGGGGCTGCGGCTTTGGTACGCAGGCTGCTAGGACTGGAGCTTTGTCTGTGTAACTAACGCTGCCGCTCCTAGCGATCCTTGGTCCAACTGCTTTGCCAGAGGCCCTTTCCTTCTGAGCCCCAAACAGCAGCAGTTTGTCTCAGGATGGGTTTCATCATACTGAAATGGAGGCATCCTAGCCAAACAGCCTCTCTGTGCTCTACGTACCCGGGACGGGTTGAGCTGCCTTCTGCCAGTGCCATAGACCGGCAACGCAGATGAATGCGCTCAGTATTGGAGGAATTTCTCCTTTGAACACTGAGATAACTAGCTTTTAGTAGATTCCCAACATAGCGAAGGCTTGTGTTAAGTGAATTTATTTCCTCCTTCCTCTCACTTTTACGTATTGAATCAATATTTTCTTTTCAGCAAGTCAGCTGTGCCTGCCTCTCTGTAAGAAACATTGGAGTTTGCTTTAATTCTTCTCTCAGAAAGTTCTGCTTATCCTGCCTGTATACAAGGTCTCACTTAGGAGACCTCTATTTGCATGCGGTGACTATGAAGTATTTCGGAATAGCTGGTTCTTTTGTCCCTGCTAGTGTGTTCCTAACACAAACGTCATGAACAGGGCGGATGGTGGGTGCAAAAACTCTTTCAGCATTGGCAAGTGTTTGGTTTGGTTGATGGCACCTTGTCTTAAGTGACACAAGTAAACTTGGAGACAAGAAAGGAAACATTATCAACTGGTGTGTTTCCAGAGGTTTACACTGCTGAATTGGCAACTAGCTCTGCTTTTATTTCCCCCAAGACTGACACATCTACACTGCACGTCAATTTTAGTGCCGGCTACAGCAATTTACAATCTTCCTTTCCAGAAGTGAAGTTTCTCAACCAATTATAAATGAACAAAAAATATTTCTTGCCAGTCATGCGACCGGTCCGTGAGCAATAAGAATTAATCCAATGGACACAGGTACACAGAACAGTCTGGGAATCTTGCAAGGAAGTGTTTTCTGAGGAAAACTTATGTCTGTAGGATATGGTATTAAAAAGGGTTCCATGCTGTATCTCCTTCTTTCCCAGAACAGCCCTAAACACTGGAGTGCAAGTCCTTGCTGTTCTTGGTGGTACTGGCAGTGAGTGCAGGGCTGGTGCATGCATTGCTGTGCAGAGGTGGGAAGTTTAAAAGACAAGGAAAATCAGAAAAGCACTTTTCAGAAAATGTTAGCCATGTCTCCAAAGTGTTGGAGAGGTGGAGAAAGATGAGAACAGCATAGAGAAGATTATTACAAAATAAAGCAGAGATGGTCTTCTTTAAAACTACGGTAGTTCCATCTGTCTCAAACAGGCAGAGCAGCAACTTCTTTTTCTGGCCGTTGGAAGCTGTTGAATTGATGGGCTGCAGACATTTGGCCTCACTGCTGTGGAGGAGACCATCCTCTACAAGCAGCCTGCTTGCCTTCCAAGGCCACATCCAGACCCACAGGCACATTTGCAAAGGCACTGGTATGTTGCTGATTTGTGGAATTTCCATTTCCCGTGGTGATTTTGCCTCAGAAGGGGGAGCTGGGGATAAGACTGGAGCTGGAGAGATTTTCATGTGTGTGTGGGCCTTGGAGGGCAGAAGAGGGAGGCCGCTGTTACTTAGTCTCAGAGAGGCAATGGGCAGGGGGACTATTTCTATGAGAGGTGCAGACATTTCCTACAGTGGGATCTCTGAAGTACCTGCTGGCTGAAACATTCCAGGCATTCCTGCGCTGTGCTGTTAAGCTCATGCAGCAGCAGCTAATACCGCTCAGGCTGCAGCAGCCTGGCCTTGGCAAGTGGCTCTTAGTCACAGACTCTCAGATCCACTACTCAAAGTAGCAAATTTGCCATGTGGAGTAGCGCTGCAAGCTCTGAATTTGCAGCTGCGACTGCAAGACAATTTTAGTGCATTTAGACCTGTCAGAAGCAGGCAGAAGGACTTGCAGTGGGCTATTCAGCATAGCGTTTTCTCTCAAGGTTTCCTGGGTGCTTTGTGCATGTCCCAGAAACTGTAGTTCTCCATAGCTCTTACCACTCCCATAGCTGCCGTGTCAAGCTGTGCTTACACCTACTGTAAGGGGCAGAGAATCTCAGTGTCAACAAGCTTGTAAATCATCTACTTAACAGTCACAGGTAAGATAACATATTAAATACTAAAGGCACCAAGAAATCCTTCCCACCTCACTCACCCTCCCCACCAAGTACTGAATCTTGTCCAAAGCTGCACAAACAGGATTCTAAGATAAAGACCTTGGGTAAGAATTACTAGAACAAACAGAGCACGGAGTGATTTGTTGAGGGACTGGCCTTCTCAAGGCCGAAGGGTGGGTGTGGAAGAACACACCTTACTGAAAGGAAAGCTAAAAGCATTATAAAAATACATCTTGGAATAAACAAAGCCCTGTCTAGAAGTCTAATATCTTAATTACATTGATGTAGCGTAGGAGGAAAACCATACAAGTACCATGCACTCTGTGCAAAGTATATTGTCTGGGATTTCAGTAACTAGCAGCACAAAAACTTTCTAGAAATGGAGGGATCCTATTCTGCTTAGCATGATGCAGTGCAGCAGAGCTATTCAGTTAATGCAGCTCTAGCAAGGAAACTACATGCTCCAAATTGCGCTTCTGTCTTTCCTTTAAAAGTGCTTGAAGAGAATTTACCAATCATCTGCAAACTGCCTGACTGTGAACACAAAGAAAAGAGCAGAAATTTCCCAGTTTACCTCTTCCCCTTCCCTGCTGTATGCAACAAACCCTTCTGTAGCAGTATAGTTCCTGGGGGCACGTTAGCTCAGTCACCGTGTGGTGCCTGTCTATTGATGACTGGCTGGATGTCAGGGTTTTCTTTCCTATTTTTGCTGTCGCATGGATGAAATGCACTGTTAGAGCACTAGCTGCTATTGATGGGGGCTACGTTCTGATTTAAAGGCAAAAATCTCCTCCAAATCTGTGATTTTGCTAGCCTGTCATCAGGACCTGGGGGAGATAGTTGTAGGTGGGAACATGATGAACCACAGGACTGTGGTTTTAGGTCAGTAACATCTCAAAACCTGTTCCTCTTGCAGTTTTTTCCCCTTGAAGAGTATGTGGTCTATAGCTTTAGTCAGTGCATAGGGGTAATGGCTACATCCCCTTGACTTAAAGCTTGTTTAACTTTCCTGTGCTGCTGCAGAGCTATTGTTAGTTTGCAGATAAGGCAAGTGTTATCATTTTAGCACAGTCTAAAAGAAAAGGATAGGAGGGAGCTATTAGATTCTCCAGCGTGTTACTCTCTGCCTGGTGACAGAGTTGTCCTTCACACTGATCTCTCAAATGTGGTAATAATAACAGTAAAGCTTTATTTTTACTGGTTATCAGCCAAAAGCAACAGCTAGGCTAAACCAGAAAATATCATCCCTTCTGCCTTTGCAGCATGTGTGCTGATGCTCTGCTACTTCGCTAGCTCTTTCCTGAGGAGACAAGCAGACACAGAGACTTTCATCCCACCGCAAACAACCTGGTCTGCCTAATCCTGGCCACTGTCTAAGAACAGGCCTCCTGCTCTCTTCCCAGCAGGCTGATGCTCTCCTGTCCTCCCGGTGCAAATCAGCAACACCTCCCTTCTCTCCTATCTTGCTTTTGCACCATTTTGCTTTTTACCATTAAGACGTGGTGGGTTTTTCACAGCTGCCTGTATCTGCCTCTAGCAGTTGCTGCCTCTTCTTCCTGCATGTGGGCATGACAGTCTTCTGTCTTTTCAACAGGGCCCTATCACAGACAAGCTGCCAAGTTTGAAACCAAGGAAAAGAAACGCTGCATGTCTGACCAAAAAAGCCCCTGTAAGGGCGAGAACTGAGAAAATACACGGACTGATTTCATGTGGGCACTTTGCATCTCTCTGGAGTGCAGATGCTCTTTAAGGAAATAAGAGGCTGTCTCACCCAAGCTGTTGAGGGCTATACTGAATTCAGGTGGATCTAATCTCATTTGTTTATGCCGTGCTTTTAAGGAACGAGGTGCTGCTGCAAAGGTTACAAAGCAGAAGGAATTCTGGCCCTCCTACTGGAAAAAAAGAGCATGCTCCTGGCATGCTGATGGTACATGGCTTAGCTTTCTCATCATTTGTGTGAACAGTGGGGAAATAACCAGGAAGTAAATCCTGTTCAGACAGAATTCAGAATCACTTTGGATGGTGTTTGTCTTCATTCTAGATGTCTGCAAAGTAGGTGTGTACACCCGAGCTGCCCAGTCTGGGCTCCTTTAATAGCCAAAGGAAAGAAATTGGCACTTGTCTGAATAACTTTCAGCTGTAAGCAAACCTTGCCCTTGGTGCTGTTGACTGTACACAAGAGTTTGGGTTGAGCTGAGATGCAGATGTCTGTGGTGACATCACACCCCTGGCATAATAAAATCTTGGAGAAGATCCTGGCACCCAAGTTATTCTGTACTGTGAAAGGAAGATGTGAAGCACAGAAAAACTGTAACCGAACAATCTATTAAGAACAAGGAAGTCCTGTTAAGGTTGTGAGTCTACCAAGTTTAGAGATGAATGGTTTTTGAATAGGGAAAACAAGTGTAACAGACCCCTGTAGACTTCAATATGAGGGACAAAGCGTTGCAGGGAGCAAGTCATCCATTTCAGGGCTAGCCTGCTGGCCTGTGTGGCCATAGGACACCGACAGAAAACCCCTGAAGGCTTGTCAGTAGGTGCAAATGATGGAAATAGGATTTTCTAGGAAGACAGGTGGTGATTGAATACTGCTTCTATTTTTGGGTTTTTGAGGTCACTTGATTTGTTTTGAAGTCATTCTAATTCAGGAAGGGGGCAGGAGTTGGTTTTTTGGCTACAAATTTGGTTTGAACTTTAACTGAGCAGTGTCTTTCTGTGGCAGTCAGCCATACAGCCACGAGGAAGGATTTTGAAGGGCAGTAAGAGGCAGCATTGGCAGCATCCCTTGGGCTGTGCTGACAGACTGGGTCATGTACAAGTGCTGGAATGGCCTGACCCAGGCTGTGGCCATCACTGCTGAGCCTCTGCCTCCCACCTCCTGAGGATAACAGAACCGCTGGGGCCGTGCCAGGGAACACCAACTGCCAGGCAGGTGCAGGGACACTAGTGTCCTCTAAGGACAAATACACAGAGTCCCAAGCCAAACAGGCTAAGGACAGGGAAGAGATGGCCTGGCTCCACTCTTGTTGATGTGCCACGTAGCTGTGGGTTTGACTGTCAGGTCCACAACAGCGGACCTCCAGGAGGAGAGGAATGGCAAGTCACAAGACAAGAGGACAGCTGAACGCTTCAAAACATCTGTATGGGGAGTATCTTACCAAGACCTTGCACATGCTGGCAGTGCGCTAAGCAAGTTAGTTATTCATCCTTGAACCAAAACCTTTTTTAGCAATAGCCTTCGCAGCCATAGCCTTGGCAGGTTAAAAAAGGAAACCTCTTATGGAGGCTTAAGTAAGCCTTTCCATCCATTCCCTGAGGAAAAGGTTTCTTGTCCACTAGCTCCTTGCTTGGCAAAAATGCTGGTTTCAAAGAACCTTGTAAATCAATGTCTGGCAAAATCTACAATACAGGAGTAAGAAAACAAATTAACTCCTTGTCCTTGGAAAAGCTTTTTCTTGTTTGACTGCTCTGTAAGAGAGTCTCCTGAAGACTTCAGAGTGACAGTAATCTTACAAATATTGTGCTGGGAGTCAGAATTAAGTTGGATTTTTGTTCTGATATTGTGGAGGCCTGTAATCACAATAATTTTTGGTTTGCGTGGCTGATGAGCTAGAATTATTTCTCGTAGCAGAGCCAATTGATGAGATAGAGATATATTTTGATACTTCTCCATCTCAAGCATGCCCAGAAAGCACACATCTTAACTCTTACATGTTATTGTTTAGAAGCTGGGAGAAAATCCTATAAATATAGTAATGGCTGCGACACTGGTACAAAATTGCCCCCTTTCACTGAACCCAGCACTAGAGGAAGGGCTGAGAAGGAATTACACAATAATTGACCACACCTTATTTACAACACTTTCTCTGCTCCAGTATTGCGATTAGAATCACAAAGTGGCTGAGGAGATCTTTTTCTGGGCAGAAAAGGTGCACGTGGGGTTCAGAGCAGCAGTTCTTGAAGGTAGTTCTTAAGTTAGTTGCTTCAGCATACGTCTAGCGTAGTTGTTGTTCTGCTGAGTACCACAGAGCTCTGGTTCCCCAAACTGATGCTCGCTGCCGCTGAATTTGCTGCTGGCATTTCTCCAAATGGCAGCACAAGCATTCCTAGACAGCTGGGGTGCAGATCCCACGGTAATAAGCAGAGGAACGAGTACTGTGGGAACTCTCTTCCTCCTGCCCAGATGCAGCAATGAATCACTGCATGCATTATCCGATGACTGGCCGCGAGGCATGCCACGCTTTGGTGAGGTGCGTAGCTGAGATCCCCAGCATCCCACTGGAAGTTACACCAGAGAGGTCCCATATTCTGCTGGAGGTCCTGTGCTCTTCCAGGGTGCGTAGATTTGCCAGGCTCATATCAGAGCCTGCAGAGAAGCTGAGGCAGATCTTCAGATGGCCAAACCCGGTCCCAAAAAGGAGGCTTGTTTTGAAGAGGACTGGCAAACTGAATTCCTGTGGCAGACAAGGCAGCTTCTGTAGGGCAAAAAAATACGGCAAGAGACCAGTTGGGAACCAGCAGAAGTTTGTTTCGGCCGCAGCAGCTAGATTGCAGTAGCCAAAAAGTCCTTAAGATGTAACTAGTTTGTCAACCACTGAACAAAATAATTTCTTGCACAATTCAGAGCAATATGCTAACTACGTATGTAAGGAAAGGGTTTAAAATTGCACAACGTGCTGAGGAATGATACAAGTGGGGATTTTGTCCCACAGCTATAGACAATTAGAAGGAATGGGGAGATAACTGAGTTCACTCTCTCCTCCATTCCATGGAGCATAGGAAGCCTTAACCACAGCAGATACTGCAGGCCAAAAGAGTTCAGTTGTGCATGCACGGGATGTGTCCGTGGCAAGGAGAGTTTGTGCAGAGAGCAGTTCAAAGAACAGTGATTTTCTGCACGTGCATTGTGGAGAGCATATTGTAATAAAGGTGTCACTTGGGGAACATTTTGCTGGGCTAATTGGGTATTAGGAAAAAGTTCTTCACTGAGGGGGTAGGTGGTCAAGCATGGGAACGAGCTCCCTGGGGAAGTGGTCATGGCAGCAAGCCTGTCAGTGTTTAAGAAGCATTTGGACAATGCTTTGTAGATATATGGTTTAACTTCTAGGTTGCCCTGTGTGCACTCAGAAGTTGGACTCCCCTGTGTGCACTCAGAAGTTGGACTCAATGATCCTCGTGGGTCCTACCCAACTCAGGATATTCTATGTTTCTAATTACTCTGCATTCAGTGACCAGTTAGGTATTGGTTTTTACTATCAAGCTTTTGTGATTTATGTGGTGTGATCCTCTAAGCTTTGATTCCAACCACTTCTCTTACAAATATTATTAAGAAAACAGTGTTACTCTGAAAGCTAAGATAATGTATAGATCTATTTTCTGTGCCTTTAAGAAACAAAAGCAATGAACTAATCTAAGAGATAAAGCTATGCCAGGCTTCCTACATTTAAAAGGTTGAGCTCTTTTGATGTAAACTTAAATTACTCAAAACAGGAACTTCATTCCTATGATGTAAGCTTTTTCCTTAACAATTTGCTTAGTGAATATAGCAATTGCAGAGCCACTCTTAAAAACGAATATCCACATGACTTGGAGATCTGGAGCAGCTGGCTTGTGTTATTCACAGTCCACTTATTCAGACTGCTTGGAATGGAGCATACACGTGCTTTTCTCTGGTTGCTGGCTTAGGACTTGCTAAGACAGAAGTGCCCTGGAGATTTTGGGGAAACTCATTCTTGTTTAGATCTGTAACTGTGAAATGTATCCAGAAGGATCTGTGCTGGCCCTGCTCAGAACAATTGGGATTCAAGGCTAAGCAAAGGAGATATCTATATTGCAACAGAAGAGCAGATTGCTAGTGTAGATGTGTCTCACGATACCTTTTGTTAGTGTGGAAACAAACGGGATGGAGCACTCCTTTTCCCTTGAGCTTCCTACAACTGACGACAGATTACTATTTAGTGTGGAAATGTGGAAGATAGCTTTTCATTTTGTTGTTGAATGTGTCCTTCATCTCATATTCCTTCTTCTTGATTTTTGGGTAGCAGTTGTTATAGCATCTATATGTCAGGAAAAAAGCTATGTGCCTCCCTCTCCCCCTGCTTTCAGTGCCCCATAAAAAATAAATTCTTATGTCTCAGTCCCCTCCAGATGTTACACCTATCTGGAGTGTAAATAACTGAATAACTTAGTATTTACACATGCTGTGATACCTTTGATTTAGAGCATCAAAAATAGGTTCTGATATAGTGTCAATATCAAAAGTGAAGGGAAATGCTGTGTTCCCATTAATTCAAAGTGAAGTGAGCACTTTGATGTGAATCTGAAGTGAACGCAGAGGGAGTGGTCCTCTCTAAAGTAGTTCAGCCGGCACCTGTAACCTCTTAAACTGCAGTCGTATCTCTCATGTGAATCAGTATTTGAACTAATATTTACTTAGGACTCAGGCATGATTTATGTGGGAGTCTTGGTATTGCAACAACTGCTGTGTTACTCAATCAGATTCCCAGATGACTGGTTAATACATAACAAGCCAGATTTGTAAATTCAGTTGGCACAAGTTATCATCAGAATGGAAAGGAGAAATTCATTATATCATATTGTATTTAATTCATAAATCTATTAAACACCTGTAATGGAGTACAACATGCTCCAGTTAAAGAGGCAATGGGTTTCATCCTGTTTTCAGACGATTTCTAATCTGGATTAATTGCTTGGTGACAGTTTTCTAGTTGTCACGAGAAATTGTGTTATTCCTCTGTCAGAGTGGAAACAAAGTAGGATTAAATTAGTTAATCACAAAATACCACAGTTAAAAACTCCATAGCGTCCAACATTATTCCAGTAGCAACTAACAGTGAGCTTAATTCTGGGGTCAAAAACCAGCCTGCAGCTTTGAAATTTAGGTATATCACGAAATCGTTTTGGCTATCTATAAAGTTACCCTCGCCTCCCAGGCATTATTAATGACTGCTTCTGAATGAAGGCCATTTATCTGGATGATGTGGAGTGTTTCACAGAAAAATCCACTCCACTCATTTTATGCCAATATGGCAATAAAAATATTATTGTATATCTAAAGACCTGTACAATAACTAGATATTGTTAGTCAAAGATACTAGGGCAAAGGACTAAGTTTGCAAACGCTGTTTGATTTTTTGGAAGAGTGTTTTTTTAAAAAATGAAATGAAGCATCACAGGAAATTTAGAGCGATGTTTCCTTCTATAAATGGAAATGAGTTAAAACTCTTCATACAGGCTAAGAAATCCTCAGTGTCTGTGTAAAACTGACAAGACCTATAGTTTTCTAGGTTTTAGGCTAGAACATTTGAAAATCAGCGTGTCTCTGTGTGTGTGTACACCAGGAAGAACACAGCCAGCACCCTATAATGCTGTAACTTTACTCTTCTGATCTTCCTGTATTTACCCTGTCTGCCCTTCAGCACGTGTATGCTCCAAGTCCAGTGACCACTTTGGCAGGCAGTGCCCCATGAATAATCATACTGCTGCGTATTTGGAAACATGTAAAGACCTTCTTTAACCTCCAGCTGCTAGTTGTTATCACTGGGAAGGAACATGTGTCTGACTGAGGTGGATAGACGAAGCTGTTGCCTAGAACATGTATCTTGGCTCAGGCTCTGCCAGCAGAGTCCCATGGCTGCCATTGCTGCAGGCTTGGCTCCCCAAAGATTCAAAACCTCTCTGCCACCTCCTTACTCTGATTGTGCCCAAGACAGAAGTTTAACAGCACACGAGGAAATAACCCGCTAGAAACCATTCTTTGGCTTAAATGATGAACTCTGCTAGGATGCCGTAAGAACTATGCCAATTACTCAAGTACAATCAGTGTTTGAGTCAAAACTACCATGTCTGGAATCCATATCTGGAACCCACCCTCTTACATCCTAACACAGGAAAAAACTGCAGCATGCTTGAATGACCAGCAATACTGGAATTGCAAGTTCCATCACAAATCAGTTATTTCAGCTTGGTATTAGTCCATTGCTATGCATGCCTAGCATAGCAAATTGTTGCATAATGAGAAAAAGAGGAGGAAAAAACTCCAATTGTGAAGTCCAAGTCACTTTAAGATTATTCTGTGATCTACTTCATTATTTGGGTCAACAACAGATTTTGAAAGGGTTTGGAAATGTACACACGTTTTTATTTTTCTACTGGCTGTTGTTCAAGCGAGGTGTGGATGTGCCCTTGGATCTTTTTATTGTTGTATTGCATTGTATTGTACTGTTGCTGTATTTAAATATAGGGCATTTACTGTTACGTTAATGGAAGCTCCATGAACATGAGAATGAATCTTCTAACTGGCTTTGCTCCTGCCCTGTCTGTGCAAATGTCCAGTGAATGCTCTCGGGTTCTTCACAGCGTATGGGCTCTGAGCATTTAACACAAGCAGTGACAGTGCCTGATGCCTCGTTGTAGTGCATTACCAGCTTTTGTCCTATGTGCTTCCCTACAGCCTTTCTTAGTGACCATTATTACATCCATGGTAATTAATTCTGTGGCTTTTTTCCCCCCTCCCTAGTCACCACATCATACCCACCTCATGCTAGTCCACCTGCTGCCGGGGGAACACGCCCCAGCTTGTGTAGGCAATTTGCCTGTGTTGCACACCTAAACCAGCTAGAGGTGGCTCTGGCATGTTCTTCCTTACCGCAGTTTCTTTGGCTCCCAGCTATGCATTCCCACAGTGGAATTCACAACGCAGAAAACTATTAGCCCAAGGACTGGCCACAAGTAGATATATTGGAAAAGATGCAATTTAGCCAGGTTTAGAACTTTCTGAGTGTTTTTAGTGATGAATGTGGTCACTTTCAATTCCAGGCAGAGTTGCAAATATGTGCTATCACAGAAAAGAAACTGTATCCAGTTTCTTTTTCCACTAGCAGGCTGAAATCTATCCCGGTGAGGCTGCAAAGGATGCAAGTGAGCCTACGGACCAGTGGCAGGTCTTTTCTCAGGCAAGATAGCAGCAGGGCTCCACCGCAAGCCAGGGCCAATAAGAGGAAGCAAAGGGCCTGTTCCTCTGCAGCTTGGGTGTCTCTGTCACAAAACAACAGTGGTGACAACCCTCACGCAGGACATCCTCCAGCAGGTGAAGTGAGCAAGCAAGGACCACCTGATGGGTGAGGACCCCCCAGTGCCTTCCACACACTGCTAAAGCCTGCAGAACCAAGCGCAGCTCTGACCTGACGAGCTGCTTCTTGCCCAGAAATAATAAAACCAGGGAAGATTAAGAGGGAAGAGAGAGCTGATCCAGTGCAGGTAGAGAACTCGTTACTATAGCAACTGTTTTCTCCTTTGAGCATAGGCTGGGAGGACTCCCTTGCGAGGGGATTTCTGCACAGTCCCCAGGCTGGGAGGAGAGGTTGCTTCAAGAATCTCGTCTGACAAAGGCTTCGTGGCTGCACTCTTGAACTCTGCTGGGGATCGGGGGGGGGAGCTGGGAGAGGTTTGTAGAAGAGTTTGACGCTTGTCCAAAAGTAAAACAGATGTTGAAGTGCCTGAACTCATGGGAAAGATTACAAAACTGGGACTGTATTAAAAGTGATACTCACCTCATGGTGTATTGTTCTGTGGGTTGCAGATACATCTGAAGCTGTTACAGCACCACAGTACCCCGCACAACCAGGAGTTTCAAAGCTGGAGTTTCTAAAAGAAATAAGAGAATATTTAGCTAATTCCTACTGGATTTTTAACTCTCTCTGAGGCCCCGAGAAAGTTTCCCAGCTGGGTTTCTTCAATGAGGTGAAATTGGTAGAGAGTAAGAAATTAAGTAACTTGTAATATAATAAAGGCTTGGTCAGTCTGACTCCAAGAAAAGTAATTCTCTGGGACCTGAGCCAGGTATTGTTATCTTACCATACTGCTTGGAGTACCTGGCACTGTACAACCTCTGGGTCTCTGTGGTTATCTTAGACCAACATAGCAAATGAATGAGCATATTATCCTTTTGGTGGGGCTGCTCTCCGGTGTAACACTTCCCCTGCATTCACAGGAGACAAATAAATACCAACTCAGTGCCTAGGGTAAATCCTTCATCTTAAGCCCTTGTTAACCCTGTCTGCTCTGGCAGGTATACTTCAGGAACCAAACCTGCACCTTGGTTTTTTTTGCTGGTATTTTGTGCTGGAAACTAAACAAATGCAGAAATAAAATAAACTAACGTATGACCACCTAAATTCAGTCCTGAAATTCGCTTTCTTTCTTAGGGTCAAGCACAGAAGACATTGTAAATTCTCTTGGTAAGGGATGAGCAAAGGGAGCTTTGGGTGAAGTACCTCCAATCCCCTATTGTCTCTAGGCTGTTTATTGTCTATTTTTCCATGCAGTATTGTTGCTGGAGACATGGATCTAGGAGAACGTTGCCTGTCGCGATCCCAATACCCTTCCTATCACTGAGGAAGAGGAGGGGGGGACAGCTGTGCAGCCTCTGTCTTGCAGCTGCATCTTGCCTAGGTGGCTAACACAGCTTCAAACCCTCACAATCCCTGCCTTTCAGAGTAGCATTTTTTTGGCTTTTGATGCAGGAATAAGAAACAGCAGCTTAGTGCTCATTTTTTTTAATTCATCAGGGCTTTTACCAGACGTAAAACCAAGGAGTTGGAAAATGAAAACAGGCTCCCTGGTCCAAAAGCAACTTGAACGCAGAAGTAGGCCGAGAGTATTTTGCTATTGCAAAATGCTCCCCCATGAGCAGTATGCCGAGGAGGTGAGCCAAGAGGCTGAGGGACTCAAGGACAGCCCTGAACTCTCACCCATACTTGCAACAACTGCACAGTTCTGTGTCAAAGTCTCTGGCCTGCGCCTAGTTTAAAAAATAGGGACAGACAACCCAAGAGCAACCTGCTACCGGTCCATCAAGAATGTTTATCAACACCTACTATTAAGAAGCCTGCAAGGCCTTTCAGCTGAAATAAGTATCTGCCATCCTTCTACAAAAGTACCATTCTCTCCCTGCCATGTGGCAGATCTGGCCTAGCTGGCATTTGATGTTGCCCGTAGAATCTGCTGCTGCTTGGCATGATAGCCAGAAAGACTTGTAGAAGGAACACTTAAGTGCTTTGTGAGTCAGAATTCTAGACTTAGATCTTTTGTGAGCAATAAGCAATTTTTACTGCACCAATGCAACTGTGGGTGAATAAAATCATGCATCAATCCAACTGCAATTCCCATTGCTGCAGATACACAAGTATTACAGAAAAATGGGAAAAAATATTCTAATAAGCTTCAGTAAATCACACATATTAAAAACCCAACAAATGGGTCACGTTATATTGTCTTATATGAATATATATATATGAAAAGAGAAATATGCCTTCTCCCAATTGAGTATGTGATTGAGACTGCATTCAGAACCAGTGAAAAGTAGAAATTTTCCTCAAGACTTGGTGAAGAAATGTCTGTTACTTCAAAGGAAGTGGTGGACATTGCTGGCCCGTTATATTTTGGTCAGCCACTGAATTATTAAGATTGCATGGTCATGGTATGGAGTTGAAGGAAAAGTAAATTACAAAAAAAAAAAAAAAAGCTGGGTTTTACTGTCTGAGGGGAAGGAGATTTCTGTGATGAATACCTTTCCCTTCTCCACACTGACAGCAGAGGTCACAGAAACTCTCAAGCCTCTACTCACCCCAGAAAACAGGACCTTAGTCCAGACTGTACCTCGCTTACAGCATAATTAGTCACTATGTGTTTTGTCTGTGCCCTAACCCTACTTATCTCACCATTATTTCCTTCACAGGTTTTTAAAGCCAGGTTAGGGTTATCCAGGGGATACAGGCAGCTAAGAATTATTCTCCTTAATGGGTCCTCTTTATTAGAAGCTACAGTAATTAAATCTATTAGAGTGGAATCAGAAATTGAACATAGATACAGAACCCATGTCTGCCATCTATAAAAAAATGTGCTAATGCAGCTTGGTTGCTATGGTGTAAAATCTGACATCAGGAACGTGAAGACACGTTTGCCTTTTTCCGTTACTTAAGGGATGGCGGTTGATTGACTAATCCATTGGCTAGGATATTGCATTGCTACCTAACAACAAGGTGCTCCTAGTGCACAAGAAATGGAAACAAGGCTCAGCTGCTGCTGAGAACATAATCAGGTTTCTCAAGTCTGAGTCCAGTATTCTATCTGTTCAGTCTTGGAGTGTTTGAGCCAATAATTCAGAAATGAATTCCCTTCTTAGGGTTTTTTTTCTGATGCCTTTTAGGTTTCAATACATTCTGATGTTAGCAGAAGCCCAAGTTTTTCTGAGTTTGACTACATGCATTGTCTAAGTGTAATACATTCCTCCTCAGAAGCAGAAAAAAATATCACATACACAAGTACAAGAAATAGGTTTGTTTTCTTCTTTTTTGGATTGTTCAGTTTGAATGTGGACTTGAAACTTACAAGTACCACCTTAGTAGCACTACAATGAGAACCTCTCTCTCTGTTTATCCATTTAAAATACACTGCATGAAGAAAGGCAGTGTAAATTTCTCCGGTGTTGCTCCTCCTGCACGCTTTGAGCCAAACCAGGGAAGTTCTTAGGTAAGAGCAGAAAATTATTTTATTTTCACCTTTAGTGAAAGCAGTACCTGTCCTCCCACATACTCTGCTGGGGTTTGCGTCATGCCTTCAGGACCCATTTCATCTCTGGCATTGCTGCGTAGGCTTTCAAGAAGACCAAGTTCACGCCATTGCTGCCACATGGCTTCCTGCCCATTCGAATCAACCACATTTGAAATGCACAATTGCGGGATAACGTGGCTGAAAGAACTATTACCCACAAGTTAAAGACGAAAGTCCTCTTAACTAATAATTAATTCCCTAACCAACGTTTACTTTCTGGGAATAATAAAAGAAAAATAATTTGGGCAAGTAACATTGATATGCCTTCATATCAAATAAACCTGCAGCCAAGCCCTTATGATTACACTCACCTCTATTTCTGTCATGAGTTCCTCTACCGCTCTGTTCTCACCTTCATTGCACTGTATGTGCTTGAGGTTCCCCAGAAGACAGACCGTGTTTGTTGTAAAACACTCTGAACAGTTTTCAAGTGAGTTACACCCTTCTTGTAAACTCAACAATACATTACAATGAGTTACTAACTACTAATAAGCTGTTAAAACAACAAATGATGTAATGAGCAGAACAAACTTCTAAAGGAAGTATGTGTATGGGCTTCATATGGATTGAAGATACTTATCAACACAGAATTCATTACAGGACTGAAACCCAAGCTAGACTGACACTATGAAAGTTGTAATCAAAAGGATATAAAACAAATAGAAACATAATTTCCTATCTCCTTCTAAATTCTCTGAGGCTTTGAAAGACATTATTTAAGGTTTTGAAGCAAAGCTTATGACTTGGTATGGACAAATGTCATTGAAATGGCCAGTATCAGTGAGTTGGAGCTTTCTTGTCTAGTAGAAGAGGATAGAATTCTCTCTACCCAAGAAAACCAAATCTTTTATTTCTCTGACGTTTCTGCCTTCTCTTTCCACACTGATAGCAATCTAGAAAAAAAATCAGTCAAATTAATTAGGGAAAAGTCTGTTACTTATGCGATGACAAAGTAGTGTGAAGCTCAAGCACTTGGAAACAGAAGGGCCAGTTTGAAAGGCAAATTTTTCTGGTATTTTTACCACTTCTTCCTAGACATAGAGGCATCATCAGCATTTGTGGCAGAATGAGCTTTCCATCCGTAGAACTGTTTTTTGGTGTTTGGCTATTCAACATCAGTGATGATGTCAGGTATTTCAGCAA
The DNA here is from genome assembly GCF_015220075.1 of Falco rusticolus. Taxonomy (NCBI): domain Eukaryota; kingdom Metazoa; phylum Chordata; class Aves; order Falconiformes; family Falconidae; genus Falco; species Falco rusticolus. The sequence goes on along the minus strand of NC_051196.1, from coordinate 4,232,116 downwards.
GGACCTGTAAAAGGAAGGTGTTCTCCACAGCCCCGTGTTGCCAACTTCAGCAGCCACTGCATGCCCCCTCTCCAGCATCCTAATGTGTACTCGGATTAAAGGACTTTATTTCGTAAATGAAGAGGTGAGGCACAAAGGGCAGAAAAGAGATATTTTGTCTGTTCTGTTCCAGTTTGGCACCCCTAACTCATACATCACTCTTCCTCTAAATTAGGGTCTGGTATGCCTCAGCCATGACAGTTTTGGTTGTGCTGAAGCTGCTCTGCCAGCACAAAGTGGTTCTGAAGCCAGTTCTGGAGCTTTGCTGCCACTTCTCAGAAAATACCTGGGCTATTTGGGGTTTTCCCAGCACTGGAGTGCCAAAGTGTGCAGACAAAACCAGGGAACAGCTGATGCAGTGAAACAGTTTGGGGAGGGATGAGGGAAGGATTGTATCAGGAAGTCCCCTCGCAACCCAGCAATCCCCAGCTTTAATGATCACTGCAATAATGGCAACTATTATTAAAAAAGCCCACAAGCTTCCCCTATACACAGTAAAAGACCATCAAGGGAGAACAGCCAAAGGAGGAAAAAAGTCAGGAAGGGCAAAGGTAGTTCAAAAGTCATTTGTTCCTTTACTGTTCAGTTATGACGAAATGGTGTAACACATCAGGCAACATTCTGGTCCCCTCTGGCTGCAGGAGGGCCAGGAAAGCTGTGGCTCCTTCCAGCTGGCTCTGACACCACCGCTCCGGCACTTCTCACAGTGCTGCGAAGGACCGGAAGGCAGGTGCTGATGTTTCCCGTAACACGAGAACGCCTTTCCACAGCCAAAACTAACAAAGAAAATCAATTTTGTAGCACTGCATGTGGAAATTTTTCTTCTTGTAGCTTACCTTTCAGTTCAGGTATGATTTTCTTCTGAGCCAAGAGAGCAGTTTACCATATAGACATGAACCAGCCCTCACACACAATAACTCAGTAACTTTCCATAAGAAGCAGAGTTTAAATAAACATATTATTGATTGGTGTAATCCACTTTGTACAGCACAGAGATTTCCCACGTTTTCATGGCAAGTCATGGGAATGAATGACACGGGCACGTTACGAAGCGTCGGCACGGCCAACCCTAAGGGAGAACAAGCTCAGTTAAAACACCATATAACCAAAGACACCAACCAAGGCAGCTCCACCGCACAACACGGCGTGACGTGACCCGCACCCTGCCCGACCCGCTTCCTTCCCCTGTCCTCAGTGCTCACCTCCGGCTCAGACCCCCACCACGAACTCTCCCGTTAAATTCTCCTCAGGCTGGAGCGGCAGGCACGGAGGGGATGTAACGGGGCGGGCGCGGCGGGAAGGGGCAGCGGGGCCTGAGGGGACGGAGCGGGGCGGGCGGGAAGAGGGAGCGCCGCGGCGACTCACAGGAGGGGTGGGGTCACCTCGCGCTGCGCCCCCCCCGGCTGCGCGCGCCGGTTACCGCGACAACCGGGACGACGAGCCAATCGGCTCGCTCCTTTCCCAGGGGGCGGCCCGTGACAGGCCGAGCGAGCGCCTCGTGCTGCCTCGCCCACCAATCAGCGGGGCTCTCCGGGGGCTGGGCGAAGGCGCGCGCGCTCTCCTCGCACTCGCCTCGCAACTTCTCCCCCTCCCCAGGCTGGACCCGGCAGCCAATCAGGACAGAGGGAAAAAGCGTGAGGCAAGCGGGCCCGCGTGTCGCGCTGTCTATAAAAAGGGGGGGGCCGGGAGCGAGCGCGCCGCTCACTCGCCGCTGGCGCTCGCTGCGGAAGGACGTGCGTGAGGTGGGGGAGCGCGCCCAGTTGTCGCGCCCGCCCGCCCGCCCGCTCGCTCGTTCGCTCTCCGTCTTAACGGCCGCCGCGCCCCCTCCGCGCCGCCGTCGCCCTCTGGCCCGCCCGCCTCACGCTATGAAAACCAAGTTCTGTAACGGCGAGACCGACCCTTCCCCGCTCGGGCTCCTCCTGGGCTGCAGTTCCGGCGGGGGCGGCGTCGTCCTCCCCGCCGCTGGGCAGCCCCCCTCTCCGCTGGCTCACGCTGACCCCGAGGGGAAAGACCCCGTGGCGGCGAGCAGAGGCGGGGGCGCCTCGACCCCGCCCTCCGCGCTGCTGCTGCCGCCGCCTGAGGAGGAGCCGCCGCTCGACCCCCGGACGCGGCGCAGGGCGTATCTGTGGTGTAAGGAGTTCCTGCCCGGCGCCTGGCGGGGGCTGCGGGAGGAGCAGCTGCGCATCAGCCCCATCAGGTCAGCGCTGGGGGGGCCCCGCTGGGAGCGGGCGGGGCGGGGGAGTGCGAGCCGCCTCCTGGCGGAGGAGGGGCGGGGGGTGAGGCTCTTCCTCTTTTACTCCTAAATTAGTAATAATAATCATTATAAAAAAATCCTTGCTAAATTTATTTTTCGAGGGGGGGAGGCTGGTTACCGCGTGGGGAGCGGCCGCGCTCTCTGAGGCGGGGGGGCCCGTGAGGAGGGCGCGGGGCCTCGGGGGGGGGGGGGGGGGAGGTGTCAGGGCCCGTGAGAGGGGCGCAGGGCTTGGGGGGCGGCAGGGCCCGGTGCCGGCTGCGTCAGGCCCTCCCGGGCGGGGGGCGGTGGTGCGGGGCCGCCCTGCGCCGGGGGAGGAGCCCGGAGCCCGGCGGTGGGAGCGATGGAGCGGGCCGGGGCCGCCGCCTGAGGTAAGTGCGGGCGCGGGGGTCCCGGAGCGCGGGGTTAGCAGGTAGATGCGGTGTATCGATGACGTGAGTCATCTTTTCGTATATATAGTAACAAGTGCTTGTGACTCAGCGCGTTGGCAGCAGGAATATGTAAATTGGGGATGTTCTAGAAGCCCTCCGTAACGTGTTTGAGATCAGGGGTTTTTTATATGAGCCCTATATGCTAGTTAAACCGATGTTAGTCCAGAGTTGCATTTTTACGGATTGCTTGTCTATTGTCCTAGTGATCATTCTACCTGATTAACTGTAGTCCCGTACAGTTTCAAAGGATATGGCTGTCAGCTTCTCCCTCAGTCCTGAGTTTCCTTTTTTCCAGTGTTTCTCTTTTTGTTGATGCACAAAATACATGTGAATCTACCCCCAGTTAGGGCATAAACTGTTGACAAAGCTCTGATATGCCGGAGTATAATCAAAACCCATGGTGCTCATTTCTAAATATATTTTAAAAGCCTTGTTAACAAAAGAGCAACTCGCTGAAAGCCAGAGCAGATAGTATTTGTCTTTTTAGATACTTTCTCCTCCCTTGACGTGATCATAGTAAGTTTATGAAGGGAGATAATTTTCAGAAGACCAATACGGATCCTAGACAGTAGACTGGTCTGATAATATGCTTGTAATCTGACTTGCTTAATTCATTATTCATCCTTACTGTGTACTGCTGACTTTGGTACTTACTTTCTAAAGCGTTGGGTTTTAGGGCAGTTATTCTTGAATTTCTTGGAAACTTCCCCTGTGAGACACCACTTCAGGATGGCTTGATGGTTTCCAGATTGGGAAGAGGAGAGGATGGGCTGAAACTTAACACATAAAACCATGCTAATTGACAGTTGCATTTATTTTGGCAAAAGTCTTCTCTTTGCTTTTATCTACAGTGAATGCATCATACTGGTTTGCTAATTGTAGTTTCACAAAAGTCAGGCACGTGGTGTGTGTTCTCCAGGGTGTCTGTCAGTATTGCTGTTTTCATGGTGTTGGTACACATCATGTTCAGGAACAGCTGTTAGGTACCTGCTGTCATAGGGTGAGGGGGTCCAGGCCTTATTGTTTGCGAGCAAAGAAGTAGATTTGTAACTAATCAGAATGCAAGTGTATAAGCCCATCTAACTGCTGTGGTTTGGGGAAAGCTATGGGAAGCTCTGAAAATAGGTGACCCTTTTGGAAGGACTTACCTCTAAGTAATAATCTGTACCAGTAGACTACTGGGTAGCTTTATCTGTGTGAGATATGCCCTTTTGACCATTCAACAAGCTGCTGAGTCTACTGACCTTCCAGGAAAACAGTTCCTTTTATTGGGCTCCTGTAGGGTTTTCTTGATTAAAGGTAATGCTTCAAACTTTAAGTGTGTAAAACTATAGTGAAATTTCTGTTCAGCCTCAGTAAGACACTGCTGTTTGGCTGGAGAGGTATAAAAAAGAAGGGTTTCTGGACTTCCCTGCACTGTATGCAGGCTGAGCGTGTGTTTAAATAAGTAACATAACTGTACCAGCTCTAGTCCAGTATTTTTTGTAAAGTGAATTTCAATGTGTTTAAGTGTAGATATTTTCACCAAAGTCTAAATCAGAGGCTTAGAAAAGGTGGTATTTTTTTTTTTAAAAACTGTCTAGCGCAGTTTAAATGAAGCCAGAAATGTAGCTGGTATAACTAACCAGTGTTCTGATTGCATCTGAATAGTCTGGTGTTGCTCTTTGTTTGATATCCTTTCCATCTGTCATTTTTGTTTCCCCCTACCTGTTCACCTTCATGGTTCAAAGTTACTTCATATCTCTTGTCTCTAAACATCCTTCTTTGGATGCCTGCCAAGCCACCTGGTTTTCTTCTGTCTCTTGAACATATTGTGCAACTGCTGTTTCACCCGATTTTCTTGAGATTTCTTTTTTTTCTTCAGTGGTTGAATTTGGATATGTAGGCCGGCCCTTCTTCTGTGTATCATCTCCTAGTACATACATACAGATTGTCTACTTCGTGGTAGCCTTTTTCTCTGGAAAGTCTTTGCTGTTTCCCCACTGAGTTGTAAGAGAACTCAGAAAAATATTTAAAAAAGCATAGAGAGGAGTGTCAGGTTAGGGCTGAGAACTGCATTTTGGCTACTGCAGTTTGGATCTGCCATGGATTCCTGGAATCAAAGCTCACTGCAAGGTAACATTATATACTTATGTTTTAGGTGTTAAGAAAAACTGCATTAATTCATGAAGGAAATCACAACATGGAGTACTGCTATTTAAATTCTAGCATTACTGCAGTAAGTTATGTAGCATGCTACAAGTAAAATTGCTTACTTTTTAAGTTTGTGCTACTTCATCCCTTTACTGCTAGCTACTGTATTTGGATTGTATCTGGTTTTGAAAGGCCTTTCTTTAATGGAGAGAGAGACAGGTTTTTTCAGTAGTGCTGATTTGCATTTCTGTTTTGCAAATCAAGTTTCAGTACTTTTTCCTCTTATAGTAGGAAAAGAGGTAATATGTAAAACCTATTGCAGAAGGGAAAATTGAGAACTTATTAATGAAGATACTGATAATGAAGAGGGTGCAGAAAGACAATGTAGTAAAGAAAATGTGGGCTGAGTAGACGGTGGTGTTAGTGGGCTGGTAGAAGTAAGAAACTTAGCTTCCGTCATCTAGTATCTACCTAGCTTGATAAACCTGTAGGAGACAAATGCTGTCACTTTTTCCTGTAAGAACACCCTTGTAAAACAGTAATTATATGAAAAGTCAGCATGCCTATTTATATAAGTTCAGGCTTATGCCCTAAACGATTGAAGCTAGGACTCCCTAGTTTGTGTCTTACCATGTAAGATTCTGAAGGTGACTTCAGTTTTGACAAATGCATGAGCACTTTCTTTAAAATGAAGAACTGCTTTAATTGTAAAACTCAAAATTGAAAATGAGTGCCCAAGAATGACAGCATAAGACTTTATCGTCAGTGGTGCTGTGGCATAGGTGTTCAGGTTAAATATTTGTGGCGAATCTTTGGAGCTGCCATCGCAGTGGTACTAGCTCTTAACTCAAACTTAGGGTTTTTGTACTCACTGCATGGTTTTAAGCTTATTTTGCTGTCTTGTTTGTGCAACCAAGTATATCTGACAGAACTCCAGCATCACTTTCTAGAAGTTCTGAAAATAATTAACAGAAATCTGCATCTTATCTTAGTTGCCTGTTACATTTTACTTCAGTTTCTTTGTAGCTTGAGCTGTAACTTGGATCAGTAGATCTTGATGGTGAGTCATACATTAAGTATGAAGCTGCCAACTTTTTTATTGAAGGTTTTTGTTAGGAGTTATTGGTACTGTTGGAAAAATCTCATGTTAGGAATAGATCAGTTAATCATAGTAAAAAGATGATTAGTGTGCCTCTGAGTTCTAGAAAACGAAATGTGTATGCTCATCCAAGTTGGTTGATAAACTGACCTTTCTCTTGATAGAGGTGGCCTCAGCAACATGCTGTTTCAGTGCTCACTGCCTGATACCATTGAGACAGTTGCAGATGAACCACGGAAAGTTCTCCTGCGCTTATACGGTGCAATCCTGCAGATGGTGAGTATGGAGAGTGCTTTGGGAGTGGGTGGGTTACCGTTGCTTAATTGTAATATGTTTGGAGATCTTCATTTGTGACACACTGCAAGTGTGTGCTGCTTTATCCTTTTGGGAATGTGTTTTAGTGGTAGTGGGGTAGGTTGTTAGCTTAAGGCAGTTCTGTTTATAGTTTGTTACTGTCTAGAACTTGCACTCCTTTCTATACAGATCCTGACTGGCATGTATCAGCTGAAGGCTCATTTGCTGTCTGTTTGATCAGTAATGTTTTGTTTATGGTGTTAAGTTTGGACTGTGGTGTTTCAGAAAAGTTTGCTTCTGTACAGTATGTAGGGCTTTGGCATAACTAGCAAGATTGAAGAGACTAAACTGCTTAACTTTAATCTTGGTAGCACTTACGAATCTTGGATGTAAAAGCTGAAGGTTTTGTCAGACTTGTACAGTGCTCAAGCATATTATTAGATCTTGCGGGTAATTGTGTTGCTGAAAAATTTGATCTATAGTGTTAGAATAAAAATGAAATACAAACGTCAATACTGTACAGCCATCTCATTCCAAAACATGCTTTCCTAAATGTGATATGCCTTGTAGCTGGCATAGAAGCTTAACCAGATGCTTGTCGAACTCTTCTAATGTTACTTTTCTTTTATTTGGTTAATAAAACGTAAGTAGCACTTGAATTTGTCAAACCTTAAGAGAAGTGGTTGGCAAATCTGTTTCAAATTGTAAGGTTTAACATAAAGAATATTTTGTAAAGGTGATCTCTTCTAAAGCTTGCAGGCTGTTATCATAGGACTGTACAGCAGATCGTCTCTTGCCCATTTCTGCTAGACAATTAATTATGTTGTAAATAATCATAAGTCTTTTAACCTTATGAAAAATTGCAGCTTCATAAAACTACATTTGGATGTTGGCAGTTGCTTCTATTTGACTTAGAGGGTCTGGTTTTATTATCCATTAATTTGGTATTTTCCAGTACTCAGTCACTTGCTCTGAATAACTGATCCAATACCTGCAGGAGATTGACTCTTCCTGAAATTTCAGCCCATTCTTCCTGCTTCTGCTGCCTTGACCAGACTTACTATTAAAAATCTCATTGGATACTGTTGCTTAACTGGCTTTAAAGTGTTTTTATTATACTATGTGAGGTATTAACTTTCCCCATGGTATCAGATTTTACCAGAAATATGTAAAAGATTCCAGTGGTTTGAAATGGCATGAAATGCTTGGCTATACCACTCTAGGAGTGTTGGGAAAGTTACTGTTAAACAAGAAAAGTGCGTAGAAGTTAGTTAAACCAAAGGGAAGACTATTTAAGCTTGAAGAGACACCAAAATAAAGTGAAAAAAATGGTGATGAGAAACTTTGTTTTTGAAATGACTCCTGGGGTTGATGCTAAGAATTTTTTCCAGAATTATTGGCGGCTTTAATGTAATGCTGACAATATGTAGGAGGCATGAGTAGGAACATGGGCTGTAAAACTGCTGTAGCGGTAGAACTTTTATTGCCCAATAGCTGTGAAGAAATGTGCCCTTTCCCTTATATTTCAAAGGAAAAGTAAAGTAGACCCTAGAATTTGGTTGCCCTCCCCATCCCTCGGGGATTTTTTTTTTTAAACTTGCCTTTTCTGTGCCCCTGTCCACTGAAGAAATCAAAGTCAAATTTTGGGCTCTAAAATCAGAACTAATTCGGTTTGAAAATTGAAAGTGTGTTCATAACTTTCTAACCTTTCTGCTCTTGGTGTTGAAGGATCTTTTGAGATGTCTAACTTCCTTTATTTCCGTAGTGGCAGTGAAATGACTGCTCTTGTTGGTGCAGTTCACTAAAGGTTAAGTAAGCAGAGAAAGTCCCAAGGTAAAACTTTCAGATTGCATTGAGGTTCACAATTTTGTCGGCAAACATTTGTCTCTTCCAGCCCCTCTACCTTAAATGCAAGTTAAAATATAAGCAAACTGTTTTATTGGGGTATTTTGAAAACCTCACTTAGGATTCTTAAGAATTTCTGGGTGGCGTAAGCAGAGCCTTATGATGAGCCTGTTAAGAGGGAATAATTTGATATTTTTTAGTAATGTTACTTAAGTTTAAAGCCCTATAGAAATTAAGGGACACTGTTTAAGTAAGTTAAGTTTTGAGACCTTAAGCTAAAATTGCAACTTAATTCTCCATGACTTAACTGTAACTGCCACTGGGTATTAGTAGTTACCACTTGTTTGTTTGAGCCTTTGTAGCATGTTTTAACTCTTGTCCATTTTACTTTCTGTTGAAATTGGAACATAAAACAGTGATAGTATCAGCTCTTCTTATTCTTTTAGTATAAATACTGTAGATCTATAGCAATCTGCACCAAATTGTTGTATGTACAGAAGGCAAGCATAACTTAAATTTTGAATAGAAGTGAAAAATAGATACCTTACTAACTTAAGAATGAACAATACTGGCACCATAATTCTTTGAGCCACCTTTTTTAAAGGAACCTTTTTTGCCGTTTGAAAATAGCCCCAGTTTGCTTACTATGAATCTTGGAAGACACAAATGTCAGTACATGAAACTCATCCAATATAAACCATGCCAGTTGGCTAAAGCTGCCACACAGGGAAGGCTTTGTGCCTTCATCTGTCATAGCTGATATGTTTAAGCCAATTTTTTTGTGTGCATGACTGTTTTGGGGGGAGCTGGGGGGGAGATGAACTGAGCTGGCTCGGCCATTATTATGAATGGTCGCACTGGCATGGATGTTTAAAAAACAAGGACTTCTCTTGAGTATATCCTTGAGCAGAACTTTTTTTTTTAAGACAAGTATTTGTGCTTGTGACAGGTTAAATTACTAACCACATTAAAACTCAAAAGTTTGAGGCACAATGCAGATATGTTCTACATTGAAAAAAGGGAAATGTCCTACTCTGCTTCACTTATTCTTGCTCTGGCTTAGTTGCTAAATTTAAAGGGGAGCATTGAAAGTAAAACTTCCTCATGACAAAATGTCTTTAACTGTTGGCTATATCAATGTTAAAACAACTGAAACAAAAGGTTCTCCAGCAATATGCCATTTAATATCCAGACTTTAAGACTGGATTTCATATGCAGATCACGCTGTAGTGTTTCTACTTAAATTCAGAACAACCAAAACTTCTCCCATCTTAGAAATGCTGATAGGATTTCAACATAAGATAGCATCAACAGAAAAAAAAAAAAGCTCAAATTAATGTGAATTTCTTGGAAGTTCACCTATCAAAAGGTAACTTGGGGATTGATTCCCATTCTTTTACACATGTCAAAAGAACCTTGAACTCTTGATTCACTGGGGCTCTGTTACTTTGCAACAGCCAAACCAAAATAGTGTATATAAATGAGGAAAACCAAACCAGTATACCTAATGTTCCTCTCTGGTCTCTCAATTTTCTATGTGAGCAGATGCAAAATCAGTATAAATGGTTGCCACAGTTCTGTGGTAAATCTTTTTCCATACCTGCCTTGCTGCCTTTTATTTTTTGTAACTAAATAAAATGCAGACTGCTGTGTAACTGTAATTATCAACGTCTTCTGTGGTTGTTGGTGTCCATGTCTGTTTGTAGCATGGAGTAACTACAAATCCCTGGCACTGGCAGACGGCTTGAAAGAAACCAAGCACCTCTTACGGGGATATATTTGTGTTGGGTGGAGTTAAGGGTATTCTGGGGGTAATGTACCACTTTAGTTGTATATGCATGTGTTCTCTGCTGCAGGCTTGCCCATGCGATCGTGCCTAGAGCACTCTGGTTTCCAGGTGACAGACACGATTCACGGTATAGTATGAGATCTCTGAAGTTGGAGCATTCTCTACAGCTTTCATTTTCTTCAGTACTGGATTTCATTGTTTAAAAATAAGGCTTAAGTAGCACCAGCTACTGTCTGTGCATCTGAATGTTTACAGCAATAACAAAATACCAAAGTACTGCCCCTTCCTTTCCTCTGCTCCCTCATAAGAGAATGGTAACTTGAAATGAAGAGGATTAGAGATGTCTTTGTGGCTTTTGTAGGGCTTGAACTGGAAATTATTCTTCACATGCTAGATTCTAGGACTTCAGCAAATTAGTAGCAGTTCCTTCAGCTCTGGCAGGGATCAGTGATCAACAGCAGATTCTTAGAAGCAGAAATAGTTATCGCTGAATCCAAAACTGTTTGTTCCCATACCCTGAAGTTCAAATTGATGTCTTCCAACAGCTTCTAGAATTGAGAAGTTTCCCCTGCGTAGGCTGCTTCTAACCTCTCAGGCAGTTCCTTGTAATGTTGTAATTCCTTGATTTGTCTAAATCAAAGTGTATTTTAGTATTTTGAAGTCTTGAAAACTACTAAAGCTGAGTAAACTCGAAAAAATGGAGTTACAATGGAAGATATAAATTTGTGGGCAGAGCTAAGGGTTATCTGGGGGGGGAAAGTTTGCAAGTTCCTCCTCTAGACAGAATTCTGTCAAGCATCATTTGGGACTTCTGATACAGAGCTCATCTTGCAGGTACAAGAAAAATAAATTTGGGGTGTTAGGGAGAAAATGGTGATGAACTCAATTTTCTATGTTAAACTACCAGATGTATAAACACTGTCTGGTCATTTTCTGATCACAGATCAGATAATGTGCAATGTCTGCCATCTTAGGACTTCAGTCTTGTACCTGAAGCTTCCTGCCTTAAAATCAGTTCATATGATCACAAAGTAGATTCTTAACTTCAGTCATCTCTGTCCATACAGCTGTCCTCCCTTACTAAAATTGTAGTGAGCTTTCTTAATCTGCTTGGAGAATAAACCTTCCCACAATAAAAGCATCACTGAAGAAATATTGTAAAGAAATCTTAAAGGCTTAGAACACATGGTCCAGTTCTAGTTAATGCCTCCATATAGAGGGAATGATTAAAAACCTGCAGCAGTTATTCAGTCATGCTCTTACTGTTGTAATTAAAATAGCCTCACTGCTATTGAAGTAAATGGCTTCCAGAATTGGGCCTAAGTTGGAAAAAGCTGTTAGTTTATGGAAAAACTGAAGTTGTGATCAGTTTAGCCAAGAACACATGAACTAAATATGTACATCAAACACCTCACTGTGTGAGATGCTTTGCTTTGAACCACTGTTCTCATAGGTGATTGTTCAGTCAGAAAACAATCAAATCCTTCCACTTTAACATCTTGGAGTTAAACTCTTAAACTTCTGTTATGTAAAACTGCATCCTGCTTGCTTCATTCTCCTTGACCACGTGACCTGGAGACTTCCCTAATTCTAGGCTGAGTATATGGCCACTTGTGAAGACTGATCCTCTCCAAGCTCCCATTCATATTTGCAAGTTATTTAACAAATTACTTTGTATTCATTTTCCTCTGGACACTAATGCTCCATGCTGAGGGAACAGAAAAGAGGAAGGGATGCCAGAGGAGTCTCCTTTTCTGATGACTCTGCAGTACACATCCCTAACTGTCTTTCTGATGGCACAGTAGATGCCATTAGGCTATCTCCGACATTAATTTGAGGTGGACTCTTAGAACTGGCTAGCTCTTTATACAGTATGACTTACAGAAAGTGGATGCCGGTTCAGGTTCTAGGGAAAAGCCCAATCTGCTTACCTTCTGATGAACTGAACCATTCTGAGAGCACCATTAATCAGGAAAGACTCCTGGATGGTGAGTAACTTTCTGACTGTTCAAGAAAAATCTGTAAGTGGTAATGATGTAGGACATGCTTGTTCAGAGAAGCCCTCTGTAAATGACTTTAATACTATTGAGTAGTTACGCATTTAGCTTTAGTGAATATGTTTTGACACTATTAATTTCCTTGAAAGGAATATAAACTAATAGTAGTTTTCATATTTTCTTGTTTTAAACTTATTATCCTAGTGGAATGGGAAGTACTTGCTGAAAGACCATCGATTCATGTTAACTATACTTCTTCTATAGCTTCTGAAATATTGTAACTGCATAGCTTGTGTAAATCATTAGCTTGTTGTATTGTACTTAAGGGAGCTGGTGTTGCTTAACTGTATTCCATTAAGTTCATATTTCCACCCTTGTTTTGGACATGTTAGAGCTGTGGAACAGAAAGGTATGCACATGGTTCTATGAATCAAATGTTTTTGTTCAGAAGGTGGAGATGCAGGCTACCTTTATGGGCCTCTAAAGCTAGTCTGGTTTAAACAGTCAACGGTGGAATTGCAACATAAATGGCAGCCACAAACTGTCGCTAATTCTAAGCAAATATTTGCTTTCTCTTCTCCTTACCTTCAAGCCCTTTAAAGGACAAGGTTTTTACTACATCTTAAAATTTTAAATGTGCAGCTCTATTAAAAGCATGTGCCATTGAGAGCTCACTTGCTGAGGGTATGGTTTGATACTCTTGAAACTGCTTTGTAATGACTGTTCATGATCCAAGCACAATACATTATGCATGGAATTCGTTAAAGTTTTGCTAGTATACTGCAGTTCTGAGACACCCTTAGCTTATGTGGGCATTTCATTTGAAGAGAAATCTTGAATTTGTGTGGCCAGTGGTACATAGTACGTATAGCCTAGGCAGATACTCCAAGGAAATTTAGTCACAAGAAATTTGGAAAATAAGGTAATAGAAAAAAGCAAGTGCTTTGCAAGCTTCATCATGTGCCTCTTCTAGTAGTCCTTCTAAGGCTTTTATGTCATCTCTGTAATGTGTCTCAAGTGCTTTAGCTGCAAGCAGAGTATCATCCTAGATGTTGTGCAGAGGGACTTAGTTACCTCAATTAAAAATAAAGATGTTCCTCTAAGCTTATGATACATTGAAACCTTGTTTTGAAATACTGGGAAGCAATAAAAACATACCTGAAAATCACCTTTCAGGCTATTTACGGGAGTGGCTTGGTCTCAGTGGCACATCCTTTTGAAAGACTTTGGAGTTGTTGAAATAGTGCGGTGGTCAGAGGTCAGATGGATACTAGTGCTGTAGCTGTCACAGATCAAGACAGTGTTGAGACATCTAGTTAATTGTAGTTGGCACTTCTACTCCCTTTGTTCTGGTGGTTGCAGGTTAATCATGTTAAATTTCATCTTCTCATTGTGTTTGCTTTTTCTCATTCATAGAGGTCCTGTAACAAAGGAGAGTCTGTACAGTCTCAGAAGGAAAATGACTTGCAAGTGAGTAATTGAATGTCCTTATTTCGCAGAATTCTATAGGTGATAAATGTGGTTATCCTGCTTCTAAACAAGCAGTTATTCCACCTGGTATCTGGGCTGTACTTCCAGAAACTGTAAACAGTAATAAAGAAATCTTACTTGCTTATAGAAGTAACATTATAATGTGTGGACATCTATACACAGTTTGGAAAGATTTAAGCATTCCACCTTAACAAGAAACACTCCCCAGTTCTACCCTCAATGGTTTCTTACCATTTCTAACATTGGTATCAGTACTGCTGTTTTGAATACTAGGCTCCTCTTCCCTTAGTAGAGGAAGACCAGTACTCTGCTTTAGCTAATCCCTATTTTATAATACAGTGATGAACTTCTCTGAGGAAAGTATGTGAAGCTGGAGAGAACTTCCTCTTGAATATGAGGTGTTTCTGATTAGCATTGTTCTTAGATTATCTGTGTTCTGCGAACTTCAAAGTTTTTGCATTTGGAACCATTTCCGCTCAAGCAGCATAATGTTTAGCTAAGTGCAATTTTTCATAAAGTCATCTGAACAGAGTTTAGTAATTCAGTTTTCTATCCTGGCAGTACTTTTTTCAGTAAGGCATAGCACTGCAGCATGTTAGCCAGATGCTTTTCTTGTTACGTACTATTGTTTTTCAGATCTGTAATGGTTTTGGCAGCGCTGAGGGAGAAGTACATTTTACTTGTTTGATAAGTGCTGCTTTTCTCCCCTTATATTTTCTGCCTTCTGGGAATGTCATCTGAAACAGTTTTTTGGGATTTTTGGTGGTTTTTTCTGGTGTGTTGAAACTGGTTTTAAAATTGCTGTTGTTGAATGACTGCTTTTGAAGTTTTGTTGAACTTCCAGTTTAGTTTATTGGAACAGCTTCAATCAGTTGAACCAAGACTGAACTGAAAAATGTACTGATTTGATTCCTCAGTTTTCTTCAGAGAGGAAAGATGGAGGTGGTTTGGTTTCTCCTGTGCCCCAATCCAGTAAAAGTTCCTAAAACTATAAAAGAAAACAAAAATCCAAACAAACCCTGGCCTGGTGCCAGCAGCTCATGGAAGTTTGCAGTACAGGAAGCAAGGCTTTGAACTTCAGGACTGTCTTTGTTTGTTGCCTGAAAATAGTGATTTTTATGCTGGTAGGTTATTGTTTTCTGCTGGGAATCTCATAGTGCTGGAACTTCACGGTTAGATCAGTGTACTCAAGAATTCCTGTCAGGATAAACTGGTTAATTTTCTTGAGTCTAGATTAAAATTGTAGGTAGGTTTGATCAGAGGAGTTAATGTCATCCTTTGGGGAGAAGAATATCATCTGGGTAGTAGTAAAATGTTCTGCTTCACTAACAAAAGCAGTGTAGCTGTTCTGAGCTGCCTGGTGTTTGACAGCTGACTAGAGAGGGATGGTTTTCCATCAGCTCATACGGCCCTTTTTAACAGGGATTATCCACGTTTGTTCTTGGCTTTGCTATACTTGGGGATAGTTTTCCTCAAAATACTGCGTTTCTTGTATTTTATAGTGAGCTTTTGTCAAAGAAAGAATAAAGCAGAAGTGTCAGTTCCAACTGGAATACAGACGGGCTTTTGATCTCTCCCTGCCTGAATGGGAGTTGCATACTGGAAAAGTCTTGTAAAGAGTGTTCGTAGGTTTGAAATGCAACGTTCAGCTCTTAAGTATTCATTTGAAAGTGTGAGTGATCAAATTTTATCCAGAAGCTTGTCTTAAATACAGGTGCTCATGGCTACATCTATCTGATAAAATTGAGTCTCAGAGCTTCAAACAACGGATTGTTGTCTTGCCAGTAGATTGCAAAGTATTTGAAGACTTTGAGATAGACTATTTACTTGGCTACAGTGCTTGATTCTTTAAAAAAAGTCATTAGATCAGCATTTTAACTGGAGCATTGTATACCTCGGTATGCTCAATGTCCATATGAAGGATGCTATAGACTTCAGATGTCCTTTAGTAGTTTATTCCACACCCATACTTGACAGTAGTGTGTGGAGTGGAGAATTGGTAAAAGGTCTGTCGGGTATTACAGAGGGGAAAGCTTTGTGCCTGAGATACATAGATAACCTATGAGCTCTGAGATGCAGAGCTCTTGTTGGACTTGTTCTCAAATGACCGTTCTGTTACAGTAGAGGAAGCTTTTTCTGGTGCTCTAACCTTTTTTCCTTATTTGCCAGGACATTGAAAATCAAATATTCTTGTACTGCTGTTTTTAGATAACACTTACCTATACTTCTTAATCTTGAAGCAGATCTTTCATGGAGACATGCCGCATCCAAACACTGCTTACACAGAAGTTTACAAACTTGTGATCCTGTAGTTGTGGATTATCTGAAAGTTCTAAATCTGTAAGCACTTCTCAAAGGACAAGGGCTAGGCAGGTGGCATGGCAGGAATAACCCAGAAGTGCACTGCTGAGTAACTGGAAATGTCACTGTTTTTCTGGTTGTCACTTCTGATGTATTAAGGGACATCTTAAGGAAGAACACTTCTTTGGCACTTGCTGTCTTTCAAGTATCATGAGTTGGTTTCTCAGTAAGATGTGAAAACAAGGAACTGATGACTTAATGGGGACAGCCAATAGGATTGCTGTAATTGGACTTTTAAAATGCCCTGGTGTTGTACCAGGCACGGACAAATTCGATATTGGCTAATAGAGCAGACATTCAATAACCTATATCTAATTTGTGTTTTGGTGCTTGGTGTTAGCCTCCAGAACTGAAATCAAAAGTTCAGATGTGTGGTGGTGAGGGCATGCGAAATAATGAGAAGCAAATATTTTTGGTGTGTTAGTTCTGCTTTGAGGAGTTGAGATGGGAAAACAGGACATGTATGCAATACATTCATATGCAAATCATCTTAATATCAATTGATATTCTTGCTGCCTCTTGTACCTTTTTTTGAAGTTAATGCTTCAGTACATAGTTACATGAGTCTTTCCTATGCTTCAATATGAATTTCTTGAAGAAACCAGAATAATAGTGTGGGCCAATAATAAAAAAATTCAGTGGAACTGCCTGGAGTGTACTCAAGAGTGGAATTCGTTTACAAAGAGTTATTTACTGTCTGAGACCGCAGTGACTACACTAACTCAGGAGTCTGAAATATCTGAGAACGTTCTTAACTTTGTGCTCTTAGTTCTTACGCTTCTAAGTGTCCTGGGTCAGACTTTGAGATGAGTTGCTCAAAAGTAGGCAGAGGCTTAGCAGACCTCTAGGATTTAAGTACAGCTGGATTGTGGTTAGCATAACTGCTAGAAGTAGTGATTCATACTGTGGCTTCTGTTTGCTTACAGCTAATCTTAACCATCAAGGAAGCTATACTTAGGTGATTTTTAACTGTATTTGAGATGGATTTCATGTATCTAATAACTATTAAACATTCAAATGAAAAGAACTGTCTGCTTGTGATCATTATGGGCTGAATTTATTGATGGAAGGAGAGCCTTGAAGAAAAATTATTGAAACTTGAGGTATCTTTGGAGGTAGAAAAGGAATAATGGTTATTCACACACATCTTCCTTAGCAGGAGTTTACATTGGGGTTTTTGTTAGTTTTTTTTTTTTTAAAGAAAGGAAGATCTAAAATGTGCTTAACAGAAACAAATCCTAAGTTGTCATTCTAAATGATAAATTGGTTAGTTCAGTTGTTCACTTCATCCATTTGCATAGTTAAAATGTCCTTTTGTGAGGCAGTGTTCCAAAGTGTGTTAAAATAGCCAAGGATAATATTTATAGTTCCTGTGCTGTGCTTCAGTAGGATAAACTCCTTCAGGAAATGAATTTGCAGAGTTCCCACAGGTTAAGGAGGAGAGGGTGTTTTGGTTTTTGCATAGCTTTCCTTCAACCTGGCCCACCAACAGGACCTGCTGCGTAATACAGATTTTACTCCCTAGCTTTAAATGTGAAGGCAAAGTACTTGTATTGCTCCCATGCTGTGAGTTGTTGCTAGTAAAAAAACTTTGGTTAGTAAAATGTTGAGTCGTCCTCCTAAAGTTAACCCTAAAATTTCTCACTTTGTAGCAGTTTAGCTATTGTGTGTGCTGAAGTTAATTTCTGTGTGAGCACCAACTAACGCTTTAATTTTTTTTGTAGGGGGCAGAAGCCATGGTTCTGGAAAGTGTTATGTTTGCCATTCTTGCAGAGAGAGCTCTTGGCCCAAAGCTGTATGGAATCTTTCCACAAGGGCGACTGGAGGAATTCATTCCCGTAAGTCCTGTTCATGATTAGTGGGCTGCTGGTAGCTGTTTTAATTGATCATGACAGGAAGGTCTCCGGACTGCCCAGAAAGGCAGGGATGTGGGAATGGAATACTTGGCAGCCTGTAATAATTGCTAGCTGTAATATGATACAGTTACAGTGGGTGTTGGAGAACCCAATTATAGCTCTTGCCAGCGAGGGATATCTTAAAAACTCTTCAGCTGTAGCAGAGACTAATAAATGAAGATAAAAAACCTGTTAGATACCAAACATAGCATTGGAAGCTATGGAGTAACACTTTCCTTTAACAGCAACAAGAGCAGATGCTTTTGATGTTCTTAAATATTTATACCCAATCAGCTTTGAAGGTATTTTTAGTGTGAGATGTGATATTCCCCAGGTTTTGATCTAGAAGAGAATTGACTTAAGTCATGTGTAAGCTAGGCTGGCTAACTCTGCTTTTGCAAAGACAGCAAATTTGTCAGTTCATTTGGGTTGAAAATTGTATTGCTTGAGTACGATGCTAGAATTTTGTACTATACGATAGACTAATGCTACTGTTTGTAATGAATCACACTTTGTAATTATCAATTAACTGTATTTTAAGAATACTATGTTTTATTACAGAGCAGGAAACTAAGTACTGAAGAACTAAGCTTACCTGATATATCTGCTGAAATAGCTGAGAAGATGGCTAGATTTCATGGCATGAAAATGCCATTTAATAAAGAACCTAAGTGGCTTTTTGGAACAATGGAAAAGTAAGTTATGCAATACTTTATGGAAAAAGGTGACCTGTTGTAATTTTGATAAACAGATCATTCTTCCTGAATGTCTTGAGAGCCCAAGTTCTCACTGTACCTAGAAACTATTTTGTAGTTACTTGAGGAACTTAAATTACCTTGAAGAATAGTAATGCTTTCTGGAGTAACTTTTTTAAGACTTTCTTGATTTTAGTTTAAATGTGATATTAGTATGGGAAGACTAATACACTTAGTCATAAATGCTGTACTATTGTTGCTATTTCTAACAGATATCTAAATCAAGTGCTGAGGATTAAGTTTACCAGAGAATCCAGAACTAGAAAACTGAACAAACTCCTCAGTTACAATCTCCCCCAGGAAATGAAAAATCTGAGGTAGGCTTATTTTGTCTATCCCTGTCTTCAGATTTGCACATTTTGAGTATGAATTTTTTTATACTTGTTCAAACACATTATACAATGTAATACCCTGTCTTTATTTTTCTTTACAAGTTGGGGATTCTTTTTGGTTCTGTAACCACCCCGAGTCTCAGGGCTACCAGTTGATCCAATCAAATTGCTGATCAATGAAGTACAACTTTGTTGTCCTGATCTTGGGCTCCTAATTGAAAAATAGGGCCTTGCTAGAAATGAATAGTGCTTCAAATTCTTAAAACAAAATCCATTCTTTACATCAAAGTGAACTGAGCTTAGTGATTTCTCACTTATCCTATGTTACTGTTTTCTAGAGCTATGCTTGAAGCTACTTCATCACCAGTTGTATTTTGCCACAATGACTGTCAAGAAGGTAAGCTGCTAATATTTCGTGACCTTGTTCAAGGATGCAGTATGAAGCCTTTGCTGGTCACTTGTTTGCTTTCTGGGGCGTAGTCGTGTTATCAAGGTGCTGACCTGAAACGGTAGCCTGTGCACTCCCGGTGCACAACAGTTGCAAAGCAAAGTGAATTGGCTTCAGCAACCCTTCAGGCTAATGAAGAGAACATCTAGTATCATAACTGGATTAAGCCAAATATGTACACGTGCTCTTAGTAGACTGATTGATGGTGGGAGCCTTGAGTCTTTTCTGTTAAGACTGTACCTTTCTTAGCTGTCTGCAATATACACGATCAGGGTAGGATATACTTTAGTCCTTTTAAAAGAAAGATACTGAAGAAGTACAGTGAATGGTGAAAATGGAGACTGGGGTAGTTTGACTCAGCAGTTCTCAGCTTGTATTGATAAGAAATATTAGGAGAACTTTATCCACATTTTTTTTTTTTAGCGTGCTTTCTTTGGAGTCATGGGGGGAGTTACAATTTTTCTGAGCCAGTTCTCTATAAACAGTTGAAAAGGAAGCAGAGCTGAAGGTGTTGAGTGTGCCGTGTCTGTGCTCCCTGTCACCTGTACAGTGGGTGAGATGGGCAGAGCTGGAAGGATGCTGTACTAGGACCATATGCAGGGCTGGTTTGTTCTCAGGAGTCCCAGCCTTGTTAGCTAAGGCTGAGGAGCTGGCCTGGAAGAGGATAGCCCTGAAGGATAGGTAGGCACGTAAGGATAGGCAGCACGAGGGAGAAAAGGCCACTGATCTGAGGTCTGAAGAGCTAGCTCAGTAGTGGTGGAGTTCAAGGTCTCACTGCTGGTATGGAAAAGTCCGGTACTGGAGGAGTCAGGCAGGTAGGACTGGGGCAAGCTTTGGCTCCAAAATTTCCAAGGTGAGGGTCGGGGGTTGAAATACTATGACTGTTCAGTTGGTGCAAAGGTGTGACACAGAAAAAAGATGTACCTGTGGAGAGGGGGCGAGCTACTGCTGAAGTTGAAATTACTCTAAATTTATTTACTAGTTGGCACTTGACAGAAGCAGACTTGATGCCTTTCAGAGAAATTATAGGGACTTAAGTGAATTGAAAGACAGGTAAAGCTATCTCCCTGATATGATACAGTGGAAAAGACTGAGCTTTTCCGTAGGTGCTGGTTGTGCCACATACTAGAATAACAAAGTGATCAGTCTGGCTTTCAGGCTGCTGAAAAGCAATTCCTGTCCCGAGTGTTCTGTGATCAGTGATAGGGCTATGCAGGTATGAGAGATGCTGCATAATTTACATCTCAGGCTGTGGAAAGAAACAATTCAGCAAGGGCTACTGAGGCTGACAGTGTCACCTGAGTTAGCTGCAAGCTAAACACCAGGGAAGCGGGACCCTTGGAAGAATGCATCTACCTCTGCCTGTACAAAAGAAAACTTTTCTTTCAGTTTTACAAGGTTTATAGTGTATACCTCTACTTCCAATGAGCTGCTATACAGCCAGTGCAACTTGGGTCTTCCTGTTGTTCTTCTGCACAGATGTAAGGGATAACTGGGACTATCTGAACAATGTTTCTTAAGATACAGTATTTCTTTTCTCTAATTTTCCTGGGACTTTACTAATATGCTGTATTATCTTTAAATTTTCAGGTAATGTCTTGCTTCTGGAAGGCAGAGAGAATTCAGAAAACCAGAAGCTGATGCTCATTGACTTTGAATACAGCAGCTATAATTACCGGTAAACCACTTCTTATATTCAGCAGGAAGGTGTATTACTTTCTGCATGCTACAGTGAGAGCAAGTGCTGCACTACTGATTATCAGTCTATTCTAGTGAATTATGTTCCGCTCTACTAGCGGTAGGCAGCAAATATAACTGGTCAAAACAGTTCTGGTTCTGATGGTGTTGAGTATAGGCATACAGCAGTCAAAGTTTTTGGAGCTCCTTGGTTGTCCAGACTAGAGGGCTTGTGTGTGCACAAATGGCTTCTTGCTTGCATTGTCAAAATGTCTTTCTAGTGGGGAGGTGAGAAGGATGATAGATTGTGTGTGTGTACATATGTACGTGGGGCAGGTTTTGCATGTTTTCTTCACCCTTTCAAATAGCTTTCTCATCTGTGCAGATGAGTAATCCTATGTTTTTCATGTAATCACATAGTGAAATGCTTTCTGTTTTTACCTCAGTCATCTAGTACCTGTGTTTAAGAATGATGTAAGTGTGTGGAGCCATTGGGATCATTAAATGTTAGCATAGCTGGAACATAATGGAACCCTGAATTCCAGTAATGAGGGAGTAGGATATGTTAAATACCTTGAGCATGACGTTTTTGCCTGCAATAATGCTAATGCTAGAGATATCTGACTTTGTGCTGAGATGTAGTGTGTACTCAAGTATTTTTTAACTGCCTCCATTGGTATAAGACTTTATAGCAAAGTCTAATATTTTCATGTAGCTGATAACTTCAATTCTTAACTGCCCATCCTTACTAATAGAATTTAATGACTTGCAAAAAAAGCTGTATTCTAGTCATCAATTCTCTACCTAGTTTAGCAAAACTGCAGTAACTTATAAGTAGCCCTGTACTATTAAACTTGATTTTAGGTTTGCTTAAGCAAAGCCAGAATGCTAGTATACAAATATTGAGATGCTCAGTGTTTCTGCCTCTTTCAGAGGATTTGACATTGGAAATCACTTCTGTGAATGGATGTATGATTACACGTATGAGAAGTACCCATTCTTCAAAGCTACTGCTCTTAAATATCCTTCAAAGAAGCAACAGGTAGGCACATACAACATAATGAATAAAATGCCAGCATCCACACTCTTCAAATCCTGACTCTCTTCCAGTTCTGTTTTGAACTTTGTCCCAAGACCTTTCCTTCATGACTTCTTTAAATATAACACTTTGTGTAATCCTGACTGCCTTTGCTTTAAAAATCACCGAAGCTTCATAATAGCTATTCAGGAAAGAATATTTTGTGTGCCATGTAGCTATCCACCACAAAGTCTAATAGTTGTGGATTGCAGCTGTGAAATTAGTTGGCAGCAGCAAAATGTCTGTTGTCCCTAATATGGCTTTTCTTAAACCAGCAATTAGTAGAACCACCATTAATCTTAAAGCTAACTCCAACACTGTTGATGTCTGCAAACTTACTGAAAGGCCTGCTTAGTTCTTTCTGAAAGAAGCAAATATGTCTTGAGATGAAGAGCTGTAACGCTTGTTTACTTGCCTTCCAGCTTCATTTTATCTCCAGTTACCTGTCTGCATTCCATGACGGCTTTGCAAAGCTGAGCAATGAAGAGAAGTCCAAACTAGAAGAGGAAATGTTGATAGAAGTTAACAGGTAGCTTGTCTTTCACAGCTGTATCTTGAAACTTCCCCTGTGACACCTATACTTGCATACCTCACTGGGTGGAGAAACTTCACCCGAGAGAGGTGTTCATATATACTAAAGGAAGATCTGTCCATTGTAACCTTTAGGTATGTGGTATACGCTGTTAGTGGAGTAAACAAAACACTGTTCCATGGGAAAGCTATGGAATTACTTTTATAATGTGATACTTAGAGGTGTGGACATCCCCAAATTAAGGAATCCTATTCTAACAGGATATTGAAATAAGGTGCTGTGACTTAGCTGGATATTTGAATAAACATAGTCTTGTAATTCCAGGTTTGCGCTTGCATCGCACTTCTTCTGGGGTCTGTGGTCTATTATACAAGCAAAGATCTCATCTATTGAGTTTGGTTACCTGGTAAGTTATTTAATCATGATTCCATGTAACTAAACATGTATTCTAAGTAACCTGTGGTACGTTATCAGAAAGGAGATGAAATGGCCTCCCACAGCAGCTAGTATCTTCTAATCCTCTTAAAATCAGTTCGTTACTGGTTTGTACTCTTAGCATAAGAATGCAAGCACCTAAGATGATAAAAACTTCAGAAATTCTTCCCATTATTATGTAGAGAGACCATAGCCTTAAGTGTTAGGCCTTGCAGTGAGATGATGTCCTGCAGCGAAGTATTATTCTGCAGTAAGGTCCTGTTCCAGCGGGATGCTAGCATGCACTAAGTGTGAATTTGGAAATTGAGAACTGGGTGCCCATGTAACAACATGTTGACGTTTGGTGTGCAGCAGTATCAATGACAGGTAGCTTGTACTTGAGAAGGGGATCAGTGTAACTCCTGATAAATGTTTAGTGTACTGTAAAGTGATATAACTGTCAGGTACACTGAATATCCTGCAGGAAACATTGCAGAACCCAGCCTTTTTAGTTCAGGTTTTTTCTGACATGCTGGCAGCAGCTAATAATGTTAGAGTTGAAATAAGGTGGGAGAAAACTTTTTAAGAGTCTGGAACACCTCTGGAGAGAGTATCCTTCCCAGACAGAGCTAACTAATACATTGAGATGGTGGGCTAGGGAGGTTAATAACTTCATTATGTTTCCCCGTCCCAAGACAGAAAACTCAGCTGTGTTCACTATATTGAGTGCTGAATGTCCCTTACTTCCGCAGGAATATGCGTTATCCAGATTTGATGCGTACTTTGATCAGAAGAAGAGGCTGAAGGTGTGAATGTGGGAGGAGTGGCCTGCTGGTTACTGTATGAAGAGGGCAGCTGGACAGAACTTAGACTGTGCTTAGGCTACTGTATCTCTAACGAAGGTGTCACTGAATTCCAGTTCCTTGGAACACAGGTGTACAGTACTGAAGACTGTATAAAAATGACTTGTTTACAGTTTCGTAAATACTTGGAATGAGATTGGGAGGCAAAAGTAAAACACAACAGTGCAATATCTTTAAATCTTTTTGATCTAGAAGGTATTTTATATTATGGGAGAAGCTTACACTTCAGTGTCAATACCACATGCATCAGCAAACAGTGTTACTGTGAGTACGTTTTCAAGGGGGGTGTTGGCATTATGGTTTGTAAGCGGAACAGTTGTAAAAGATGATTCATTGTAGACACTGCCTCTTAATGAGAAAAAAGCAAAGGAGACAACTGTTAAACTGTGAAGTAGGCTTGAAATCTTACTGTGAGATTAGGTTCAACATGCCCCATGAACACTATCTTCAAAGCTGCTGATACGTTACACTGCTTTAACCATAAGGCAACTAAACACACTGAAGCAATATGCTTTAAAGTGTTACCTACATATACATGAATGTTTTTCTCTTAAGCTGGTGTGCCTGTGAAGTATGAGTGAACTTTGACCTGGACATTCTGAAGGAGTTTGTCTTGAACTGTTCATTCCATGTCCTTCAAGAACATACTTTAGCCCAGCCTGGTTGTCTCTTAAAATGCTGTGTCCTGCACGGGGGGTTCCGTGGGCTGGCAGCACTGGCAAGAGTGCCTTGAATTGCTCTAGCAACTCCCCAGATAACTGGATTGGCATTGACAATACTTGTAATTGGAGCTCATCTTTCTTGTGTTGCCACAGTATATGGCTGTAAAAATAGCAGAGCCAAAGACTGCGGAGAACACTTCAGGAAATTGCTGTTCTGCCTGTCCAATGCTTATGTGGCTTGAGAGGTGCTTTTCTTGCACCTTCAACTTTCACCGTGTTCCAGCAATCCAGTGAAGTGGAGTGTCTTGTGGGGAACAATAACGTGTATATTGAAACTTGAGTATAATCTGTGTACATGTCATGTAAAGATTTCTTTAGATTTTTGGGAGCTTGTTTATTTTGAATGTTATTTGTTTGTGCTTTCTAACACACTGTATTATAAATAATAAACTTCTAAGCCTACCCTTTTTTACTTGTATAGCAAATACTGTTCCAAGCAGCTCAAATGCACAGCATTTCATGTACTGTATAGCATAACTTGTAAAAGCTGTCATCTTATTCTCTAGTATAGAGAATAATTTTCCATACACTCTATTAATACTTTATAATAAATATGAAGCACTTAAAAACATCATAGTTGATACTCTTCAGTCTTCATTATAACTACAGGATAAAGTAGGTGCTGTTTCTGGCCTTAATCTAGGCTGAAAGTACTTTCTTGCTTCCCTTCAAAGGCAGGTTAAATTAAGCTTTAGGTGGGATATACCTTCTATTTAAATGTCTTTGGTGTTTATTGTATAAGTGAATGCCCTTAGAAAGCTCAGGGGAGAAAGGTGGTTAGAGCAAGTGATGAAGCAGACTGGCGATCGGTTTATTAAAGTCTATAGTTGTAGAGGCGGGAGAAGGTTTTGGTTTAAGCACTTCCTCTATCTCTCCTGTTAACTACCCTAAAAACAAAGGTCAAATTTACCAGCATTACTGAGTTCTGCTGGCGCCCCAGGTAGAGCGTTTGTAGTATGAATAGCCAGGTTATTTGTCTGGGCTATTGAAGCTTCTCTTAACAGGTACTACTGCACGCAGCAAACCCAGTGGGAATGGAAGGGGGGTAAACACGGTTCAGCAGGATTCTTTGCAGCTAGCTGGAAAGGACTGACATGTAATAGGTGTCTTGATTCTGTAGGAAGCGTTGGTTTGTATTCTGACGGCAAGTTCAAGTCCTCAGGAAGCCTGTGGAGACTGTCCTCTGACTCATCCATTGCATCTCATGCTTGTCAGAACCAAACGGGGAAGGAGACCCGGTCGCAGTAGTGCTAACTGTAGTAAAGGTGCATCAGAGGTGAATCCCTTTGGGCTCTTGTTAAATTCTGAGAGGAAACTAAGCTATGAAGTTCCCTGGCGGGACTGCTTCGGGTAAGTCCCAGCGCTGCAGCTGTGATTTCTGAGGGTGAGGGGAGGAAAGGCCCTGAAGGAAAGCAAAGCGTGCTCTGACTTGTGCCTTTTGTAATGTAAACGTTAAAAGAGGGGGGGATTCTTCCAGGTGTTGGGTTGGCTTAGCTGGGGGCCCAGGTAAGTCAAAACCAACGAGCAGAGAGCAAGGCGCTGTGTCTTCCTGGTATGATTTTTTTGTTGTTGTTGTAGATTTGTCTGTTGAGGGCAAGTTCTTGAAGTTTCTTTTGAGACCTTGTAGTAGACAAAGAGGAACTTGAGCACAGCCTTCTCTTACTCCTGGTCACTGTTCAAGCTGACTAAGCAGCTATTTAAATGTATTGGCATTTCTGTCGTGGGATATTGTTTTGTGAAGTCGTATTCAAAGACTTAATCTGATTTGGTTTTTGTAAAGACAGTTTAAAATTACTGATTAATTCTCCTTTCAGTTGATTTGTGAATACAGCTTGTGCTTGAGCGCTGTCTTGAAGTTGCTGGGTTTTAATCTGTGTTGTGAATTTTTGTCTTGGTGTCCATGTTGCCTCACAAGTCACTGGTGAACAGACCTACTATTAACTGGTGAAAATGTGGCTTTATTATTATATGAGTTAAAAAAACCCCACCTTTTTCTTTCAAAGGAAACTCTTGGTGGTCTAGCCAGACAGCTGGTCTCAGCTGCCACTTTGGGGTGATTCAGTGGATAACTGGCAGAGTCTAGGGTGTACCCCTGTTGCTCCTACAGCCATTTCTATAAGGTGAAAATCTAAATGCTTTGCCTTGGCGGGGGGCGGGGGGGAATGTCCTGTGGCTCATTAAGGCTCAAACCCGGCAAAATTCAGCCTGTGCAGTCTTTGGGCTTTATCGGTTGTGCTGCCTTCTGTCTGTAACTGGAAAAAACCCATGTGCTTTTGGTCTGAAATGGATACAGTCTATTAAACACCTTTCATAGTGACACTACTAAATAGAATGAGACTATCTGATTTTCGGAGCTGCTGTTCTAATAACTGATTAGGGAGATTAAGTTTGTGTTCAGCTCTACCCTCTGGGAGCACGCTCTGCGAAGTATGACAATGGTGAAAAGCAAGAGCAGCCTGTGCTCTTGGTGCAGTGCGGTTTGTTCTTTCTATCCGTTGCAGTTACTTGCCTTAGTGGGAAGAAGCCGGGGTTACTGGTATTTTGACTAGTTAGTTACTTTTTGAAAGCTGTGGTTGTTTTCCACTGCTAGGCTGCTTCACTTAAGGGTCAGAAGCTACCTTGGAAAATCCCTGTTCCCCAGCGCTGAAGAGACTTAACAGGAGAAATCCGCCGGCTGTTTGGCATTCCTCTTTGGAGCCTTTGAGGTGTGATAGCGTTCTGAAAAGCGATTACCTGGAAGGGTTGCTGTGCGGGTTAACTCCCTCTTGGTGCGTCTCGGAATTGCTGATATCACAGAATCGCAGAATGGTTTGGGTTGGAAGGGATCTTAAAGACCATCTAGTTCCAGTCCCCCTGCCACGGGCAGGGCCCCCTCCCACCAGCCCAGGTTGCCCCCAGCCCCGTCCAGCCTGGCCTTGGGCACTGCCAGGGATGGGGCACCCACAGCTGCTCTGGGCAGCCTGGGCCGGTGCCTCGCCGCCCTCACGGGGAAGAATTTCTTCCTAATACCTGATGTAAATCCGCCCTCTTTCAGTTTAAAGCCATCCCCCTTGTCCCGTCGCTACCTGCCCTTGTAAAAAGTCCCTCTCCAGCTTTCCTGTCGGCCCCTTTAGGTGCTGGAAGGCGGCTGTCAGGTCTCCCCGGAGCCTTCTCTGCTCCAGGCTGAACAGCCCCAGCTCTCCCAGCTGCCCTCACCGAGCGGGGCTCCAGCCTCTGCCCATCTCTGTGGCCCCTCTGGACTTGCTCCAGCAGGTCCGTGTCTTTCTTATGCTGGGGGGAGCCCAGAGCTGGACGCAGCGCTGCAGGGGGGTCTCATGGGAGTGGAGGGGCAGCATCCCCCCCTTGCCCTGCTGCCCACGCTGCCGGTGACGCAGCCCAGGGCGCGGTTGGCTTCCCAGGCTGAGTGTGCATTGCTGGGCCATGCTGAGCTCATCCACCAGCACCCCCAAGTCCTTCTCAGGGCTGCTCTCAACCCGTTCTCCGCCCAGTCTGTATCGGTACTGGGGACTGCCCCATCCCAGGTGCAGGACCTTGCGCTTGGCCTTGCTGAACCTCATGCTGTTCACACAAGCCCACCTCTCACCCCCGAGGCCCCTCTGGATGGCATCCCTTCCATCCAGCGTGCTGACCGCACCGCACAGCTTGGTGGTGGTGGCGGCAAACCTGCTGGGGGTGCGCCCAGTCCCGCTGTGTCGCTGACAAATGTTAAACTTGCCCCAGTCCCAGTACCGATCCCTGAGGAACACCACTCATCACTGGTCTCCACTTGGAGTTGTTGACCACAACTCTTGGAGCGTGACCACCCATGAAACTCCGTATCCATGGAGTGGTCTATCCATCAAATCTGTTTCCCCAATTTAGAAATAATACCAATATAATGTTAATATCTGTAAGAATTTCTGCTTTTTCCTCCATATTATCTTGGCTGAGGTTGCGCTACAGCTCAAATGGAATGAGGTGGGTTTGAGCCCTTCCAGTGGGTGTAATTGTTCATCCCAGCTGATTATGGCTGTGGAAACCCCTCAGGGGCCTGGGGCTTGCAGCCACGTTGGTCAGGGACCTAATTTGTCCTCCAGTTCACTTACTAGACATGATGATGGGAAGGAATGAACCCAGCTTAATTCTGTGAGGGTCTGCACAACTGGAAACTGAAGGATGCATTCTCTGATTTGCAAACGGAGAAGGAGAAAGCAAATGAATTAATTCCTAGAATTAAGAAAACTGACTCCTTAGCCCAGGTGCTAGCATCTCTGAGCTTGTGTATCCTGCCTTCCAACCGCAATGCTCTGCGTTCATGAGGCTCAGCGGATGAGTGATGCGGCATTAAATCGCTGTGCCTGAATCTGCTCCTGCCTAGAGATCCCAGTTTGTCTCCTCTGGAGACCACATCCTCGGCAAGCTATCGCAGCTTTTTAATGGTCCTAAAATCATAAGCCCAGCAGCCAGAAGTCAGCAGATGCTGCTGCGCCACAACTCAGCTGCCCCAGCGAGCCAGAGCCGGCGCAGGGAGCACAGCACAGCCCTGCGTTGTTCCGTGGCTTACAGAAAAGCAGGTAGGTGGAAGAAGCGCTGGTTGCTGTGCCTTGCAAAAACAATAAGGCTTTTAAGAATTCAAATCCTCTCTTGAAAGATCCTTGAGGCAGCCTTGGGCGAGCTGCTTCAACACGCAGGCAGGATTGCCCCCGATGCCAGCCTGGGTCCACGTGAAGCAGCAAATGGAGCATTTCACTGGAAATGAATAAATAGCCCTAATGGTTCTGGACTGAAATAAAATACAGCATGCACTTACAGGGCCCTGGCAGGGAGCAAAAAGGAGCTACTGTACTTGGTACCCAGGCAACAAAGCTGATCACCAGCAAACAGGCTACTTGTTTTTCCTAATACGAAATTCATTTTTTATGGTTTTCATTTTCGAAGTATGCCGAGCTCCGAGTGACACAGCATTAAGTGCAATTATATTATAATGTGCAAACAAAGTGCTGTGTGTTCGTGTGTGTATGATCTATATTTACCAGTCTCATTAAACAGGGATCAGCCAGTAAAGTCTGAACGCAGTCCAGTCTGCCCTTGGTGAATACATTGGACCCTGCCTCAGGAGAAAAGCATCCCAGCCAGGAGGCGGTTTGAGTCTTGGAGTGGCGTAGCACTGAAGTGCTCGTCTGAGGGATGGTGCTAGAAGAGGCAGGAGGGTAAGCAGAGGTGATGGGATTTGTTCGAGAGTCTCTGGCAGAGCCAGCCCAGCACGCAGCAGTCGCGTTCCAGCCCGGCGTGCTGTGTGCTGGGCTAAGTATCCTCTCAGAAAGCCTCACAAACGCTGCCTCTGCTGCCAGCCCTGAGAATGTTGCTTTTATTCATTGTTCCCTTCTTACAGAAAAAAAGTAAGACTCGGGAATCGGCCATCCTTCCTAATTCTTGAAGCCCACAGCTCTCGAGGCGCTGTAAAGTCAGGGCTGGAAACTGCTGTCTGAAGTGGCCCAGAGGCAGAATTTAAACGGCACACGGGAGAGTTGAGGTGCTCCAGCACCCCGTGAGGGCATCCACAAGAAACTCCCAGTTCCCACCAAGTCGGGAAAACAGCCGAATCTAAAGGTACAGCCTTGAACAGGGTCGGAATATTACCAGTTGCCCGTGTCCTGCCTTGGAAACAGAGATCTTCCTGCCCAGCAGGACACTCAACCTCCGGCTGGGTAGAGAGAAAGCACCCCCTGCAATCATCTCAAACATCTGCTGACCTCTGCTCCGGTGTTTGCCATCTGGAAACTCTCAGCATTTCCTCTGCACGTGGGTTTTTTTCTCTCCCTGCCATTGCGCTTCCTCCCCACAGCCTGCGAGGAAGCAACCGTGCCACGTTCGTCTGGGCTGTGTGCGCTGAAGGAAAGGGCATCGCAGCTTCTGCCTTAAACCCCTGCATCGCCCACACTGAATGGTCCCCCCAAGCCCGTCTTCTCTCTCGCTGCGTCTGACTGAACCACGAGCCACTGGAAGGCAGCAGGGACTGTGACCCCGCAAGCCTGTTGAAGCCTGTTGCAGAGGTAAATAAAGAGAGCAAGGCATGGAAAGGAGGAAGGAAGCCTGCTGCAATTGCACAACACAAAGGCCATTAAATAATACAATAATTTCCTCAGGAAGAGATTATAGAGGATTGTGTGTAATGTCTCAGGTATGAAGGGCTTAAAAAACTCACCTTAGAATGAAAGTCTTAATTGCAAGGCTAGAGCTGCAAAGAAAAACGTTTTTTTTATTAATCCCTCGCTAAAGTTGTTTGGAAAAATACTGGTTTCTCTTTATGAATAAAAAAAGCAAACCATTCATTTACATTGAATCGTGTTTTGGATGAAGGCTCAAGACTCAAATTTCATGATTTTGAAATTCATTTTGAGGTCTTTTCATTCCAGTTTGAAAGTGTGAACAACCTCAAGGAAAATGAAAGTTTTCCATGATGTCTTTATTTGTTTTTCTCTCTGGCCTCTCCCAACTAGTTTTGATTTTTTTTATATGTATTTTTTGATAGGTTTATTTATACATACACAGGCTTTTAGGCAATATTTATATAAATAGGTCTTTGTACACCCGTAAAAGTACTGAGTAAGTGACAGGTAACGAAGTTTCCGGAGGAGCAGGTAGATCTCTTGGTTATCATCCTTTCTACTGTTCAATTTAATAAAAAAAAAAGACAAAATCAGAAATATTAAGGCATACCTAAGCAGCAGTTTCTGTGGCTGCACGCTCCAGCTGTGTTCTGTATGAGACCACCATTTGTGTCACAATCTGTGTTCTCACTTCCCGAGCAAGTAAAGAAAACCCAAAAAGAGGAAGGGATGAAAAAGACAGACAAAACCGGAGGCACTGCAGACAGCATTGCACCAGCGCCCTGCTGCGCAAGTCACGGGCTCTCCTGGGCATCCTCGAGGGCTGTGCTCTGCCATGGCCCCTCCAGGCCACCTCAGCACTGGAGCGAGGTGGCAACACGGCAGCGTGGACCTTGCAGGGAAGGGGCTCCCCCATCTCCAGCTCACGATGCTCCTGCCTTTGCCTGGCTGCTTCGTGGCTTGCACTTCCCAGCCTTTCTGCTCGCCGCCGTGCAAGAGCTGGCAACGAGAGAGAGTGGTTCCCAATGAGCCTGTGATGCTGGCGGGGGGATTTGGAGCAGAGACCCTCTAGGGGGTCCCTTAGGAGTGCCCTGAGGGCGCAGCATCCTCGCTGGCCTCAGACACCCAAACCAGGCTTCTTGCTTTCACCTGCTGCTGGATGTGGCGATGCAGAATCCAGAGGAACTGACAGAAATCTAGGCTCCCACTGAAATGTTTAACGGTGACAAAGAGTTCAGATCTCAGCTCTTGTGGTTCCTGGTAGCGTTCCCTCTTTGTCTTCGTGTGTGGGAGAGGCTTGAGCTCTCAGAGTTCAGCTGTGAGTTGAAGTCTGGATACAGCTTGTTCAGCTGGACTGGTCTCCACTCCCAGTATGGGTCTGTGCTGGGCAGCACACGGTTTAGTGCCCTGCCCTCAGCCCAAGCAGCGGGTTCACCCTGCCTTGAGGTCCTTGTGCTCTTCTCATGTCAAGTCTAAGTCATCTCTGACCTATGCAATGTGCCCGAAATCTTGGTGCAGATTTGACCAGATCTGTAAGGTAATTGCTTTCTGTTCTTGCTGATCCTTTTGCTGTAGGAGCAACCTTAGCTGCAGCGTACTTGTGCATCATGGATTCCTTCAGTGGTAGACCAGTGTGAACCTGGCAATGTGCACACATTGAATTCACTGTATTTTGGAGAGCTGCTAGTGTTGCATCACCCTATGGTCTCTGGCAAAAAACTGAATGCTCTGCCAGTACAAGCTGGCTGACCTCTGAGAAGTACGATGTGTTGATGTGTTGGGCTCAAGATACCTGTGTAAAGTTGCAAAGGCACTGGGCAGGAGGTGTAGGCGGTGTGGGCTTTAAAAGCCTGGCTCCAGTGAGTCAACGGAGCCTGGAGATGATCCTGTGGAGCTCAGTGGGCTTCCAGGTGAAGCAGCAGTAGATGGTGGTGCTTAAAGAAGCTGTTTTAAAAGCAACTGGTGCTCACCAGAACCTGACCTGAGGGAGCAGGACTCAGGACCTAGTGGAGCTCGATGTTCCTGCTTGGTTTATCCCCTTGTTGTAGCTGGAGATCAGTGGGTCAACAGCTTATTTACACTTTTTTGTCCCAGAAATTGCAACACAGCTTTGCCTGTCCTGAATCTGCTCCTTCCCCGGGGGAGCCTTTGGACGTAAGCTCTGCCTACAGTTCCCAACTGCTTTTGGGTCACGGGGGGTGAGTTCAGCGGTTTTCCCTGGGTCCTGGCTGAAGAAGGAAGGGCTGAGCCACAGAAGCGGGCAGCTCACGGAAAGGCCAGCTCCTTCGTGTCGAACCCCTAACCCCAGAGGACGAGGATGTCACTCAGAAGGGGGAAATGTTATTTTTATCGTGCTGGCTATTCTGGCCGAATGACAGATGTCTTGCCTTAACCTTTACCTCCCACCAATCCAGAAGACTGTGTGCTGATCACCGCCCTTCTGATTAATGCATCTGTATTTTTATTACGTCAGGGTTTCTATGAAGGCTGCAGGCGCTGACTAGTTACTGCTCTTCAGCCCTGCCTCCTGTTCCTGGGAGAAAGTTATTTGGATTCCGCGCTGAGGTGCAGGGAAAGGACTGCACAAGCTCTGCAAACAGATGAGAAAAAACAGAGAACGTTTTTGGCACAGTCACCCCAATCTGGTCTTCATTCAGCTCCCATGCACCTGGCCGCAGGCTTGGCTTTTGTTTGGTGCCAGTTTTCCCCTCCTGCTGCTGGGAACTTCCAGTTGACGGCACTGGTTTGTTTGCAGAGATGGCTTGTGCCTTGCGTACACACATCTATACACATTTAAAAAAAAAACCCACCCCTCTCTTTGCGGGCCTTTGGGGTCATGGATGTTCCCATTCAGCAACTGGGCTTGGCTTTGGCATTCGAGGGCAAATACTCTGTGTGCAGAGTGACAGGCTGTGGGGCAGCTGGTAGGGATGCTGGGCTGACGATGGGGGACGATCAGCCCCTGGGGCAGTGTCCTTGCAGGAAAAAAAAACAACGTGACTTCTGTGCTGGGGGACTGGCTGGGCATGGGTGAGACAGTGTGTTGTGCATCACTTGGGGTTTTTTTCTTGGGCTTTATTCCTCTCTCTCCTTTTTCTTAATTGATGTTGGTTTTGTTGTTATTGTTGTTATTATTATCATTATTGTTGTTACATTTTACATCATTTAAATTATTAACTTGTTCTCATCTCAACCTTGTTATTATTATTATTATTATTATTATTGTTGTTATATTTTACATCATTTCAATTATTAACTTGTTCTCATCTCAACCCACAAGCTTTATCTTTTTCCACTTCGCTTCCCCATTCCACTGGGGCGCAGAGCAGGGAGTGAGCGAGCGGCTGCCTGGTACGTACTTGGCTGGGGTTAAACCACGACCGTCCTTTTGTGACTGTGCTTCTGTGCTTCTGTTCTCGGTGCCTCCTTCATCCTCAGCCTTAAGAAAATCAAAGCAGACGCTGCCTTCCCGGCTCACATCTCATTGCGTTTAACAAACCGGAGCTAGCCAGCACTTGCACCAGGCCACCCCAGCGTCTGAGTACGTAAGAAACAGAAACAAATTACCTTGGGGATGCCTTGATTAAAAAGGTCACGAGTTTTTGTGAGCCCAGCTGCTCATTTTTGGGGGGGACCCAAACCCTCCCTCCTATGCATAAAAGTATGGCGAGGGCAGACCTGAAAGCCACCTGCTCAGCCACCTCTGGGGGCTTTTGGTGAAAACGGGATGGCAGGAGGGATCCGGGTGAGAAACCTTTGTTTGGGTAGTGAAGACATCAAACCAAAGTTCTCGCGGCATGGGTGCAGTCAGGATCCAGTCCTGTCCTTGCTGGGGGGGGAGAAAACCACTGTGCCGTGGGCTGTGCACCATCCCTGCGGGGCATGCCGGTACCGTGCCCGTATCCCGACGGCCTTTAATGTCATCTCCATCTAAACCCCAGCTTTCTGAACCACAGGGAAATCGTGTGTCTCATGGCTAATGATTAAGACGTTCTGGGGACCACAACTTTGCTTGGAGGCATTGACTTGTTCACTAACACGTTTCAAACCAGATGTGAAGCCTGTTCCCTGGAAGGCACCCGATTAGTGTGCTTCTCAAACTGGAAGTCTCTTTTTCTCTTAGGGAAGGCATTGCTTCACTTCCCGTGACTGCGAATAGCAAGTTTGTGGACTGCCTGCCCAGGGTGATCTCTCAAAATCCCACAACCTTTTGCATCGCTGAGGAAGACAGCCATGCTGGGGATGGTTGGTACAACACAGGGCTCTGGAAGAGGCTGGGATAGGGAGAGGAATCATCCCGAAATATCAGCCCTGAGCACCCCCGAGTTCCCATACAGAAAGCCTTAAAAAAAAAAAAAAAAAAAAAAAAAAGGAAAAAGGTACCATTTCCCCTTTAAACAGCTGTGAAGACTGGGAAGAAAGAGCTGAATCTTAAGTACACAAAGTGAAACGATTACCGGAATTGGGCAACAGTCCGGGGCACCAGTAGTGTAGTTATTTCTAAAAACATTAATAAAGGGTTTTATATAGCTGGGACCGTGAGACTGGCTGGGATGCCACGGGGCTTGCATTTCCACTGCAAACCAGTTCAACCAGTGGCCCCTCACCAAGCATACAGTGTGGGGTGCGTGTGTGGAGCGTGTGGCACATCAGGAGCTGGGTCCAGAGCCGGTCTAAACCACTTGGTTCTTGAGCAGAGATTTTCAGCTGTGTAATGGTGAGCAGCCAGTGCTCCTACAGAGCAACACGTGTTCTACAAAAGGGTGTTTTGCAGCCGGTGGTGATTCAGGCAGACTGCTAGATTTGGCATCTGGCCGGCTGGGTTTTATTTTGTTTTGTGTTTGAGAAACTCCTCAGGCACGGAAGGGTTTCTGAAACATTTCTCCATTACCCAAGTGGTTCAGTAAAACCAATTTTCTCTGTTTGGGTGATGTCTTCTGGGGAGTGTGTTTTCCCATTTCGTTCCTGGTTAGGGGAGCGGGTAAAGCCTTTTCCCTTTGTTTTAAAACCTGGGTGTTGTGGTGATAGGAAAGACGACCTGATTTTATAAAACAGTGTGAAGAGAGCTACATCTCAGAGAGATTCAGCACTTCTGAAAAGAAGCCTGGCCCTGACCAGAGAGAGCCAGAGCCATCATTTTACGGGTCTCCTTGGCAGCCGTGTGAAATTAGAAGGTGAATTTAGGACTAATCTTGGAGCAACATCGTTCAAATGGATGCCGGGAAGGTCAGAATGGAGCTAGAGATCGGGATCTCCCTTTCGCAGGGGGAATTTCCTAGGGAGGGTTTGTTGGAAGGGGAAATCCAGAAGAAATGATGTTGCTCTGTCTCCTTGAGGGCTTTCTGCTGCCCAGGCTCCAGGCAGTGGCCACCCCGCTAAACAGCAGTACGAACACAGAGCCACCGCGTGGGTTGTTTGGGGTTTTGTTTTTTTTTTTAATTGACAAGCAAAAAATTAATCTAGTTAAGAAGCTTATGGTACTATTAAGCAAATGCTCTGGAATACGTCCCACGGGCTAGTTGGTCCCTGAGCGCAGGGACTGGGTTTTTGGGCTAGCTGCTCTCTCTGAGTGTTTCATGCTCCGGGGCTGGGGGGGGGGTTTGCTTCCCATCCACAGCTGTTCCTATAGCACCAGCCCTGTGCACATGCCGGGCATGCCGCCGTCTGCACCCGCTGAATTCATTCCAGTGCTGCTCTTATCGATGCCTCTTAATGCTCACTTAAATGTATTTTTCCAGCTGTCAGTCTTGCTTAACTAAACAACAAAAAAAGTGTTCGATTGCTGCCCTTGAAGATAAAGTGCCGAGAAGCTCCAAGCAGCTCCTTATCTCGCGGGCTTCTTTTGAGTGAGAACAAGAGAAACTCAACGTGCATTAGGGCTGCTGGGGTGGGGGTGGGGGAGAGTGAATCCAGTGGGAGCCCCGTGCCCAGCAGTGCAGGAAAGGTGCTGGCTACCCCGCGGAGCTCTGCCCGTGGAACCCAAACCCATCCCGTGGGTGAGAAACTCAGCGGGCATTCGGGTCATAACCTGGGCTAAATCTGGCTCTTTTCCCCTCGGTACCTGCCCTGCCAGCTGTGCCAGCTGTGGCAGCCGTGGCAGGGGCAGAGCTGCTGTGTTTGGTTCGTGGTGCTGTAACTCCCCGGAGAGCACACGGAGCTGGGGCATCATCCCAGGGCATCATGGCCAGAGCCCCAGCCAGCCCCGGGATGTCTCCCCAGGCATCCCGCTACGGACCAGCAGAGCTCTATACAATTAAAAGGACAACACAAGAACAGGCTGCCTGGACCACAGATGTCTTTTGCGCCTGCGCCAGATGTTTAAAAATGGCAGTTGTGGTGGTCAGATGCCCAAATGTGCCGCTCCGGTGAGGCTTGAGTTTTTCAGGTTATAGCCAGGCAGTTGGGGGAACTTGGGTGCCTTTAAGATGTCAGGTTGGATGTCCATCTGCTGGGGCACCAAAAACCCTGCAGTGGGTCTAATTTTTTTCTCTTGCTCTTGCCGAGCTGCGTTTGGATGGCAAACCCGTCCCGGCAGGACCAGGGCTGGCTCCAGGAGCAGGCAGCAGAAGGGCTCATTCCCAAAGCTCTTCGGGCCACCGGCTGAGCAAACCAGCATCTTTATTTCTCTTCCAAGAACAAATTGAACTCTGTGCTTGGCCGGTACCTGAGGGAGACGTCTCCCGGGAGTGTTGTTTGGCTCGTGGTAACATTTCCTCCGCTTGCTTACACCGCTTCTTCCTCTCCCCGCCTCATCCCCCGCGCACGCACCTTGTTTCCAGAGTTTTTCCTGCCACGTCGTTATCCCCATCGCAACCGCGGTGAGTTATCGCTGGAGCCAGGAGTCGGATGCTGCGTGCCTTTGGGTCAGGAACTCCTCCCCTCCGATCGGAGGATGTGTTGTATTTGTTGTTGGCCCTCGGCCGGCGCGGTGCCCACAGGAGGCAGCTGGAGGGGTGCCGGCGAGCAGGGGCGCAGCGGGAAGGAAGCGGCTGGGACCCAGAGCCCGGCTCAGCTCACAGGGTGATGCTCCTCAGGCGCCAGCGGATGCTCAGCAGGGAAAAGCTGAGCCTCAGCTCTCAGCGGCTTTCTCACTGTGTGTTTGCATGGGAATGGGGCTACCGGCAACGCGAGGTGGCTGGAATATATCGCCTTTGGCCCTCCACCAAATCCCAAAGGCACAGCAGACTCAGACCTCTGTTTCTCCAAGGATGCAATTGCCTTTTATCCCCCCTCCATTCTCCCAGCCTGCTGTTTCTTTAAAAACCCCACAGTTTAACCCAAATCGCAACCATTATGCTACCACCAGGTAGCAACTTGCAACTTTCTGCCGCGGCCAGGGGATGGTCAGACCAGACAGTCCCCAACAGGCTCCCAGGTGACAAATGGCCGGTACGGGATGCAACCGAGCTCCCGCAGGAGTAAAGCCTCTGCCTGCAGCTAACAAACAAAACCAGGGCTCCACAGGTTTTAATTCTCCTGCTTTTATAACAGGCTTTCTGCGTGATTGCGGTCTGCACCCTTATCTCTTGCCTGAGATAACATTTGCCTCCCAGCCAGTTTGTTGGAAAAGTTGAATCAGCCATGAAGCCACTTGGGTTCGGTGATGAGAACTTTGGAAAAGGAGGTAAGGGGTGGCAGGGAGGTGGATGCTTATCTGGAGCCAAGCAGACGCTGGAGGCTCACGGGCTGTTCTGTTCTCACTGAGGAGGCAGGGACAGGGAGGGAGACGAACAGGACTGTTCCTCCTTCGGACAACTGTCACCTTGCTGATTGTCACCTTGCTGATGCCGCCGGGGGCCCTGCGAGAGCTGACACGCTGACACAGAGATGCCGCCTGATCCCCGGCTGGCGCACTGCAGTTTATTTTTTTTAAACACATATTTGCATTTTGTTTACGTGGGGTAAGTACCAGGGGAAGAAAACACAAGTGCTCGCTGCTGGCTGTTGGTGCAATGCTCTGCCTTGCTTGCCTGGGTGGGGGCTGTGGATCACCACTGCCTGGTGGAGCTGGATGGGGACCATATGGCTGGGGGGGGGCATCAGGTGAGGAAGCAGTCATGGAGCTGGCCCACACACACGCTGCTTCTGGCCTTGCAAGCACAGGAAAATCCTAAAATACACGGAGGAGTTCCCAGAGGGATCATATCCCATGCAGAGCATGGGAGCGCTGTAGGGCGGTAGGTGGCTGGGCATGGGCAGGCATGGCCGGGGGGGCTTTCTGACTCCCTGCTTTTGGCCTTCTGATGGATGTGATGGTTTAATCTTGTTCTGGGACTGCAGTTTGGGTGGGAAATGTTGCCCAGCATCAGGTCCTGCATGTGTGTGTGTGTGGGGTTTAAGGTTTGGGCAAGATCCTTGAGATTTCTGAAGGAGTGGGGCTCCACTGGTGCTGCTGCAGGAGCAGCAGCTTATGTGCAAGGTCATCATGAACACTCCCAACGAGGGATTGTTCTTATCAGGACTGCTTAGGCCGTGCCAGATTAGGAACAATCACATGCTTGTTTTTTTTCCAGAGAAGCTGTGGCTACTGGTTTCACTAGCAGCAGCTACCAGCATGCAGGGAGGGGAGGAAGGAGGGGGACAGGCGGGTGGGCTGTTTCTCCTCACTAGCAAACATGGCTGTACCAGAGCATCTTCATGGTGATGCTCAATCATTAGGATTAGCATCATCCTAGATTATTTTTTCTCCTGGTCAACAGCGAGGGGGAGGCACCATCCAGCTCTGGCTCAGCCCCTGTGTGGTTTGAAGGTGCCCACCCCTGCCGGGGGGTGGCTGGGGGTCTGCAGGAAGGCAAGCAGGGGGAGTTGCAGCCTTTTTAGCTCCTTCCCCTGACAGCCTGTCACAAAGTGGCACTTTGCAAGACCCCCACTGCCCACCCCAGCAGCTGCCACTGTCCCCAGGGACGCAGCTGCACAGGCCAGGAGGGGACCCCAGGAGGGCCAGCTGGGGGGCACAGGCAGGACCTGCTGCTGCCAGCCTGGCTCGCCTTTGGGTGAGCTTTTGGGTGGCTTTTGCTCACCCAGAGGGCCCACGTGGGGTGCGAGGAGCACAGTCGGGGCTGACTTTGGGGTCTGTGTGGGCAAAGTTCCAGCGGCATGGGGAGCATGGGAATGGCAGGGGAGATGCCCGAGCTTCACGCATGGCGCACGCGGGGGGCAGCTCCCTTTTGTCTCTTGCTTTCAACTGGGGAGAAGAGCCTGGGGAGCGGGGCTTGCGCTGCACGAAGATGGGGGGCAGGGAAGGGGAGAGGCAGGTCCCTGCTGCGCTGTAGAGAGCAGGTGCTTAGGGAGGAGGGGGAGGGAAGGGTGGACACGGGAGGTTTGCCAGGCACCACAGCAGCTGGGAGCTCCTGGAGAGGAGACACGTGGCACGTGTGGGCAGATTAACGAGCTGAGCCGATCAAAGGCTGCTCAGCCCTGCGCACATACGCCCGGGGCTGCTGCCAGCACCTCCGCAATGATTTTTGCTTGGCCAGCAGCTGCAGGAAGGTGCTGTTCAATGGGGGAAAATTCATGACCATCTGAACTTTTGCTCCCACCGGCCGAGACTTGGTTGCAGACTCTCCTGGCTGAGACCAAGACTTGGGTGCCAAAGTGTCCAGTGGCACAGCCTGACTGCCTGCAGGGCCCTTCCCACCAGCTGAGGGGAGCATAGCCCTAGGAACTGGCTTAGGGGACTTCAAACCAAACGCTGAACTGGTTGGGCCCCAAAATTTGTCTCCAGAGCTGAATGTGAGATCTGCCATAGTCTGGAGAGGTCTAACATGTCCAGCTCCGAGTGTAGACCTGAATGGGATGAGTACTTTGGTGTCCGTCTTGAACTGGACGTCTTGCTTCCAGTCCATTTGCATGGTGCTTGGCTAGGGCTACCCGACCGTGAATTACAGGCGGTGCCTCCAGGCTTGCCGCGCACAGAAAAGCAAAGGGTATGACAGTGTTGTCCCCCAGGCACGGTGGGGAGGCCCACAGCCTGGCTCTCCATCTGCCCCCCCAGCTCCACCGTGCCACCCCAGCGAGCTGCAGCTCTGTGCCCGCAGCCTCACGTGCAAACTCCTCCGGGCGCAAGGAGAGAAACCCCCCTCCTTCAGCCCCTCCATCCCAGCCGTGCGCAGGGGGGAGCTCATCTTCACTGCAGCGCATGATGCCCATGGGGAGAAATCCCCGCAGTGCTGGGGGCTGCTGCTGGTCCCAGGCTGACCTCGCACTGGGCGCTCTGGGCCAGACCCCTGCGCCTTGGCTTGGTGCAAATTGGCTGGTGCCTGCATGAGAGCCTGGCACTGCAAAGCTGGGGGGAGGAGCTTGGAAGAGGATGCAAAAAACCTGAAAAACCCCAAAAATAATCCCAGGTCATTAAGACCTCCGGCTGAAGCCACCCAGCCCCCACGCCAGAGCTGTGTTGCCTCCGCTCTGCATGCGTGCTGCCTTCAGGCTATCCCCGGGCGCTGCGTGTTCCCTGGGGCAATCCGGTGGGTCCCCCAAACTTCTGCTGCTGCCTCAGTAGGGCGTTCTGCTTTACGACCCTGAGAACACCGTTGCCTGTGGTTACTACAGGCGGGCAGGAGAAGCTGTGTGAGGGCTTGAGGCCACAGCTAGTTGCCTTTCAGAGCTACCCCAGGCGCACCCAAACCAGCCGAACACGGCCAGCCACCGGCACGAGCAATTGCGCGGAAATGCATCTCCAGTTCATGTTAATAGCTCCAAACCTAAAGTGGCCAGAGGCTAATTAGAGAAGCTTTGAGACTTTGAGAAGTAAAATTATCTTCATAGTTTAACTGCATAAACTCGCTGACTCGTTATATTGAGGGTGGAATAACGGGCTCCTGAGCACCGTGTTCACCTGCCAGCCAGCGGCTGGCTTCTGCTCCGCACGTTGGCCTTGAGATAGGGGGAAGGGAGTGAAGGTTGTGGCTCTGCGGGCTGATAGGGCTTTGCCTTAGTGATATGTTTCTGCTAGGATTTGCAGGGCTACTTGCCCATCTGTCTGCACAAAGAGTTGGAACTTATTATTTATATATATATTAAAAATATATATAAATATGTATTTGCGATATATTTTTCTATATAAAATATATATAATCCCACAAAAGCACCGTATCTTTATTTGTAAGCCACCTTTTTCTTCCTGGGCTGAGCTTTGCCTCGCTCCACCCGCAGTCAGACCTGTTTGCTGCCCATGCGCTCCCCTGCAAAGGCAGCGCAGTGACGGGCCTGAGTGGCTGCAAGCAAGTCAATACACAGTGTTTGGGAGAGGAAACTCATCTGCCGTAGCAGACAGGAGCGGGCAGCATGTTCCCAAAGAGGCCAGGGAAAGCATCTGCCCCAGGTGCGGCAGCAGGCAGGGCGACGGGCATCCCGTGCCTGGAAAGGGTGGCTGCTGCTGCGTGCCTGGACAGCTCTGGAGGTCAAAGCCTGCAAACATGGTCATGGGTGACAGGGAGGAGACGCCAAAGCCAACCAAACCACGCTTGGCCTCTGCAGGGAGGGCAGGACAGAGGATGGCAAAACCAGTGACTCCTTTCTGCTACCTCCTTGCAGCCCCGCGATGCTGTTTGCCTGGAGAGCTTCCAGCACTCAGGAGCCACTGTCCTGTTTGCAGCAGTTTATTGTCCAGGCTGCTGGACTCGAGACGCCACTTGTTCTCGTTCTAAAATACACTACTATCGTTAGCAGCCGCTTAAAATACACCTCCAACGTTTTTTTAAATCGCTATTCATTCCATATTGGCACACAATCACCTGTCTCCATTTTGGGCTGCCAGTCTCTTTAAGCAAACCAAACGGGCATCGGCGTAATGTGCAGTGAGCTCTTGTCTCCATGGGTGGAGAAGGTGCTGCAGCACAAGCTTGGTCATCAATACACCTCCATCCTTCCCTGGAGACTTCACCTGGGAGATGCATTTTCAAACTCCATCCCTGTAACACCCTGCCTTCCTGCGGATCCTACCTGAGGAGTCTGCTGGGAACGGAAGGGGTCTGCTACGGCAAACACCCCACAGCTGGTCCCCGAGGAGGCAGGGTGGGGATTTCTCGTTAGTCAAACGAAGGGCTGGCTGTACCGACACACAGCTCCCTGGCCGCCCTATGGGCATGCAGGCAAGGCTGTGTGATGGAGCCATCGCCTTTGCAGCCTTCACACTTTGGGAGGCATTAGCTCGCTCAGGGTGACCCTGACTTCCCCCAGCGCAGCATTTCTGGAGCGTTTGTTGAACCATCGGACCTGTGGGAGAGAGGGAAAAAGTGCGTCCGTGAGGGTGAGGTGCCGGACGAAGCTGTGCCACAAGTGCATCCGCATGGACCACACCCGCACCTCACACAAGGGGGGCGACCTGCCTTTAGGGCCAGTTTCCCTGTGTTTCCACCCTCACTCTGGGCTGTCAGGGGCATCAGGATTGGGCTGTCATGACAGCGAAGGCAGCCCATGCCAAGGAGTACAATTCAGACGCTTGCTTTCCGTGGCACCACCTGAAAAATGGCTCCTGCTGTGCCTCCACCTCTGCTGACGCCCCGCTGCTCTTGGACATCCGCCTGCTGGCACAGCAGGTGACATTACCTCGCCCTGTCCCCTTTCTCAGACCATCTGTGTGAAGGCCATGGCCCCTCTGATCCTGCTGAGTCCTGCCCTTCCTCGGGACGAGCTTTGCCCCTGCCAGGGCCAGCCGGGGGAGAGGGTGGCCACTGGCATCCCCTCGCCCGAGGGCACGTCCCC
Source organism: Falco rusticolus (assembly GCF_015220075.1). NCBI lineage: Eukaryota > Metazoa > Chordata > Aves > Falconiformes > Falconidae > Falco > Falco rusticolus. The sequence continues at coordinate 4,188,876 of NC_051196.1, read as the reverse complement.
TGCCAGCTGCCCACGCGTGCTTCATGGCAGCCCACCGCGCGTGCTCGCACGTGGCTTCAGCCCCCGCTTTGTGTCCCCCCCAAGCTGTGTCTCCAGCCTGTGGTCCTGGCGTGTGGCCATTCCCCACCCTGGCTCCGCTGATTGCTCCCACAGGAAAACTTCCCGGCCAAATCAAAGGGGTTTTGAAGTAATGTGCAACTGGGTGCCTGTCGAGGAACGTGAGAGCTGCAGCAACGCGTGGGAACCACCATTCAGGTTCAGACCATCAAGCCATCCAGTCCACTGACGTCTTTTGAAATAGCAGTTGCTGGTGGCTCCAGGGATGGAGGGAGAAATCCAGTGTGCGCCCGGAGTGGGGCAGGAGCATCACTGCTGATGTTTCTGAGGTCCTTGGTCCTGCTGGAGATGGAGATGATGCAGATGCACAGTTTGTCCAGCTCACTTTGTAGCACCTCCACCTAAAGCAAGTTTCTTCAAGAGGAGGAGAGAAATATGGGTCTTTTATAGTCTGGCGGTGGTGAACTTCCCCCCTGTTCGTGCGATGGTAGGAAGAGGAGGAGGTGTGTTTAGACCTGGTGCCTTTGCAGTAAGCCAGGGGACCACGGGGGCGCGTGGGGTGCCCCCAGCGCCCCACGTCCCCTCTCCCGGCCGGTCAGCTCTCTGGCGTCGTGCAGGCAGCTCGTCCTGCTTCAGACCATGGGCAAGAAAGAGCTGGAAAGAGCCTGGCCTGGCCGGGGAGCCGCGTAAGCTGGGGCTGGGCAGCGAGGGCAGCGCTCAGCAGAGCCCAGCAGCTGCGGGGCGGCAGGGAGAGCAATCCCAGCGGAGCAGCTGCTTCCCTGCCCCGGCTCGGGCAGGACGGGCTCTCTCCCGGCCTTCCCCCGCCTCTTGCCATGCTTTTCTTTCTGCCGTTGGCTCTTCTCTTAAGTAGAGAGGAGCAGCTGCGACCCTCTAATAACGGCTCTGTACTTGGCAGCTGCCGGTGGTATTTGGGCGCTGGCTCCTCTCTGGTGCTGCTGAGCCTGCCCTGCCGCGGTGCTGTGCGTGCTGCGTGCCTGGGCTGCTGCCCGGCCAGCTGCGGGGAGGCCGCCCGGAACCCCAGGAATGCGTTTTGCTGGAAACCGCATCCAGTAAGGGAGAGACAGGCTGGAGACAGAGAAGAAACTGGGTCTCTTCAGTCAAGGGGGAGGGACGGAGGATGGGAAAGGTTTGCAATTGCTTCTTTGTCAGGACAAATTGAAGAGATGGATCAAAAAGAAACAAGTAGAAGCTAAACTTTTCTTCAAGTGAGAGGAGACTTTTTGCAACACTTTCCCCAGGCATTGCTCTGCCGGTGTTTTTGCCTCCCTCAGCAACAGACTTCATAAGCTCTGCAGTTCGCCTTGCACCTGGAAACAGGAGCAAAGGTCCCTGCGCATGCCGGGACACCCACCAACCCACCGTGTTTGGCTTGCAGCCTGACAAGCTGAGGCATCCCAGCAGCTCTACTTAAAAGAGGTCAAGATCTGCATTTGCCATGCAGAATTCACCCAGGCCACCTCTAGTTCCCTCTGGGAGGCTGCTGAGGGGCAGCGGAGGATGGGAACTGAGCGCACAGGTGCTGTGGGTGGGCTGCAATACCTGCAGAGCCACAGCAGTGGGGCTGGCTGCCGACCTGAGGCATCGGTGCTTCGCTCCCCCCTTCCCTGTTGTGTGTCTGTGACTGTCTGGTCCTGCTCGGGCGGTGGGGACAGCTGGACGTGTGGCCCTGGTGCGCACGTGGCCCTGTTACCACCCACGAAGGGTTTCTGTTTAAGTGGGAGAACAATATTTTATATTACATAGATAGAACTGGAAGAGCAATATTTTATTTTATATAGATTGTGTTCTGTTCTGTTGTATTCTACTCATTCTATTCTACTCTGTTCTATTCTATTCTACCCTACTCTATTCCACTCTATTTTATTCTACTCAACTCTACTCCTATTCTACCCAATTCAATTATACCCTATTCTATTCTACTCTCTTCTCCTCTCCTTCTCTTCTCTCTTCTCCTCTTCTCTTCCATTTTTCTCTGCTTTGCTTTGCTCCTCCCTCCATTCCTTTCAGCCAGAGAGTCTTTTTATACATTTTCTTGCCAAAGGTTTTTGGGTCTTCTTTTCTACCAAGGCAGGACAGGCTTGACATGACATGTGCATCTCCGTGTCCTCCCCGTGGCCCCGCCGCCTGAACCGGGCTGTCACTCCTTCCCCATCCTGTGCTGACAGCCTGCAGCAGGCCAGGTGCTCCCGCACATTTGTGACTCTGCCACTACCAGCAAAGACCTCACCCTTCCCCTCTTGGCCCGAGCCCCCTCCAAAAGCACTGCAGCCCCCTGAGATGCAGCCCCAGGAGGAGCTCAGCTGCCCTGCTAGAGCACCAACAGCCCTGCCAGGGTCCCGCAGGCTGGGGACATCACTGTATTTCCCTGTAAATCCCAGAGGGTCCCCTTCCCAGCCCATCCCAGGTGCCTAACTCCACACTGGGCAACGATGGCAAAAATCCTACCTTCAGAAATGGTACACAAGCACATCCTGGGAGCCCCCTGAGAGCACAGATGTGCCACGCCACCACCAACGTGGTAACAGCTTGGTTTGCTGGACTAGAAGAACAAGTTGCCACCCTGCCCGGCAAGAGAGGGGCCGACGTCGGCAAAGCTGGCTCAGCACAGGGCGTGCGTGGGGAGCCATGCGGCGCGGAGGCTGCTGCTGAACTCCAGCACAGCTGCGGATGGCTGGTGTCCTGGATGCTCATTTGGAAAATCCGGCCATCAGGGTCACGGGGAAAGCTGCTCCATCCTGAGCTCCCCTGCCGCTCCCAGGAGGGGCCCAGCAGGACACGGAGGAAGGCTGAGCTTCTAGATGCTCATAGCAGAGCATTTATAACCCCTTGGTGCTCTTGGTGAAGCCAATCCTTGTCAATATGTGAAGTCCTCCCTGCTCTGCAAGCCCATAAACAGGAGAAATGAGTGGGCTAAGAGTACGTGCTCTTCAGCTGCTTGTGCTATGCAGTTGTTTTAACTCTTCTTTCTCTACCCAAAGCAGTAGGATCTCTTTTCTTTTTTTTTTTTTTTTGGTTGTTGGTTTTTTGGTTGGTTTTTTTTTTTTTTACAAGTATGTCCTGTGGGTGTTGGAGCTGGGGCTGTTGGACCGGGTGCCAGCAGTGAATGAGAAGTCTTTGCACACACCAGTGGAGCTTGACCCACAGCCTTAGCTGTGCCAATGCCATCTCATACCCTTCCAGGGTGGCCAGGCGTAAAATCCAGGAGCATAAAGATGCTTTAAACACTCAGAGGCAATGAGCCATCTGAAAAGCAGGAGTGCTAAGTTACATGGAGACGACAGGGCCAAAAACTGTGGAGGGAGGTGAGAAAGAAGGTGAACACCACCCTCCACTGCTTTCCTTCCTCCCTCATCTGGTTTTCCCTCCTTACCCACCCTGGGCTTCGATGGTTTTCCCTGAGACATCTTGGATCAGTCCCATTCTGCCTCTCCAGCCTTGGGAGCTCTGCTTGCTCTTGATGAAGCCATGCAAATCCGGGTGGATTTCTTCCCCAGAGCCTTCGTTAGCCGACGCTAACCCACCTCGTTGGGATTATAGCCATCTTTGATCCTGCTGTAGTCAGGAGACGTGGCTGCATGCCATGTAGCATGTCTAATTGAGATTTGCTTTGCATGCTGCAGCACAGAAGGGGGAACAGATCCCCTGGGATCCTGCTGTGCAGAAAGCAGCAGCTCCCCGCTGCAGTCAGGGATGAACAAAACAGTCTTTCCCCACCCCACCTCCCCTTTTGTGGGCAGGTGTCACAGAGAAAACTCTTTGGTGCTTTATATTGTAATTATCTCCAAGTGCAGCCTCATTACTTGATTTGCTTTTACTGCACGTTAGAGATGAGCCGATGCATCTGACCCAGCTGCAAGGAGCTCAATTAGCTGAGCTACACCTAGAAGTCGTGGCAGGTAGGCAATGTTTCCTAGACAATTACAATATGGCCTGGGGAGTATTCCTATACCCAGAAGCAGAGGTGCTTTAATCATCTGTGAAGCATAATTAGGGTCTGAACTAAGCATCTAAGCAAAGTGTGCAACAAGGGAAAGAATCACACGGTGTGAAAGAGTGAGCTGGGGTGGGCAGTGCTGGCTTTGCCGGGGGCTTTGGTCCGTGCACTGTCCTGCTGGCACGTCCCGGATCTTGGGATGTGACAGTCACCGGTGAGGTAGGAAACAGGGAGCAGCACCGCAGGATTTGCATGAGTTGCTTGCAGGGTGCATGTGCAAAGAGCAGCTGTGCTGGTGCTTTACGTCCCTCTGCGGATACTGCGGCTGCTGTGTGCCCGCCCGACGGCGGGGCAGCTTGCCTTAGGAATTCTTTTTGGGCGTCTGCTCTGGAACATCATCAAGGGCTTGAGGCATTGCCAACGGTTCACCTCTCCCACTGCATACCTGCCTTTAATTGCAAACAAGAGAGGCCATGACACAATATTGGCAAGCTGAAGTTTCCATCCCCCCAGCTACATCATCCCGAATCCCATGTGCCACCGATTTGCCCTCTAGCTTGGAAAGGCTTATCGCCTGTGCAGGCATCTGACCCAGCACACCCCTTCCCCCCGCCAGGGGCTGCCTGTCGCCCCTGGGGGGCACAGAGGGCTGTGGCTGAGGGAGGCAAGCCTAACCTCACGTATTCATAAAGCTGCCAGTTTGCCAGCCCTTGCCAGCCTGGGAATGTGTTTGGCTGGCAGCAGTCACGGTGTGGGTGCCAGGGTGGGAGAAGCAGGGAAGGACGGGCCAGGATGCTGTGCCCCGGGGGGGGTTGGGATGCTGTGCCCTGGGAGGAGGAATGCAAGGTGTCCACGGCCTATTTGCAGCTGCAGCAGGTGAATGGGCCAAGCAGGTCAAAACTCTTCTTGCCTTACAGGGAGAAGGACTTTCTCCCTTAGGTCTTAGTGTTGGGTGGGTTTTGGTTTTGTCGGTGTATGTTTTCCCCACTGGTAAAAGAGAGGAAATGAAGGATGTGCTGGGGAAGAAAGGGTGGCTGAGGAATGGAGCACACGGAGAGGAAGAGATAAGCTGGAAATGATAATGAACAACCATAATTTTCTGTGCAAAAGGGGAATTCAGGCAAGAAGTAACTCCCTCTACGACTGTTTCAGTAGAGGGCTGGGACTAACTCAGATGGCAAGCAAAGATGTTTGCAAAGAACAGGGGAGCTGTGGTTAACTCTTCAAATAAATACACTTGGCTCAGTTTCCCCTTTTAGATTCAACTGAAATTGTTGCTAGCATTTGTGTTATTTGGAGCTGGTGCCTGGGGCCTTGCTGTGCTGGAGCTCCTTCCCGAAAAGCCCAAGCAGCAAGGCAGCAAGGCAGCAGTCAGGGATGCCAGGGCAACCGTGGCATGACACCCTTCCAAAGCAAGCACTGGGTTTAGTGGGGAGCAACCTCTTTGCGAGGCCGGTGATGTTTGCTTAACTGCTTCTGCCAACGTTAACTGGGACACGGTGACCTCCTGCTGGAATTCGTATGCTGTGATGAGTGAAAAATCAAGTTTATTGCAGAATCCTAAACGATTAGCAGAAACCTGAAGTTTTCACACACTCTGAACCACTGTTCCAAACCTGCTCCCTTTGGATTTAAGTTCTCTGCTGCTTGATCTCAAGGGGTGTATTTTTTAAGCTTCTAGTATTTGCTTTAAACTGAAAGTCACACCTGGATTTCTTAACCTTCTAATTTGGCTGCATAATTTTATCTTTAAGCTTCCTTATGCTAGGTGGGACTCAACCCTTGCTAGCAGAAAGCCAGTATTTGCAAAGCACTGGTATGGTGAGTCCAACCATCTGAGGACCAGCCTGTGACTGCGACGTCCTGGGAGCTGCTGAGTGCTCTGGCCGTGACCTGGGACGAGCAAGTCTTTGACCGCCAGCCCAATATCTGGTCCACATGAGGGTTTTGTGACTCAATTCCTGCCTACTCCTTTTAGCTTAAAATGGTGAAGATCCATCCATCCAAAAATGCAGGAGCAAATGTCTCTGTCTTTCAGCAATCCCAGGTTCACGGTTTGTTGCGGAAGTGAGCGGGACCACCTAATAGACGAATAAAAACAGGTGAGTTTTAGGGATACAAATCCTCACTTAAGTCTTGTTTATGAGCACAAGTGTCTCTTGCTCCAGTGGCTCGCTCCCAGATCCTCGGATTTATCCCAGGTTTTTATAGTCGAGCACAAGACCTCACATTGTCCTAACGCAGGGGTCCTCAAACTGTGGCCCGCGGGCTAGATACGGCCCCCCAGGGTCCTCAATCCGGCCCCCCGTATTTACAGAACCCCCCTGCCGGGTGTTGGGGGGGGGAAACCAAGCAGCCGCAGATGACTGCCTGCCACTTCATCCGCGCGCCGGCCCCCGGGTTAAAAAGTTTGAGGACCCCTGTCCTAACGCATGGCACGCAGTCTGTGTGCCCAGGCTCCCCCCCATCCCGGTGGATCCGTAGAGCTCTGCTGGGCTGGCCTGCCCTGGGATGCTCCAAGCTCATTGAGATGGCAAAATGGGGCTGCAGCGGTTTTTCCTGCTGGAGCCGGTACGCGGATAAGCAGCAGGTGCTGCAGAGACCGTTCCCAACCCTGGTTTTGCAGGGAATGCAAAACCGCTCTGGGAACCGGCGGGCGTGGGGGTTGCCCCCAGCAGGAGGGTGCCGTCAGGGGCCGGACACCTGTGGGGGCCATGGTGGCAGCCCCGTCTCAGGGCTCCTCGGCCGGCAGCAGAGGAAGAAGAGGCATTTTCCAGGCGTCCAGCGCTGGAGGCCAGCGGCAGCGGTGGCCTGCGTGGGGACAGTGCCACCGCCTGGGTAGCCAGCACGGGGATGCTGCGGGGACGCATCCTGCCGAGGCACGGGTGCTGGCTGCCGGCTGGCTCGGCCCGCGTTCGCCTTTGGCTGACGCAGCCCATAGCCCACCCTGCCAGCGAGCTCCCTGCCGGTCAGCTCACCTCCCACCCGCCTGGCTGGAGACCCCCGCTTCCCTCCCAGGCGTCCTCTCCTCTCCTCTCCACCACACCAGGCACGCTCAGAAATCCACTTCCAATAGTCCCTTAATTTTTTGGGAGCGCTGCCTTCGCACCCAGGCAGATGCCTGGTTTTGTGGGTCCCCCTACGCGTCCTCTCGCCCCTCTTCAGCCCCACCTTCTCCCCCAGCTGCCAGGAGCCCGTGCATGCCCAGCCCAGGAGACACCGCGAACGCCGAAAGCCTGTGCCAGAGCCCCTCGGGACGGGCAGCTTTCCGAACACACAGATCGCTTCTGCCCTTGCTGGAGAAAACCAAGTAGCTCTTGGAGCAGAAAGGAGTGGGGTTTTAGCGTTTTGGGCAGCCTCAAGAGAGACATGCCTCGAGGAAAAAACAAATCCCATCCTTCACGCCTACCCGAAGGCACAAGTAAGCTACTTCTCAGGGACCATTTGAGATTTGCAAAGGCTACTGAGAACCCACACTCAGGTCCAATCCTTCCTTAAGTCAAAGGAAAGCCAGTTACAGCCTCAAGCAAAAGCAGACGCCTAAACCAAGGTATTAGTAGTATTGCAGTTCAGAAGCGTTGGCCTTAAAGGAGAAATACACAGACATATCCTATTTTTCTTTCTGTAAGTAGAAAACCAAAGCATTTAATGATTTGCAAACAGACTTTATTAAAGTTCCTGTAGAACCACTCTTGCCAGAGCAAACATATCAAACCATTTAATCCTTTCCCATATTAGCAGAAACGCACACAGCATCTTTTGTTTGTAGGAAAATCACTTTTCAAGGGACAGCAATTTTGATGTTACGCAGCTGAACAGCTGCTCATTTCTTTCCTCTATAGTGCATTGGCCACCACTGCTTTTCCAAGAAGTCTTCTAGGGAAAGGCAGGGGAGAGCTCCATGTCAGATTAAAATACATTTGTTTTTTTGGAGAGCCTTCCCCAGAGACCCAGCAAAAGCACCACCCAATAATAAGACAGTAGGTAGTTCTCCACGGGCTCTCTTTAAAGCCTATTGCGTTAGTGTGGTGGGTCGACCTTGGTGGGACACCAGGTGCCCACCAAACTGCATTATCACTCCCCTCCTCAGCAGAACAGGGGGGAAAGAAAGTAAGATGGAAAAAAACAAATATGGGTGAAGATAAGGGCAGTTTAATGAAACAATAGCAAAGGTTGTGTGCATGGAAGCAAAGGAAAAAAAAAACCCAAAAAAAAAGAAAAAAAAGATGTTATTCTCTACTTCCCATCAGCAGGCGATGTCCGGCCACTTCCCAGGAAGCAGGGCTTTAGCGCATGTAGCAGTTGCTCCGGAAGCCAAAATATTGTTAAAGGACAAACGCCCGCCCTTTCCTCCTCCTTTCTCTCTTAGCTTTTATTGCTGAGCAGACATCATACGGTACAGAATATCCCTTTGGTCACTTTGGGTCAGCTGTCCTGGCTGCATCCCCTGCCAAGATCTTGCCCACCCCCTTACCCCCGCCTCACCGGTAGGCTGGGGAGTGCTGGAGAGACAGCCCCGACGCCGCGCGGGCACTGCTCGGCCGCAGCCAGAACACTGGTGTCTTATCAACACCCCTCCAGGTACCGATGCAAAGCACAGTGCTGCGAGGGCTGCTGCGGGGCTCAGCGAGCCAAGGCCGTCAGAAAGGGTTGCGGGATTCCAGAGCTCCTAAAGGGTAGAGACCCACTTCTAGAAGCTGCCCAGTAACTTTATTTCAAGGATAGAAAAGCTGCTGTGAGAGCGTACAGTGCTTTCACCAGCCTCGGAATCAATACATCGAGAGATGCACAGGAGGTCAATCAGCTCCCCAGACACCCACTCAGGGATTCCACAGACATTTTTGGTACAAGCAAATTATCTATTAAGTTAATCAGCTTTATATATGAAAAAGTTCAGATTAAGAAGAGGACGTTGGTTTGATGTTGCTCCGCAGGTAGTCACCACTCATGAAATGATCTTCACTTCAGGCTTGGACTCCTCCACGGCTCTGAGTTCATCATCCACTTCAGAACTCCAGTAAATGTCATACAAACTACACCCAAACAAAAAGGCAAGCTGGTTTAGTGAGCATCCACCCGCTCAGGAAAGAGAAAGATGCACAAACGGCCGGTATGGGAAGGTGGTCTAACAGGAAGGACCCTGTCTAGGTTCAAGAGTCTGGCCAGGCAGCCAGAAACATGCCTCATGACACAGGACCCATTACCACCCCCCCCAGCCCAGCACCACCTCCTCCTTTATCTTGGGCCTTATGGACCAAAGCAGATCAAGGCACTGTGGTCACATCACTTGGAAGGGACAAGGAGTGTTTTGCAATATGCAGATGGCATTTGGCCCACCCTGGGTCACCCGTTGCCTTCAGATGCAATTCCCAGAGAGCTGGTGCTCACAGCCCCCCACCCCGCAGCCCCCCAGCTCGCTGGAGCTCACCACCTGCCAGGTGGAATGCAAGCAGGACCAAAAACTTCTCTCACATTAAGTGCTGCAGATTGCAGCTGGGATTCAGCAAGGCTTTGCTGAGCTTCCTGACGCCTTCATCGTCCAGAGGGTTTTGGCTCAGCTCCAGCTCGGTAAGGCACGGCTTGCTAGTCATGATGGTGGTCAGGGTTTCACAGCAGGCTGACGTGATATCACAGTTGCCCAGCCTGCAGGGAGAGGAGGGAGAGGCCAGTGCAGTGAGTGATGGCTCCAGAGACCAGCCCACCCTCGGGCAGCGGGCGCTGACATCCCTAGCACAGCCCAGAGACCCCTGTTAGGCTGGCGTCTCCAAGACATCAGCAGGGGCTGGGCTGTGGTCTTCCCATGGAGACAGCCGTCCTCGTGGCGACTGCTGAACACCTAAAAGTCCTCCCTAAAGCTTAACGGTGTGTAGCTACAGCAGGAAAAGGAACCCTAAGAAGATATCCCCAACTTCAACATCACACAATCTTCTCTCGGGTTTAAACTGATCATAAATCACCACTAAAGTCTACTACTTGAGATTTGCAACCATCTCTCTAAAAAAAGGGCAAACTGAGGCCTCTCAGCTGAGAGCCAAGCAGCTTTAACTGGTCAGCAAACATATCTTTCTGGGCAGAGACTTCAAGTCTTGCTGGTGTCTTCCATGACTCATCTGCCTAACTCACTCACTGTGAGTCTCTGCCACCGGAGCACAGCTCTGGCTTCTGTCAAGTGGCATGGAGGGGACAAGCATGGTGCCCTGAGCACCACGCAGGCCACAGCCACACCAGTCCAGAGCTCAGTGCCCACTGGGGAAGGGAAGAGGCAGATGGGGAAGGAGAGTCCTACCACAGGGCTGGAGATGATGCTTCAGCTGGCCTCCTGCTCCTGCTGGTGAGGCCGGACCAGCCCATATGAGTGGCCAGCTGGGGTTAAACCACGACACCAGAGACTATACAGGAGGCAACTGGCGAATTCAGGCAGGCTTTGCACTGCGACTGGCAGGCATGAGGATTAACGTGCTAAGCCTGGACCAGGAGTTCCTCCACCTCGGTGTCCCACCCAGGAGAGGCCATACAGCGTGAGTTCAGAGAAGGGCAGAGGAAGCTCTACAGTGCGTGGCTTGCAGAACAAAGCAAAGATCTCTCCAGTCTCCCTATACCTTGGCTTTAGATCCTGAAGGTATGCTGCACAGTGAACTCTCAGTTCTGCACCTGGGAGAGCACCTCAGGATGGCTACGAATGCACCGTCACATGGGTGACGGCCTGTACTTGCAAGAGACCATGAGTGACAAGATACATGGAAGCACTTTTGGCTTTCGTTTACTTGCTAGTGGACTAGTTAAACATCAGTTTGTGGTGTGAATTGCTTCACATGAGCAAAAAAATACTGTGCTACCATCTATTGCTATCCTCCTCTCTCGAAGGGTAACACAGCAAGACAGAAGTCAGCTTCTGAGGGTGCACCTTACCATAGGGTATGGATGCTGCAGTTGGGGTGCAGCAGCCCCTGACACAAGAGTTCAACGCCTGCATCTCCCAACTTGTTCTCGCCCATGTGCAGTACTTTCAGGTGCTTGTTTGTGCTGAGAGCAGAGCTGACGGCCTTGCAGCAAGCAGTCGTGAGCCCGCACTCCCTAAGCCTGCAAAGCAAAAGTGACATGAGATCTAGTTGGGGGATCTAGAGTATCAGGCACCATTTGCTTCTTCACATTTGCTTCACAGGAGCCCGGACAGTGGGAACAGAGGAACCAAAGCCTTCCCACAATCACCGTGCTCCTCTCAATGCTCCCTGTCTGCTCGATCCTTCTAAGCAGCACATCTCCCACTCCTCACGTTTGGGATGCCTCTACTCGGAGCGTGCACCTAGGAAAGGCACATGCTCACAAAGCACAGGAATGATCAGAGATGAAGCGTGCTGCTTTCACAGTCACCCTGAGCACCGCTGTGCGCTCCTGAGGCACCTTACCAACTTCCAGGCCACCAGGGCAGGGGATGAACCCAGCTATGGGCAGGAGCTGAACTTGCCATGTAGTAAGGTTCAGGTTATGCTTGTTCAGGTTCTGTGTGGAAGAACAATCCTCCTTTGCCAGCCACAGCTGGTACCAGACCATCCCAGCCTAAATGGTAACACTGTCAGCAGAGAGGATGCTGAGAATGGTTTGTGTCATTAGAGCCTTCTTTTGGCTCATTAGTGAGGGCACTTGGATCCAGTGGAGAGCCCGAGATAACTGATCACAGCACTCATTTTGCTATTACACGAGGCCTTTCAAACTTCAAAAGTCTCTTAGCTGCCATTTGTTGCACAATAAAATATATTACACAGAAGCTCTGCAAGCATCCTATTGCTTATAACAGGATGACGACAGGGCAGACCTTCAAAGCCTCTATGAGTTTAGAAATACAAATCCCTTTAGCTCTGTAAGTCTAAATCCTTTAGGTAACAACTGACATGAGTTGTTCACGGAACCATTGCGACTGAGGATCTATCTGGTGGGCATTACTTCCCCTACATCTTTCCTTCAGTGAGGTCTCCAAAGGCGGCAGTGGGGATGTGAAACTTGACAGCAGCTCACCATAGCTCCTGGAGTTTACACTCGGGATCCTTCAGTGCCTGACACAGCATTTCCATGCCCGAGTCTCTCAGGTTATTGTCTATCAGACTCAACTCTGCGAGGGTCTCTTTTGTACTAATGAGTTTGGAGAGATATTTACATCCAGCACTTGTGAGATCACAGTCCCATAACCTGCAGGGAAGAACAAAATATTATTTTCCCCCCAAGAATGACTTAGATTAGAATACAGTGTTATTTTAGTATTCTGTATTTCTGATTACATCACCTCATTTTCTTCTATCTTTTACAAAACCCATCCATGCACCATACCACACAGCTTTCAGCTTACTTTCCACCCGTTGCACCAAAACCTCTGTTTGTAACACAAAAAAGAAATAGGAACATGCAATGCTAGTAGACAGATAACTCAACAGGAAGCCAAGACAATGCCATCACAAATTTCCATTCACCACCTCCCCAGAATTTTATCCGAGTGATTTCAGTGCGGTCCTGCTTCTCCACGGCATCCTCCGCCCGGTTTTGAGAACTAACTAATTTGCAGTAGATTATTCTCGTTTCACTAGGGGGTGTACCTGAGAAAGTTTCCGCTTAGGAGCAAACCAGCGGCGCACTGTAGATAGTTCAGAGGCTGCAAGAGGGATTTAAGTAATCTCTGCCTACCCTTACCATAGCTTCTCGATTTTGCAGTTCGGATGCATCAGTCCTTGGCAGAGGAGAGCCAGACCAGAGTCCCCAATCTTGTTATCCCCCACAGAGATCTCTCTCAGTGATGACATGCTACTGAGAACAGCGCTAATCTCCTGACAGCTATCACTGGTGATGCCGCAGTTCTCCAGGCTGCAGAAAAAAGAACCGCTGGAGTTGCTGCTCCAGACCCACTGTGTTAGATACCCCCCAACGCCCCCAGTTCAAACTGAGAAGGGTCTAACAGCTGGTTCCCTCTGACGCACCCATTCACATCCGTTAACGTAAGGATCATTTTTGCCAAACTCCCCCTTTACAGCGACTGTCCTTTGTAAAAGGAACTTCTAGTTGTACCACACAGCAACTCCCCGGCAGCCAACCCCTGCTGAAGCACAGAGGCAAGATAAAATGAATCATGCTTCTCCCCTAAATCCCTTCGGAGGCTTTACCCCAGACACGAGGCCAAATCCAGCATCTCTGTTGTGAAGCAAAAAAGGGACCTGAATAAAAACAGTCAGCTGGGTGGTAATCCAGGGGTAAGAACTGGAGCCACTGAGGGAGACTGCTGCTCTCCTCCGAGATGCTGGCGAGCAGTCACCCCTTGTAATTGCAGGTTTAACCTGGGGTACGTCATGCTCACACTGTACCAACAGGCATAAGAATGAGCTCAGAATCACATGCTAAAAAAAAAAAAAAAAAATATTCAAAAAAACTCGAAAACTGAAAGCTCCCAGGTATTTGCTTGCCGTTTCCAGTTACAGAAATCTGAACCAGCAAGAATTCTGGCCAAATGTTAAGTTTCCCTGACAATAGTTTTTCTTATCTTATAGATGGTATGACTAGCAGCAGGACTAGTTGCAGTTAGAGGTGACCAGCTCCTTCTTACTGTAATAACTCTAGGTTGCAGCTTGACTCCACCAGCCCCCGGCACAGCTGCTTTGTAGCTGTATCTCCCAGCGTGTTGTTACTCAGGCTGAGCTCCTTCAGGGTGGGCTTGCTTTGCAGAGCAGCATTGAGAGCTTCCACAACATCAGCTGTGAGTTCGCAGTAGTCCAACCTGCAAGAAGAAAACAAATCCAGGGGAAAAACAACCGTCCTCATCACATCCTGCTACCCGCGAGATGTCAGCCGGGCAAAGTGTGCGTTAGCCAGGGCAGAAAACGTGGCAACATGAGCTGAGGGCAGGCAACACATGAAAACAGAGATAACCGTAAGAGTTTTTAACGGCATCTCCCGGTTCGTTTCAGGAAGTGTTAATTCTTAAACTAGACTCCAGGGGACCCTAGCAAACCAGATTTACACCAGTCCTCTGTTAAACCAATGCACAGGCTGCCTTGGAACACACGACTTGAGTTTTGCATTGCAACACGTCAGGCAGGCTCACCACCAAGCCCTCCCAAGAGGAGCTGGGGCTGTGAACAGACCTGGGTCCTGCTCAGCCATAAAAAAAGGACCAAGTGCAGCAGAATCAGACTTCCCCTGGGTGTCTGAGAGGTCCTGCATGAACAGCCACCACTGCCAGGAGGGCCAAATAAAACCTATGGGAATAGACACCCAGCTCTTCCAAACCCATGAGATCTACCAGCACAAATAAGCATGACACAATTCCACATAGAATAGGAAGAAATCCCCATCTGGCAACAAAACTCCAGCTTGTCTCAAGGGAAGGACAAGCATGACCTGCCTGATGACCAAGAAAGCTCAGTGATTACTTACTGCAGCTTCTGCAGCTTACAGCTGGGGCTCATCATCCCTTGACAAAGCACCTTGACTCCAGCGGTTCCCAGTCTGTTGTCACCAATGCGCAGCTCCGTCAGGGAAGGCTGCGTGCTGAGGACAGCACGGAGGGTCTCACAGCTGGCACCTGTCAGATTGCAGTTTTGCAGCCTGAAGGAGAGAGGCAACCGGTGTGAGGGAAACGCAGGGAAGCTCTTCTCAGAGGGGTGCATCTGCTGAGGATGGAGCTTGGAAAGGACACCGTGGGCACCGACAGTGTGTAACCCTCTAGAAAGCGGTATGTCTGAGTTACTACTGCTGTTTCACAGGTGTGCCCAAATATTTTATCAGCTAGTATTATACCTGCAGCATGAATAATACTCCCATGCTTCCTTCAGTATAATCACACATATAGCACCTCTAGCAGAAGGATCCAGCCTACATTAAGCAGCACCACCACTGCTTAATGTTTTAATCATCATGAGGCTTATCCCAGAGATAAATTAATGGCACCTTATGATTTCTTGCCTGTTCTGGAAATGTGATCCAGAGTAGCTGAAACTAAAAATCTCACCCAACTTGGCTTAAATCTCTGAATATCACTTCAAAGTTTAACAGTATACTGCAAGAAGGATCTATGAAGCTGCTCCTTCAGAACTCAGGCTGGGAGAAGTAGTGTAGGAACCAGGTGGTATTGCTACGGGGTGTTTAGAGTTCTCCATCAAGACTTTCTGGCAATGTAGAGGTGTTGTGCACAGTGGTACTAAGATTGATTTGGGTTTGGTTGCTCTTTTATTCCCTAGCGTGCCTTACCAGAACCCCCAAAATGGACAATTATGTTTCTAAAGAACTGAAACAGCCTAATCCAGGCTGTGACTTGAGCATCTGGAGAAGTCTGAAGGTTAGGACAAACTCTCTGAAAAATCACTTGTGTTAGGCTTCCAGTACAGCCCACCAGAGAGGTGCAGTTCGATTAGCTTCACAGTCAACTTCTCCTCTGTCAGTGAGTCCTCATTGCAGAGGACACAGGGACTTTGAAGCAAGCATATCTAATCTAAAAGGGACTTTGAAGCAAGCATATCTAATCTAAAAAGGCAAATGATTTTATAAGGTAGTGTCATGAAGACCCTAGACCCACCTCAGGAGCTGGTGAACTCCAGTACCCTGCGGAAGAGATGCTAGAGAGAGAAGGTAGCATCTCTTTGAGGGTCACTGAGGAGCAGGGGCAGCAGCCACTGGCTTTCACTAAAGCTCCTGCACCATGATTGCTGAGGGAAGCCCACTAAGGCTATAGCATGCTGCTGGCACCTCCGCGGAACATGCTGCCTTGAACCAGGCTGGCCCTGACCTACTGAGAAGACAAGGCTTGAGGCAGAGCACAGAAGACTGCCAGCTCTTGAAATGCCACGTCTTGTGAGAACAGCATTTTGCTTGGCTCCTAGAGAAAGGAGCAAGCAAACTGGACCAGATGCTAAACACTGTTCGTACAACTGGCAGAAAAGCCCTCTGAAAAATGCATTAGTGAAAACGTCGGGTATTGTGCTAATGGCAAAGCGGGGCCCTCTGTGGACATCCTTTTGTTTAAACCAGCCTAAACAGATAATCCAGCAGCCTAGGCCAGGGGAAGATCTGCTACCTCTTCTAAAGAAAGTCTCCAGAAAGCCTTCACTTGGCCGGAAAACCCCTCTCCCTGTCATTCCCTCAGTGCTGAAAGACAAAGGAAGACAGATTGACGATCTGGAATCTTCCAATAAATATACTGCTTCGATAAAAACTTCTGGGTTTTTCCAACCACCTGACCTAGGTAAGCACTGAGATGCCTCAGCATGGCTCTTAACTGCCATTACATACTGGCTTGCCTCATGCCTTCACCTGCAGCAAACTGCAGGCGTGTTAGAGCGAGACAATCAACGGGGCTTTACCATAACTTCTGTAGGCTACAGCTTGGCGTCAGCAACCCTTTACACAGGTACTCGATGCCTGCATCTCCCATCTCATTGTTGCTCAGCTTCAGCTCCGCGAGGACTGGATTCATACTAATGATGGAGGAGAGATCCTCACAGTGACTGCTGGAGAGATTGCAGTCATCCAGCCTGAAAAAGAAGAGAAGCAGCACTTTAGTTCTCAGGGTGGCTCCGTTCTCCCTGGCTGGAGAATTGCCTGTGAAAGCAAAGCAGGCAATTCACTCTGCTGCAGTCCCTGGGACACCTCTGTTAAGTACGTGCGGGGCCTGTTGGATGATGCGTGGCCCAACAAAGACACGTCCTCTCTGCAGGGCTGCAGTACAGGGGGGGCTGGGTGGCAGCTCCCCAAGCCACAGATCTCCTCTGTGCTGTGCAGAAGACGGCACACGACTCGAGTCATCCTCCCTTGGCAAGGCTTCAGCTGGATTACGCACCTTCATTTAAACACGGATAGCAACAAACCACCTGGTGTGTGAAGCCACGTCTAACCGGAGGCCAGCTTACAGGCTGCCAGACTGGTTCTGCCCTGAGACCAGCCCCAGCGACACCCATCAGTATTTGGTCTCACGTAGGTGAGTCACACTGGTCTGCACCGTCTCTCTCCAGCGTAACCCTCAGCACACAAACTGCAAGTTTGCAGCGTGGCAGGGGCTTCTTCCACTGGACATCAGCATTTTTCTAGTTACTGCTAAATTGATGGGGGGGGGGGGGGGGGGGCGGGGGGAAGGGGGGCTGCTGTGTGTGTGAGCTGAACTGGAAGGAGAACCAAGGAAAAGATTAGGAGCCCAAGACAGGCAGGGAAGCCTTAAGGGAAGCAGAAACGACATGGGACAAAAGGAAGGTGTCACGGAAAAACCCTACAGCCAAAGGCACAGCCAGGACTGCCGAAAGTAGTTGCCTGGTCACTTGTCCTTAGACAACTATGAAAACGGAGGCTCTAGTAGGCTTCTCATTCCCTCCCTCTGGCAAGGAGACTTGGCTCCCCATGGGATCACGTTCAACAATCCCTGCTGCAGCTGCTCTCATCCACTGTGAGTTAAGCAGCCCAGCCTCTGCCCAGGAGGCAACCATCCCACTGCCTTCTGGCACCCAAGGCAAACCTTGGGAAGTCAAGGTCAAGCCCATGAAGCTTGCCTGCACATAGCTCCTCTGCAAAAGAAAAGCAAGTCATCTTCAACCTGCCTGATGTCCTCCAAGTCATTGCTGGCTTGGTGCGGCCCATCCCCTCCAGCTAAAGCACAACGATGCCAGCCCGTGGGGTATGAATTCCCAGTCAATCAGGAGAGCAGGAAGAGCGCAGGGGCAACTCTTCTGAACCCTGCCCTACAGCTTACACTCCAGGAGATGGTTCCTTCACACTGGTTTGCTTAACACACAAGGCAGGTGAAGGCCAGATGAGCAATAAAAGCTGATGGCATGTGGCTTGTGCATGACTATTAAGTAACAGTTACTTGACAGCATCTGACCCGCTGCCCAGAGAGTGCGCAACCTAATGAGCACGGTGAGATGTCTTCCCTCTCAAGGGAGAAGGACAGGAGTTACCAAAACAGCGGTCAGATGCTTAGACAACCACATTACCTAGCTGAGCTCTACGGCATGCCATAGAAGAAGTACCTTACCTCATACCAAAGGGTGCATATCTGTAGCTGAAAAAGCTTAGGGTGGGTTTTTCTTTTTTTAACACTACCACCCCCCCTCCCCCTTTACATTAACTTTCTGGATAAAAATATGTAGAATCATTCCTGCTACTGTGCAATTTCTAAGTCACAGGTTAACAGCTCTGCAGCTGAAAAACACAGGAGAGAAGCACAACAGTTCTTACTTAGAAGAGATGATACGCAACTAGTTACTACCTGATGCTTTTGCAGGACTTCATTGTGGGCAGAAGTTCAGCCCATCTAGATGGGCTTATCTCCTCACACTGCATGTCAAGCTCCATTTTGACAGTCGAGACAAGGTCTGAAAATAAAATTTTAAAAAATAAAACACACTTTCATGGACTGAGAAGCAACAATCACCCCCCACCCCAAGCTCTCAGTTGTGAGCTACACCATGCAGAGGACAGATTTTCCAGCACCAGTATGAGCCAGCAGCATCAGAGTGGTTTTGTCTGAGACCCCACAAAGCCCTCATCCGACAGGCAAAAAGCACACGGATCCTGGAGAGGTATGGCAACATTTTCTTATCTGAAGGCAGCTTGTACAAAAGTAAGATGCTCCCCTTCCCTCTCCAAGGGACCTTACGCAGAACGAGCTTTTCAGAGGCAGAGGTGCCGCTGTCTCACTGCTGCACTACTGAGTCACACGGGTGTGCCACACCACTAAGGCTGTGACACTGGTTGTGAGACCTCGAGCTACATTTAACATCAGGGTATTTTTGAGAGAATGAGGCAAATGAGAGCTCAGATTAAAGTTCCTCCTGGCCACGTATCTGTACGTGAGAGGTGGAACCTAGGTGGATGGCAGAAGCATTCCTCCACGATTTGATATCCAAGCTTCCAAGGTCAGGCAAGTCCAAGTACAGAGAAGCTGGTAAGCAGGAATTTAGGTTTTTTGCTCTGCAGCCCAGCTGCACTTCTGAACCAATATAAACACAGCACCTCGCAGAGCCACTCCAGGCAAACACGCACAGGAATATGCCAAGGCTGAGCTCTGGGCTCAGAGGGGATGGTGGCAAAGGCAGCGCTCCAGAAGGTGACAAAGTGCGGTCTTGGTGTCTCGGCTTTGCTAACATGACTCAGACTGCAGAATGTTTGTACCAAAAATAATAAAAATCTCCTGAGCTATCACATAGGAATGTGAACAGTAAAAAAACCCAAAGCACCAGGCGTTAGGGACTGCAGCTCATCTCTGCCTTCCCCACCTCAGCCACCGCCACAACGCACAAGCTACCCCAGCCCGGGCTTTGCAGGGCGGCGAGCTGGGCGTCACAGCACGCACGGCCCCTCACCCGTGGCCAACGGGACCCCCACGGCCAACCAGGCCCCCCACCACGGCCAACGGGACCCCCCACAGCCCCACAGACAACCGGGCCGCCAGCCACGGCCAACGGGCCCCCCACAGACAACCGGGCCCCCACAGTCGGCCCCTCACCCATGGCCGACAGGACCCCCTGGCTAATGCGACCCCCTCCTAAGCCCCACAGACAACCAGACCCCCAGCCACAGCCAACGGGCCCACGCAGGGCACAGAAGCGCCGCAGGCGGAGGACGGTGCCCGGTACATACATATGTTTAAATATATAAACACACACACAGAGCCAGAGGGCAGGGCGGGCAGCTGGGCACCGGGCGCTCCCGTACGCGCTCGGCCCCCCCCAGCAGCCGCATGCGGAGCCCCGCTGGGCTGAGCCCGGCCCGGCCCCGCCGCCCCGGGGGTCCCCGGCGTCACCGAGGGGAGCCGAGCCCACGCCGCCTCCCAGCGCACCCGCCGCCGCCGCCCGCACCACTCACCGGGCTGCCGCTCGGCCGCCATTTCCGGATCGCCGCCGGGACCCGCCCGCCCCGGCCCGGCCCGCCCCCGGCTCCCGGCTCCCGGCTCCCGGCCCCGCTCCGCCCCGGCCCCGGCCCGCCCCCGGCTCCCGGCTCCCGGCCCCGCTCCGCCCCGGCCCCGGCCCCGGCCCCGGCCCGCCCCCGGCTCCCGGCCCCGGCCCCGCTCCGCCCCGGCCTGCCCTGGCTCCCGGCCCTGGCTCGCTCCGCCCCGGCCCGCCCCCGGCTCCCGGCTCCCAGCCCCGGCCCCGCTCCGCCCCGGCCCCGGCCCGCCCTGGCTCCCGGCCCTGGCTCGCTCCGCCCCGGCCCCGGCCCGCCCCCGGCTCCCGGCTCCCGGCCCCGGCCCCGCTCCGCCCCGGCCTGCCCTGGCTCCCGGCCCCGGCCCCGGCCCGCCCCCGGCTCCCGGCTCCCGGCCCCGGCCCCGGCCCCGGCCCCGCTCCGCCCCGGCCCCGCTCCGCCCCGGCCTGCCCTGGCTCCCGGCCCTGGCTCGCTCCGCCCCGGCCCTTCCCCGGCCCCGCTCCGCCCCGGCCCCGCGGAGCCCATCTGTCCCCTCTTCCTCCTCCTTTTTTCCCTTTCTTCCCTCTTTCCCCCTTTCTCTCCCCCTTCCCTGCCCTCTCAGCCACTCTGCCCGCCCCTTCCCCTCTTTCCTCCTTACCTCACCCTTCCCTTTCCGTGACTTCTCCCTGCTTCGCTCTTCCCTCCCCTTTCCAGCCTTCTTTCCCCCTTTTCCCTGCTTTTCCTTCTTTCTTCCCTTCTTTCCCCTTCCCCTCTTCTTCATCTGTTTCCTTCATATCCTCTTTCTTCCCTCTTTTCCCCTGTGTTTCCCTCACTTCTTTTCCCTCTCTTTCCCCCTTCTCCCCTTCCCCTTTTCTTTTTTCTGTGCTTCCCCACTTCTCTTTTTCCTCCCTTCTTTTCCCCTTCTCCGTTTTCCCCCTCCTCCCCTTCCCTCTTTCTTGTCTTCTCTTCCGTCCCCCTTTCTCCCTTCCTTCCCTCGTTTTCATGTGCTCTCTCCACCTCCCTTTTCTCTCCCCCTTCTCCTTTCTTTCCCCCTTTAACCCCTCTTTTGTTGCTTTTCCACTCTTTTGCTTGCCTTTCCTTCCTCTTTCCCTATTTCTTCCCTCTTTTTCATCCTCTCCCCTTCTTTTCCTCCCTTTCCCTTCCCCCCCCTCCTCTGTTTTCCCCTTCCCCCCCCCCCATCTCCCCCAGAACAGGGGCAGGGGGATACACAGGGATGAAGAGGGGAATGGGGAACCCCCTGCAGTGAGGGATGCGCAGGGGGTGGGAGGATCAGCCCGTAACGGACGGTGTCCCGGGGCTGGCGGGGACCCGGGGTGCGATGGGGATGCATGCAGGTCACCCAGGGGAGAGGCACCGTGGGGGGGCTTGGCCGGGGCAGACAGGACCCCCTGTTGCACTTCCCCAGGGAGGCTGGAACTGGGAACAACAAAAATATCCATTCCTCAGCGCTCTCCCTGACTTCCAGCGTGCCTGCGTACAGGGGCCGGCTCGGAGGGCCTGGGCTGCCCCCCCTCCCCGTCCCTTTCACCAGTCCCATCCGTGACACATCTCTTCCATTCCGTCTCCCTCATTAGCGCAACATGTTGACGAGCAGCCGAGCTGCACCTCGCCCGCACAAAGGCCTCTCCTCTGAGCTGTTTGAGACGAAGCCACGCGAGCAATGGAGGATGGGCTGGGCACGCTGGAGTTTGGCTGCCGTGGTGCCCATCACCCTCCCCGGGCTCCCCCAGCGCCGCGGGACCCACCAGCCCAGCGCCCAGCAGCGTCCCCGCACACCCACCCCCGCCCGAGCCAGGGTGCCAATGCCAAAGGCGTTCGTCATCGCTCGGTCCCTTCCTCCTCCAGCTGCCAGCTACTCCCCGTCTCCCTATTGTTTGCCGGTACTTTTAGCGTGGTAAAAGCTCTTTCAGACTTTCACAAGACAGAGCAAAGGAAGGTTTTGTAGTGCCAAGCGCTTCCTAGGCAATGTACTGAGCTGCCTCCCTTCCTCCCCTCCAAAATCCCAGTTTCTTCTTCCTACAAACACCCCGTCCCACTGGCTCGCACAACAGTTTGATTAAGCACAACCAGCCGTTCCCTACAAAGCAGCCTCTGCAATTCATGGCTTTAAAATCATTCCATGCTCCTCCCCGGTACGCAGAAGGGAAAGTTTAGGGAGTTTAAGAGCCCGATTTTCCTGCTGATACGTACCTCGCTCTTCTGGGCGCTCTGCAGGAGCGAGGAGGGCAGAGCTGACGCCTTCCTGCTGCTGTTACTACGCAACTTCTGCTGTTGTACGCACGGTGCCTGCTAGAGGGAGGAAAGCTGGTGCCTGCTAGAGGGAGGAAAGCCGTTTCGGGTGGTGATGCCTTTTTTCCTCCCAGCTCAGCTCTTCAGGGGCTTGTGGAGCCTCACTCCATACACGATGGTGATGATGCAAAAGTCCCACAAACCCTGATGATGATAGAGACGGCTTTAATGTCTTACCCCAATCGTGTAGCCACTCGCCGGGGTTTAGCCCAGAGCAAGGGAGTAGTTGCCATTGAAGGATCCATCCAAAAATGAGGCCAACCCACTATTAAAGCGTAGATAGAGATGCTGGAGTTTGCATAGTTTCTCCGTTCCTCGGGCAAGCCCTGTCCCGCCTGGACTGGGTGGGATGCTGAGCACATTGCTGCCTCCCTGTCACCTCACCTGGGGGTTAACCCCCCCAGCAGGGGCTAGGGCACGTGCAGCCTGCAAGGGTCCTCCAGGGGCAACCCTGGTCGTGCCTCCCCAAAACTGCCTCTCGGCAGCAAGCAGGACCCCAGACCTACACCCCCTCCTCCCAAACTCCTGCTGGCTCTTCCCCTCCCCGAGGATTACCCTGCCACCACACGCTAATCGTGGGCTGAAGTAACCCGTTTTCTCCCCCTCATCCTCAACAGCGTGAAGGTTAATTAATATTTCAATAGACTGCAAATGAACCGGAGGCAGAAGGTCACCTTGGGTTTTCCCTCCTGTGGCTGTGGATGCCGGCAGAGGAGCAAGCAGGGAAGCACAGCCCATGTTGCACCCCCAGGGGAACACTAGAGGTTCTCCCCCACCCCCCACTCCAGTTGCCTTTTGTTATGCTTCTTCTGGAGGAGATGGGAACCGACCACCAGAAAAGCTCAGAGAGCTAACCCCCACCTTTCCTACTGCCCAGAAGAGAGCCAAGTGCCGGGGGCACACCTCTTCCCCATTCCCTCCCAAGGAAAGGCAGGATCATCCACTTAAAGGGGTTGCCGGGACAGTCCTTGTGCCCCTGGCTCTGATCTGAAACCTGCTGAGCCCCAGCCCGAGCTTCGGGTGGCACGAGCTTCTGGCTTCAGGGCTTGCCAGGGGGGTGGGCAAGGGTGCTGCAGCCAGGGAAGGGGGTCTCGGCCCTTCTTGCTTAGCCTGATGCTCTCGGGAAGACCACTAGTGTTAGGAAGTAAGTGGACGGGGGCAGGTGGTTGCACCATCCCTGGTCTGCCAGGCAATTTGGAATCAGGTGCCCGTCATTCAGCCCCACAGGCAAAGCGTCATTCCCTACCCAGCCCCTGCCAGCACCTGGCTGCTCCCCTCCCGGCATCAGGAATCTCCACAGGACAAAGTCTAGCAGTGTTTGTTAGAGGTTGCAGAGCGGTTTACGTCACACAGATCTTCTCTAGAGCTCCTGCCCTGGGCAAAGCACCCGCTGCAGGCTGGGCTGTGCTGGTGAAAAGCTAGATTTACAAGCCAGTAGCCAGGCCAAGATATTACCAGCTTCTCCCAGTTGTCCCTTTGGCTGCCCTCACTGTGGGGGACAGCAAAAGGCATCTTGGGGAAAAGCTATGGCCCTTTCCCCAGCAAGCAGGACCAGGCTGTCCCACTCACCAAGGTACACACAGGTCCAGAAGAAACTGTGCCAAACGGGCTGGGGAAGCCACCAGCAAACGGTGGTGAGAAACGCAGGCGTGTGTCTTTCCACGGCAGCCGTGGCAGGCTCTTGGCGTGGAAGGCATGTCCATTTGGGCGTCCGCACTGACTCAGCTCGGACTTCCTGAGGAGTCTGACGGTGACACGCGCCCTGTGTTCCCTTCTTCTTTATCAGCATTTCCTCATCTCCTTTCTGAGGTCAATCAAATTCATCTCCCTTTTTTCTGAGGGCTTCCCTCTCCTCTGGCCTTTGTACCGGGGAGGGAGAGCTCAGTGCCACCCGCCTCACCCTGCGCTTGTGGCACGGCTGCCACCGACACACCACCCCAGGTCTTGTGTCCTGGGGTCTGGGGAAGTTGAGATGTGTCTCTGCATTTAAGGTGACTTCATTTTAAAACTATATTTACCCACATAACCCCAGAACAAACTTACAAAAGGATACTTAGATTAAGCTCATTTAGCATAAGCTGAAAGCATTCCTTTCTCCCTCTCTAGCAGTTTCCCATTTTGTCTTCTCTGCTCTCATGACGCCTCTGTGCATACTCTTAACTGCAATTAAAGGCAATAAAATTTTCAGGGTAGTGACAGACAGCTCTTTTGCTAACTTGACCATGCAATGCCTACCAGGGAATTTGTTACATAAATTCAGCTGTGGCAATTGGAACAGCCAGTGGCAAGCATGTGCTCAGCTCCATTTGTTGCACTGAGAGCCTTGTTTTAATTCCTGCTTGATCCATTGCTGGAAGCCATTTGCTCCTTGGGTTTGTGTGCGACTTGACGTAAGGCTTTGTAGGGGGAGGAAATGCAAAATTTGGGTCATTCCTGAAGAGCCAGAGGGCTGATAAAGCACTGGGGAGTGAAAGCATCTTTGGAGCCGGAGCAGAGAACCCAACACTGTGGCCTGGCTGATGCCTTGGGAAGACAAAAAAAAAAAAGGGAGATCAATAAACAGATGGTGGTAGCCTGCAGTTGGGAGCTGCAGGGTGGCCAAGCAAGCTTTGGGCTCCTCGGCAAATACAGGCAAATGCTCACCCTGACTTGCATGTGTGCACGCACACATATGGATGCTCCATACTGTGGTAGCTCGTTACAGATTCCCACAAGAAAGCCTTAAGGGAGGAATTTTTAGCTGTTCTGATGTGGTCATCTTGTTCTTGTAAAAGAAAAGCTGGTCTCTTCATTTCACGCTGGTTTTATTTTTTCAGGGGGTGGGAATCATTATAATGAAATAGTGCTGTAAGTATACGCGTGATATTTTATCCCTGTGTGTACAGTCTTTCACCGTGGGTCCAGTGAAAATGGGGCCCCAAGAAAATGGGATTTTCCAGAAGTGTTCGCCAACGACTGCACTGCACTGACCTGCAGAAAAAAGGAACTTCAGGGCAATTTTTCACCCAAACCTGCTTTTCTTCGGCATCTTCTGCCTCAACCCGTGGCAGCTGCTGCCTGCCAGTCTGCAGAGGGCGATGCAGCACCAGTCTGACCAGTTTACGGCTCGCCCTCATGTTTTCCATCCTCCCCAGGTTGCCCATGGTCACCAAGGAATCGCAGGGGCTGAGGGCTGAGATGAGGCTGAAGGTAGAGGGGAAAATGAGAGGACGGGGCCGCAGGCACAGCTGTACTTCACTGCATGGTCTCTCCACGCCAGCTGCGTGGCAGCTGATGAAGTGGGAGACTGCGATGGATTTCGCTTTCCCGTTCCATCCTGCTGCATGGGAAGGCTTGATCCGTCTGCTGGAGCTTTGAAGGCCATTGTAGCGACAGCTGGTCATTTCATGAGTTTGTCTGGGACTCAGGAGCCTGAGTGTAAATCAGCTTGAAAAGGCAAGAATGGAATCTTCAACCCCAGTAACCAAACGCTCATCTGTTTTTCAGACTTCAGTTTGCCTGTTACCATCGCCGTTTTCCAGGAGGGACTGGTAGATGACTGCTGCCAGTGGAGACATCTCCCTCTAGCATCCATGAGACTACCGATGAGAATTCATGGGCATTTGTGCCAAATAATTACTTTGAAAAACCACTGCATCCTCACTTCAATCTGTTTCTTCCTTGGGCTGTTGGGAATTAATTGGGAATTGTCTAATTTAAACACCCATGCTGCCTATGAGGAAGGGCAGTGGGGTTAGAAGGACTTTCAGAGACCTGCAAGAGTTAAAAAGCAAAATAGCCACGGCTATAGATGCACAGAAAGACCATAGCTAAGTAGAGCTGCTCTGCAAAAATCTCCGCACCTGAGATTTATTCAGACCAAAAAATTATTCTCTTTTAAAGGAGGTGCAGTAATATTAAGGCTTCTTACTCTTTCTGAAGATGCGCTTTAACGGAAGGATGCTGCAGAAGGGCTTGGTCGGTCTGGAAGGCACCCGCCGATGTTTTCCACCATGCCCCAGGTCCTTGCTTGGGCGTGTGAGGAACACGCTGGGAAGCCCTCTGGGATGTCAGAGCGTGGGCTGGGGGCCAGGTCTCTGCCCCCCGCAGCCAATCCAGGGCTTCGGCACGTGCCCCGCAGGGGGGGACCCTGGCCCAGGCCGGCTGCCAGCGCGTGGGGCAGGGGGGCTGCAGCTTGCTGCGGTGTAGGCTGGGGGCTGCGAGCAGCTGGAAAGCTGAATTCCACTCCTCACCATCTGGATTTGTCAGGACGATCGTTTCCTCATGCACGTAACGGGAGAAAGCGCGCAGAATTGCTTTCCACCTTTGGGTGCCAGTTAAGCGCGTGACTGGGATGGAAATGCCAACCGAGCGTATTCCTATGGGATTGGGTTCTCTTCATGACACACCTTCAGTTTTTAAAACCTCCTCTCTTTGAAGCTTTTGATTGTTCCTTCTGGCGTGTTGCAGTAAAATAATAGCAGAACATGAAGAATTTGAACGTTTGCCTGAACTTTGCACCTGGATAAATTTGCTGGGCAAAATCTTGCCAGTTTGTTGAGTCAACAGTGCATGCCTCGATGCCTCCTTGAGGTGTTTTGCTTCCTTCTCAAAATTACTCAAGGCAAACGGGGTCTGTTGGAGGCTCCTGGGAGAGGGAGGATGCTCCTGGGTGGGATGAGGAGGTGAGGGCTGCGGCCGTGGGAAGCACCGGAGGCGGCGGGTCTGCTGCCTTGTCCAATATTAAATGAAAAAGCAAAATAACTGATCGCCATGCTGTGCAGGCTGCAGTCAGCGCTCCGCTCGCCTTGAGCACGGGTTAGGTGAATGTATCTTTAGGAGTTTTAAGGAAGTAAATAAGAACTTAAGGAATTTTTAAGAAAAAAGGAAAACGCATTGGGCCGTGCTGTGGAGGCCACAGTCAGCACTCAGCTTGCCCTAAGCACGGGTTAGGTGAATGTATCTTTAGGAGTTTTAAGGAAGTAAATAAGAATGTAAGGAAATTTTTTAAAAAAGGAAAATACATTAGTGAATCGGTAAAATGCATCTTTAGGAGTTTTAAGGAAGTAAATAAGAATGTAAGGAAATTTTTTTTAAAAAAGGAAAATACATTGGTGAATCGGTAAAATGTATCTTTAGGAGTTTTAAGGAAGTAAATAAGAATGTAAGGAAATTTTTTAAAAAAGGAAGACATATTGGTGAATTGGTAAATGTATTTTTAGGAGTTTTAAGGAAGTAAATAAGAATTTAAGGATTTTTTTTTAAAAAAGGAAAATACATTGGTGAATTGGTAAAATGTGTCTTTAGGAGTTTTAAGGAAGTAAATAAGAACGTAAGGAATTTTTAAGAAAAAAGGAAAACGCTTTGCTGAATCGCCAAAGGATAGAGAGCTGCGGCCCGGGGCACGAAAAGATGTGGAGAATGCGGGCATCGATCCCGCTACCTCTCGCATGCTAAGCGAGCGCTCTACCATTTGAGCTAATTCCCCTCCTGGCCGTCACCTTCTGCCCGCTCTACTCTATTCTCTTCTCGCGAGAAGCTGGGCGGCGCCGGCCGCCCCCCGTCCCGCCCGGGGTGGCAGTGCGCCTGCGCGGGAGCGCGCCGGCCGGGGCTCGGCGGCGGCGCGCCGGGGGACGCGCGGCGGGGCGGGAGATGCGCCCGCCCGCGGTGAGGAGCGGCGGGGCGCGGAGCGGCCGGTGCGTGGCGGCGGGGGCCGGGAGGGGGCAGGGAAGGGGTGAGGGGCACGGGGTGGGGTGAGGGGCACGGGGGGTGAGGGGCACGGGCGTGCGCGGCGCTGAGGGGAGCGTGCGTGGGGAAGCGGCGGGCGGGGCGGGGGGTCGCAGAGGGCATGTGCCTGGGGGCATGGGGGGTGCGGAGGGCTGTGGGCGTCGCGGGGGTGTGTGCAGAGAGCTGCGTACCCGGGGGCACCGCGGGGGGTGTGGGTGAAAAAGGCTGTGTGCACATGGGGGGGCTGCGAGGGGCAGCTGGGCGTTTGCCGGCGCGCTGTGGTGGGAAGGCATGGGGGGGTGCGGGGCTGCGGGGGGCATTTTGTGGGGTGAAGGGCTGCAAAGGGATGGGGGGGCTCAGGGCATGGGGCTGCGCACCCGGCAGCGGCTGGGGCAGCCCTTTGAGCCGTGGGGGGGCTGCACTGAGGTCAAAGCAGAGCAAAACAACAAAAAAAACAGGTGCTACCCCGTGTGTCGTGTGTTCCCCCCCGCCCCCGAAGCAGCACAGGAGCTGCCCTTGATGGCCCTGGCTGTTCTTCGGGGCGGCCTGGCCTTGCCAGCAGCCAGGCGTGCTCCCGGGGGTCCCCAGCCCCACCGCTCCCGGGGACACACCGGCTGGCACGGCTGCAGCCGGGGTACCCAGGGTCAGCGGGGACCCCCAGCCCCCACAGCCTGGGACGCAGCTGGCAGCACCAGTGGGGCGCCCCGGTTTGGTCCCTGCGGGTGGCGGGGGCAGCTGGAGGGGATTAGGGAACCTGCTGCTTGCAGTTGCCCCCCGCTTGCCTTGTGATGCCTCCTGTAATGACAGCACCCCCACAAGTGACATGTGGCACCGTGGTGAACGGGGGGGGGGCTTTTCCCTCAAGAAATGTTTCCCTTTATTTTGCGCTCCAGTGGGAGTTCAGCGCAGCGTCTCCCAACTGGATGAGGAAGGAGGAGGCGCGGGGTCTGGAGCGGGGGGCTTTGGGCAGCGGTTGAAATGGTGGCTGGGGATGTGCTGGAGCTTTGGGGGGGCTGCGCCGGCTGGCCGGGAGCCGGTACCCTGCCTTCGGTGGGAAAGCGGCTTGCGCTCCGTCAGGGCCTGCCTGGCAAAGCGGGGGGGAACGTCAGGACCTTTCTCTGCCAGCACAGTGTGAGGAAGAGGAGGCTGCTAATGGGCTTGACGCGTCAATGTGAAGCTGTGTTCAGCGGCGGTATCCAGGGCTTAGTTAGAAACCTGTCCTGGTAAATGCCTTACCTCGTGCTCAGTCACTTTTCTCGCCCTCTGATGTTCTTGAATAAGAGAAGGCAAACCCGAACGGCAGTGAAGGCCTGTGCAAAATGCTTTCTAAACCAAAGGGATTACAAAATCCCTTCTGTTGTATAACCTCGGTGGTGGTTGCTTAACACCTTGCAAAGTCCTGGGCTGAGCAGGCAGGGATGCCTGTCCCCAGGGATGCCTGTCCCCAGGTTACAGCAATTCCCTGAGCAGCGGGGAAGTTGGGAGAGAGCGATGGGACCTGCTGTGGCTCCCGCACCATCGGGCTCCTGGGTGCCTTACACGGTTTGCTTTCCTGCCTTGCATTTGTACTTCTGCCTCGGCTGTGTTCAAGTCAGGGTTCTGTTGGATTCAAACCCACTCTGCTCAATTTTACACCCTTCCTGAGGGATTCGCCTTAGTTTATCCTCTGATGTACAAGTTACTTCTTTTCCTGGATGCATTTGCTGAGCTAGCCTCCTCCGGCCTGAATTCGTGATGAAGTACTCCTGTCTATCAACAGTTTCACAACTGAGAAATAGATTTTTAAAAATTATTTATTTCTTTTCCTTGACAGCTTCTGGTCTGTGAATGGGCTCTGCCTCTTGCAGAGTTTGCTTAATAGCTTCTCTGAATGCTAATTTATCAAACTACTTGGGCTTTCAAATTTACTCCTCTCTTGTCCTTTTCAGCATACTAATACGTTGCATCTTACTTTAAAGGGCTGGTGAAGTATGAGCTTAGCTCTTCGGAAACCGTCCTACCTTTCATCTACTGTTTTCACGGTTGTGAGCTCCCTTCTTGTTTTTTTTTGTCAGCAGAGAGAAGATTGGCCAACAAACATGTCCTGGAAGACACAGTTATCTTTTAAAAAAAACCCAACAGTGTCCAAACAGCCGCGCCCAGCCAGCAGTATGATTTCTTATCTCGGAGCTTGACTCATAATTCTGACACCTCCTTACCTTTATCGTTCTTTTAAAAAGAAAGTCATTTTCTTAGCAAAGCTGTACCCCTGGGTGCCAGGCTGAAGAGCCTTGCACATGTGTCATTTCTTTTCCTGATGCCCTCCTGTCTCTTTTACATTGCCCTGAGCTGCAGGACCCCATCATCTTGCCCATAGGCTTCTTTTTTTTTTCTTCTGATATCCAGAAAATAGGGAAATGCTTGAGAGTATCTCCTGCTGGTGAATCTCGCCTGAGATGCAAGCAGTAGCCTTTCCCCAGCTCACTTTTGCAAAACATCAGCTCGACGCTGTGGAGCTGGAAAAAATGTTTCAGGCTGCGTTTTGCATAGATGCTCTGAGATGCGAGTGAGGTTTCACCGCCTGGGTGTTACATGTGTTTTTCCTGTCACGGGGCAGTCTGCCTCCCTGAATCGTTATGTTGCTGCGAGCAACTGGCAGAGCAAATGCAGGGGCAGGGGGAAGAGAGGACTGCCTTCAGCCTGGCTGCATCAGCCACAGCCTCCCTCCTCTGCTCCCTGGGTGGTTTCAATGACGGGCTTGTACAGGATCTTTTCTCACAGCAAAAACACTTTCTTTTCCTTTTATTTTTTTTTTTTTTAGAATTAAAATCACACCAAAGAGTGCGTGTTAAGATAGACTCTGGAGCTGAAAGCCTGTTAGTCCTTTGCAGTCACGCTGGAGTAATTCCTGTGCTTTTCTCTCCGGCATGTTAATCGCAGGAGAGAGGAGTTCAGCTCCCGCAGCTCAAGCTGTTGTAAGGGCACGTCTATACTCTGCAGATCAGCTTTCCCCTTGCTGCCTTTTCCTTGCTTTGGCAGTGCTGTGCACCTGGCTCTCCACACCTGGGGTGAGCATCGTTCGAGTGCTGGTGAATCTGTTTTCTCCTTGAGCTCCTGCCCTGCCAAGGACAGAGAAATCCCTCTGCAGGTGACTGGCAAAAAACCCCACCAGCCCATGTCAACAAACCTACAGCTGCTCTGTGCAAAGAACAGCCCCCAGAGATGCTGAGTTGCGGTGCTGTCAGTGGAGCTTTGCTGCTCTGCATCCCCTTTAGCTTTCGGCAGCCGGTGGCGCTCCCAGTTGTCCATTTTATTGCGTAGCTCAGGGGTGGTTTAAGGAACTGGTTCACGTCGTGCTGCAAACTGCTCGGCGTGGCACTGCAATAGCTGCTGTGTGATGATGGAAGGCAGTTTTCTAGCACGTGCAAGATAATCTTCCATGCTGAGGTTAGCGATCTTGGCTGGTTTGCTACGGTACGCCTCCCCATTTTACACAGCGGTGGGCATTTCTGAAACAACTGTTCAGGCTTGAGTGCTTGTTCTCTGATTTTCGAGGTGGATGGGTGCTCTCCTTAGCTGTGGGTTTGCTTTGACACCCTCAGCATCAGGTATTTGCAGAGAGGCTGATGCAGATTCACCCTCCCTGAGTGTCTGCTTGAGCATCCCGCTGTGCTTCCCGGCTCAGCATCCTGCTGCGCTGCTCCTGCGCGTGCCGTCCCCCTCTGTGCTGCGGGAGAGCTAAATTGGGGTTGGGAGAGAGCTGGCAAGAGGCCTGCGTGTTCCTGGAAAGATATTGATTGCCCTGGACAATTCGGGTTTGTTCCTTTTGTTTCCCTGGCACAGGGTCAGGCTCGTTAGGGCAGCAGCTCGTTGGAGGATGGAGAAAGCGTGTCGGCTTTGCGGGTTGAGGCTGGAGCGGTGCCATTGCAGGCTGCTGCTCTCAAGTGTTAAGTGTGAAGCAGCCTGCCTGGTAATTCCATTAATGGGAGCCTAGTGCCGGAGAGATAAATGTAATTCCAGGGTAAAGCCGATGCCGGGGCTCAAATGGAGTGGATTTGCTGGTTCTCCTGGGTGCGCTGCTGTGAGTAATGTGCTCCTGTATTAACCCACAGACGATGTTTAAAGTCTAGGTGTCAGCATAGAGATGGGGCAGAGATAAAAAAAAAATTGCTGCTAAATCTGCATGTGAAGAAATCCTTAGCTTCAGAGCCTAGCTGCCTCTTTGCAGCGGGTTTTACCAGGAATAAGTTTCCTGTTTAACTTCTGACATGTGGGATGGCCGAGCTGAGCAGCCAGCCGATTCAGGAGACAGCTTGCATGGGATCTAGCCAGAGCGAGCTCACCCCGTGTAATCAACGCAAAGCAAAAATGATACCCTATGTATATTACACCAGCAGGCTTGCAAGGACATCAGAGCTAGCCACCACAATTGCCAGTAGCACAAGCTCCTCCGTATTTTTGAGCAGTGAGGTCCCAGATTGCTGTCCTGGCTAGCTGTTTTCGCAGTGCAATTTCTTCTTTTTCTTCTTTTTTTTCTTATTTTTTTTTCTGTAGACCACATCTTCCTGTTTGCAGTTGTATAATACCGCCGTGGCACCATCAGTGAGTCTTGCATTGAAAAGGAATGGTTAATTGGGATATTTTTAGCTCTCCTTGTGGCCGGGATCCTGGAAATTAAACACAGGAGCCGGCGCCGTTCAGCTTTATGCAGAGGGGCTTCCGAGCACTTGCATCCAGCAGGGTGGGAGCTCACAGCACCGACGAGCCCTGGTGCTGTGGTACCCCCAAAATGAAGCAAACGTGGTGCTTTCCCACCTTCTGGAGCTCAGTGCAGGGTTTTCCTTGTGGGGAAACAACTTGTCATCAGGCCAAGGCTGGGGGGGAGAAAGGTCCATGAAGAGGAAGCAGGTGCTGGGGGGTCTCAGCCCCCCACGTGCCCCCATCATGCTAGCTTTGCCCGACTGTCCGTCGGTACAAATATTGATCTCCTTAGGACTTAGGGTGCTGCCGGCATCCTGACGGCAGAATTACACCCACCTTGCTCAGAAATGCTTGAGGTATTCAGCAGCTTGTGGATGCCCCTCTCCTGCGAGAGGTGTGGTGGAGATTTGCTTGTTCAGCAAAGCGGGGTGCACGCTCTGCCGGTGCCCGAGCAGCAGCTGGGGCAGCCGTCCACGCTCTGCAACCCGCTCATGCATCTCTTCTCTCTGCAGTAGCTGCGCGGCCACGTGTGGTTGCTTTACACGCATGCTTTGGGGCAGCTCGCTTGCCAGAAACCAGCAGAATCTCACAGAGGCTCACCTCCTGGCTGGAGTTTTTACATCTCCTGCCTCCCGTTCCTTTCGGTTCTGTTCCCTGCCCAGTGAGGGCCATGCTTCGCGTGCCTTGCCCCGGCTGCTGCAGGGTTTGCTGGGGAAACACCTCTGGCAGGTGCCTTGACCAGGTGTGTGAGAGCCACGGCTGCTGCTCGCCACCACGGTGGCAGGATGCTGGGGGGATGCAGCTATCGGTCTTCAGCTGGTGCAATTGCCTTTTTGTTTTCAAATTTTTTTGGCCTTTTTTTTGGCCTTTTTTTTGCCTTTCTTTTTGCTTTTTTTCCCCTTTTTTTTTTTAAGCTTTATCCATTTCCATCATAGCTGCCTACTCAAGTTTTAGTTTAATAGCATGGCTTTCTCTTCCCAAGATGAACTTTTTGAGCATCTCCTTTCCTGCTTTCATAGCTCTGACATCTGGTTTGGGCTTGGGCAGTGCAAAGTTGCACCCATAGCGAACTGTGTATCTTGTCAAACATTTCAATACAGAGCAGACGAGGAGGGAGCCGGTAAGAAAATGACCTGCATGTTTAAAAATTCAGTTTCTTGAGAAGTGTTGTGCCTTTGGTGTCTTGTTCTTATGGTTTCTCTCTTCCCTCCCCTCCCCAGTTCCGTGAGTCAAAACTGGTCGTGAGAGCATCCTTGCTTGAATGTGGGGGACTTATCAGGGAGGATGTAATATGTTTGTTTCCTTTGGGTGGTAATAAAGCGGGTCAGAAGTGTTTTGTGTGCTTTGGCTGCTGATTACAGCGTTAACCAGATCAAGTTCCTGAAGTTGTTTCAAAGCATCACTATTTTCTCTGCTTTCTGACTTGCTGCATGGATTTCACAGGGAAACCTGTACCTGCTCTGCAAAGCATTTATTGCTTTATGGCTCTTCTGGCCTAGGTGCAGGGCTGAGTCACCTTCTTGCCACCTTGGTGCAACAGTTTGGGGGCCTGGCATTACATTTCTTCTTTACAGAAGTGTCTTTGAGCCACAACTGCATCCTCATCTAGTTTGCAGGCAGCTGTACCAGCTCAGCTGTGGAGGAACGGCCTCAGCTGCTGCGGGCTGATGCCCATCACTCTGTTCCCTAGAGACAGGGCTGGTAGGACCATCTCTTGGACCTCCTGGAGATGCCAAGCCTGTTTGCTCTAGATGTCTAGAGGCTGAGTAAGTAGAGGCTGGTAACGTCCTTCTGACTGTCTTGCGCTTATAGTGTAAATCCCACAGCAGGCTCTGCAGGTCATGAACTGAGGATGTGAGCAGTGCTGAGACACCTTGAACAGCACGACGTTTGGTGAGCGATGTTGCCTCAGTGCTGGGCCCTAACAATGCCCCTGGAAAAGCCACAAGGAACTGGATTTGGCACTGATCCGTGTTGTGGTATGAGGGAGTCAGCTTGTCTGGGTCCTCTCTGAGTTTTTGCAGCTGGAGGCCTTGTGGCGCTGTGTCTGCTCAGCTTTGGGATGTTTGGGGGCGACCTGATGGCTGTGCTTTGGTACCTCTGTGGTGAAGAGGGCTGGCTGGAGGCTGCTCAGGGTCTCCCACGCTGCGAGAGAATGATGCTGTGAGCTACAGAGGGTGGAATTTGAAGTTGAATTGGGGGTGGGAAAGGGGAGTATATAACATACAGCTCAGAAAACCAATAAGCTTCAGAAGACCTTAACCATTGAAGGGGCTGGACTTGTTTCTAGCTGACGTGTTTTAAAGCGTGATTAGCTGCCTCTTGCAGTGGGATGCTGTAATCCCCCAAGGACTGGACTGCTTTGCCATGCCACTGGATGAGGTCAGTGGAGACCCAGCTAGCGTCCTTGCCCAAGCAGTTATCTCCTGCAGGGTGCTGGATCCAGCACGGGGGCAGCTGGATGGACAGGGAGGTCCCATCCCAGGGAGGCTGGGCAGGAGGCGTGAATGCCCCTCCAGCCCTTGGCTGGGAAACGCATCCTCAGTCTTCAGTTTGTGGCTCAAACAGTGCTGCTAGTCCATATTCTTCGGCTACGGGAAGTGGCAGGCTTGGAGATGAATATGTTGGGTTAGCCGGTGTCCTGCCTGAGCCGACGGAGTGTGAATTTAGATCTTCTTGGTTTATTTCAAGAAACTGCATTAAGAAACGAGTGAATGAAGCTGCGCACCAGAGGCTGCTCCCGCTGCAGACGTCTGCTTGCAAAGCCGCGTTGCAGAGTGATTCTTCCCGGCGCTGCAATGCCGGCGGGGAAAGCAGAGCCACAGCACGGGCCAGGAGACCTTTGGGGAGGTGCAGCCGAACGCCTGGCTTGATTGCTTTGGCAGCCCGTCTTTGAGCCAGGCATGGGCATTGCTTCTGTCTGTTAGCAGGGGTTGCTTGTGTCTTGGTGGGTGCAGTGGGCTGCTGGTTCCTGCAAGCCGAGGGGCCTTGCTCTGCCCCAAGTCCCTGCTGCCAGGAGGTGGCACGCAGCTTAATTGAAAGGTCCCCGCCGTAAATGTCGCCTGTGTGATGGCTCTTGTGTCCTGCCTAGCATCGGCTCTGTGGTTACAGCTAGTTGCAGCTGACTTCAAAGACTCTGCTCTGTAAAAACTGGCTTGAAACAATCTGTAGTGGCTTGTTTAGTTTGGTGTTTGGTGTTTTGTTTTTTGGTTTTTTTTTTTGCTTTAAAGCTAAAGATAAGGATGAATTTCTGCAGAGGGGAAAGCTGGAGCTTTGTAATAAAGTCCATGATATTCTTCAGGATGCTTTGGGATATTTCTGGGGTGTGCATGTGCTCTGCGTGGTAACAGTTATCTGAGAACAGCTGGAGATGCACAGCTGGTTAATTGATTTTAATGCCGTGGAAACTCAATTTGAGTAGCTTTGTGTTTTTTCTGGAGGGGGGGGAAGAAAAAAAGGGCGCATTAAGTGAAGGAGCAACTCTGGGTATTTCTGTGAAGCGTGTTTAAAGGAGGCTTGAACGTGAGGGTTTTAACTGTGCTCATCGGTCGGTGTTGAGAGCTGGCGGAGGCGGTGGTTTCGGTGCGAGCGCGGCAGAGCTGGTAGGCAAGGCTCGCCTGGGGGCCCAGGGCAGCTTCATCAGGAGCCTGGTGACTAATGCTGCACAAACTTACAAAACCAAGAGAGGATGAGCTCTCCCTCCTTCACCTCTGTAAGGAGCTGGGGGCAGCTCCGGTGGACTGCTGCCGGGATGTTTGCATGGTACCTCTGGGGATGCTGGTGCATCAGCTCCCTCCACTCAGCGCAGCATCGTGACACGTACTCTTTTTAGGTGGGGATGGTGCTCTGGCTGGGTTTGGAGGTGAGGTGGCTGGCTGGGCTGCCAAGGCTTGTGCCAGCAGCCCATCCGGGACTCTCGGCTCTCTTGGGACCCCTCCATCCACCCCTGTGCCAGAGGAGAAGCGGGATGGAGGTGTGGGGGGGGGGCAGCTGGGGCCACCCTGTGGGGACCAGGCAGGGCTGTGCTGTGCTCTCCCTCTGTGTTCCTGGGGGTGGTCAAGGAGGTCACGTCTCAGAGTGAAGGGCTGGCTTAGAGTTTGAGTTAGTGCTTCTGGTTTTCTGTCTTTATTTTCCAGAGTTTCTCTGCATGGAATTGGAAAACCCCTTCTATGGGCTGCTGTGACAGCCTGAGATATGTCCAGATGGATTTGAACACTGGTGCTGGAAAGGGCTTTGTCTATTTATTCTCAGCATCTTGCTGTCTGCTTTGCTTAAGAGTTTTTGCTAGATCCTTCACATATGCTTGTCCTTGCTGCTCTTCTCCTGAAAAAAAAATATTTGAGAACACCCTTCAGCTGGGGCAAAACACACCAAAAAAAAATAATCCCCAAACCTCTTGGAAAAATTATTTTTAACTGCTGTTCCTTGGTATAAGCTGCAAGGTTTGCATAGCTGTGGTGTGTTGCCGTCTGGGTGCATCAGCCTAGTTTGGAGACCTCACGTAGCACTTCACCGGGCTGTTTTAGATGGGTCTTTAGAACGGGCACATCCAGCAGTGAATGCAGCTGTTCAAGTGTTTTTTAAGTGACTTACCCCTGTGCAAAGACAAAGCTATGATGTGTTGAAGCATGGTTCCTTGAAAGCCTCATCTAGGTTTCCAGATGTACCGCTGTGCCATCTTTCTGAGGTCGTGCTTCCCATCAGCTTTAGCTGATCTCAGGCTGTTCTCCTGCCAGAAATCCTTCCCCTTTATTTTCTTCTTTCTGGAATGGCTTCCAGTTGGATCAAGCAAACGATGGTTGCTACCACAAGCGTAGAGATAATTGGGTTGTGTAGAAGGGGGAGGAGGGAGGAGGCAGGGCTGTCTTGGCAGCAAAGGATGGTTTTGGATCAGTTAAGCTGATGAGCATGTGGGAGTGGGCACCGCTTGCCGGAGGGCAGCTGTGTAGCCCCCAGCCAAGCATGTCCAGCTTCTACCCCAGCGTCCCTCCCTGTGAAGGAGGGAATAAGGATTGCAAAGTGTGTTAATGTTTCTGGGAGGCTGCAATGTCAGTGGAGTCCTACGAGGTGCATTGCTGACTGACAGCTTCATGTATGTGTTGAAAACGTTCAGCTTCCCCGTTAACCCAGGGGGGTATCCCTCTGGGAGGACTTTGAGCACAGGTTTTAAATAAAACGGTGAATTTGACTGCAGCTTTTAAATAAAACGTTCTGCTGAATGTATCAAAGAGAATATTACATTGAATATAAGGGTGTAGTTGTCTGTGAGGCGCTGGCACAGATTGCCCAGAGAAGCTGTAGGTGCCCCATGACTGGGAGCGTTCAGGGCCAGGTTGGATAGTCTAGTGCAAGATGTCCCTGCCCAGGGTAGGGGGTTGGACTAGGTGACCTTGGAAAGGTCCCTTCCAACCCAAACTACTCTGTGATTCGATGGTTTCTCTGCTTAAATACGCTGCAGACCAGGGCCTGATGTGTTAGTGCCTCTGTGGGAGGGAGCAGGACCAGTCCCGCTGTCCGTTCTCTTGCCCTAAGGCTGGGGGTAGGTTTATCTTCCTGCTTGACTTCTTATAAACATTCATCCGACTCATCTTGAGCTGAAAAGCCCTTGTCTTAGGTGCTTGTTGCAAATACTCTGTTGCCTTGATGATGACGTGTCAAGGTCTGTTGAGTGAGGAGCCGGCGGGCTCTCCCGGTGCTAGCTGGACCCCATATCAGAGGAGCCCATCGTACTAGCCGGATCCTGTATCGGAGGAGCCCATCGTACGCGCTGGTCACAGCGGGTGGTGCCCCTTGCTGTGAGAAGCCGCGCAGATGCTCAGCCTTGCTGTTGGCTGGGCCCCCCCCCCGAGCTGTTTGCTTGAGCTTGAAATTGCTGGTGTTGCAAGATCATCACGGAAGGGGAGGAGAAAATTAGCGTAAGCCTCTTAAAGAAAACTTTATTATTTCTCAAAGATGGCAGGAAACACCCCATCCCTCTATTTGAGCTTCAGAGTAGGGATTCTCTTATGGTGGGTGTATCTGCTTGTGACCATGCAAAGTCGCATGGTCAGTCTCGGGGTCTGGCAGGTCCCCCAAGGTCGTGTGCCTTCCCTTTGGCCAGTGCCACCCTTCTGTCTTACTGCTTATGCTGGGGGGACTTGGCTGCTTGCTCCTGCCACGCGGAGCCCTCCTGTTTCTCTGCCCCACTGCCTTCCTCGCACCCTTCACTCCTGATCTGGGGATGTTTCCTTCTCCCTCTGCAGGTATCACTCAGTCGTCTGCCCCTATGCTTCAAAACTTTTTAAAAAAAGTCTGGTGAATCTTTATTTGCTGCATTAGATGAAATAAAACAAAATGTTATCGTGCTGGTTCAGTCTGCCAACGAGCAACATGTTGTGACATCGAGGTCAGGGCCAGAAGGAGGTTGTTGAGGTGGTGACACTGAGAAATACATGTTTTGGTGGACACATTGAAGCTGCGGGAGGGCAGCAGAGGAGCTTTGCTGGCATGAGTGTGTCATCCATGCCCTGCAGTGCCTGGAGCGTGGTTGTGTCTCCAGGAGGGAGCAGCCCTGGGGCGAGCGATGCCGCTGGGCTGGGCGCTGTGAGAAGGGAGTTTGGGAAGGGGGTGGAGGGGCTGGTTCCCTGGCTCTCAGCTGTGTCCCCAGTATGTCTGGCTGCTGCGGGACAAAATGCTTTGTTTGAGAGCTGTGGTTGCTTGGGGAAGGCAGGCGAGGCCACCTTCATATGGGTTTGATTAAATCCAGCAGCACTTAGGAGAAGCTGCAAGCATCTCTGCCTTGCTCAGCAGTACCGGCAGGCGAGGAGCTTGAACTTTGCCAGTGATGTTTCTGCAGTGTTGTCTAATAGTAGCAGTCGCATTGAGAAAGTTGTTGGAGGAAGAAGGAGCTGGAGGAGGGAGGGACAAAAGGTTGTTTGCATGGCAGCCGTGCTGCTCTCCCCCACGTGCAAAGCCCTGGCGCGGGTCGGTGCCAGTGCAGATGGAGTCCTACAAAGCTAATGCAGCCCCTTTAGATTTAAGCCACGCGAAACTGAAGTATAAATTTCCTTGCTGGGGGAGGAAATCTGTCTTTTCATACTTCCATAAATAAGCTGCCACTGAAGATTATTGGCCAGGTTGGATTTGTCATGTTATTTTGGTCTTTGTAGAGACTTTATGTTCCACTGCAGAACAGGGTTTGTTTACTGACTTCAAAAGAAAAACAGAAGACCCTCCTGGAGGTACACAATGCAAGTAAGTAACTCTTGTGTGTTGGCTAGTGCGATAATGTAAAGCAACAGGGAGAGCAATTACAAATGTTGATGGAAAAATCAGCTTGAGGCTGGAGTCCGAGGTCTGTGCTGTGGTCTTCAGCATTGTCTTCATCCTTAGAAATGCCTTCAGCCCTTCCATAACGGGAAGGGAGAAAGGGGGAAATGGGGGTTCAATGGATTATGGTTTTTTTTCTCGGTTCTTTAAATACCAGCTGGCAACGGCTGATGTCTGTGAGTCACCCACAGAGACTAGGGAAAACAAATCTTTTTTTCTCAGTCCAAGGTAAACCAGCGCGCTGCATGAGTAAGTTTTCTTGCCGTTCCTGACAAGGTCCAGCAGGCAGGAAATATGTGAGATGTTGTGGGGCTGATGCCGTACTTGCTGGTTCGGTGCTTTGGCTGGAGCAGCTGTCCCACCCTGTTCCCGTACCTCCCTCTGCTTCCCAGTCCTCTGCCCGTTGCAACATGCTTGAGGATGGTTGTTCATCCGCCGTGTTCGTGGCTGCCCCTGAACCGCTGTGTGAACAGAATGGGAAAAGTAAAACCGGCTGGGATGCAGTGACCGTTGCTTCAGTTGTATCATCAGAAAAAACATTCCTTACAGCTCCTTAGAATTGTTTGCAGTAAAACATCTTCCCCCCCCCCGCCTCCCCGATACTGCTTCTTCTGCAGGCAGCAGGCGCCTTGCATGCCTGCAGTGAGGTGTTTCTGCAGCCCACGGAGGCGGCTGCTGTCACAGCTTTTGCTCAGATATCTTTTGTGTAACTAATGTACAAAAAGCTTGATAAAGCGATCAGTGGGAAATGTAAAACCATTTATGTTATGAAACCATAATGAAGAATCAATGGTAATCATGAAAAAGTGGAAGCGGCCTGGCTCTGAGGCCAGATGGGATTCACCTGCTCTGCAGACTGTAAGGAATCACTCTGCTGCTGTGCACCAGGAGATCTTCAGCGGCATCTCGGGGTGAGGAGCAGGGGCACCGCTGCCTCTCCTCTGCCTAGGCGTTAACCTCGCTGCACTGGTGGTTGAGGAGTCTTTGTTGGATGAACAACCTTGGTCCTGGACTCATCATCTTGCTTTTTACCTTGGCTTCCCTCTGTGGTTTCGCAGGAGCACCCCGACAGCCCGGTGCTGGGTGACCCCGCTGCCGTGCCAGGGATCTAACAGCCGCCCATCTCTCACGAGCTTGCTGTGGCATCCTTACCTTTCCCCAGCCCGTTCTTATTAAAGTCCCTAATTGCTCTTCTCTCTTACCGCTCGCAGGATTTGCCAGATCCCGTATGCTGATGGGGATGGTGTTCTGGCTCCTTGTCGGTGCCTCTGGAGAAGCCGATGCTCTGAGCAGGTACGTTGGCTGTGCTCCTGGCGAGCATCTGTGCGTGTCCAAGAGCAGAATGTGTGCACCGCTTGCCTTACCAGTGTGGACTGGCAGATACTGTGGGAGAGGCTGCTCTGCAGTGAGTAGGTTTTTTCTATCCAGATGTGAAAACACCCAGGCAGAAGGTAAGGTGTGCATGGAGCCTCTCTGCCAGCCCTCTGAGGAAAGCACTGGAGAACACAGTGTTGCTGCAGAGCGGCTGCTGGGGGGCCACGCTCCTTGCTAACGTCAGCACAACCTTTTCCTTCCTGTGGCACCAGCTGGGGGATCCCAGTCGAGCTGGGGGCTGCGCCCTCCCCTGCTTCGCTGGCCTTCGATCGCTCCCCATCCCGAGCGGGGGTGGGGGGAAGCTGTTTTCATGTTGGTATCCAACCATGAACAAATCTGCTGTTGTTTTCTGAGTGTATGGCAAGAACAGCCT
The DNA here is from genome assembly GCF_015220075.1 of Falco rusticolus. NCBI lineage: Eukaryota > Metazoa > Chordata > Aves > Falconiformes > Falconidae > Falco > Falco rusticolus. Next base: position 4,147,252 of record NC_051196.1, on the reverse strand, counting down.
GTAGCAGCTTATTCCTCCCAGGATCGTTCCTGCTGTGCTGTGCCGCTGATTGCTGTCAGCAGCAGAGGGGTATGCCTCCGCTGCGCTGCCTGGTGCATCCTTTTGCACGAGTTATTTGCTTTGTTATTGCTTTAAGGCATCAGTGCTCAACAGAAAAGGTCTCGTCTGCGCTGTCTACAGCTGTTTGGCGCTGTAAGTGGATTACTTGAGTCGGTTGTCACCCAGATGCCAAGCGTGCTTTAAGTGGTGCCCTTCGCTCTGCTGCCAGTGGCTCCTCGTGCACCTTGACTGCAATTCCTGTGGCGCTTTGAGAAGAAAATGTAGGCCTGGGTTGCAGGCTACTTTTTGAAGAGCTGGAATTATGTTCCCAGCTGTCCAGAGGTGTGTGTGCAGCCACACACCGGGATTGGAGTGCGATATTTGGCTAGTTGTGGTCACTCGGGGGGGTCCGAGAGGCAGATGAGTGGATGCTGTGGCAGGAGCATTGATGGGTAAGGAGGGATTGGCCTGGCACCCGAGCTCGAGCCATCGGCTTGTCCTGAGAGCTTACAGAGCAGAAGAAGCTCTTCCTGAAAATGTCCATCCCTGATGGATCTCATCCCAAACTGGCGTTGCCTTGCGTTTGGCCTGCCTGCATGCTGGATGGCCCATTTGGAGGATGTAACTGTAACTCGCCGCATGACGATTCCTTGATCCTTCAAAAAGTGAAATGGATTCATTATGGAAAGTGATCTTTCTTGAAAACCTGGTTCACCGGGACTGTCTGGGTGGCGCGGCAGACGCGCTGGAGGAGTAGGAGTTGGGGCGGAGCCGTTTCCACCTCATTCCCCTGTTATTTCCTGGGATTTATCGCACCGGGCAAGCAGACATGCTCTCCATTCCAGAGCTTAAAGCAGAGCTGGTTGGTAGAGCGCTGCCTGTGCTTCCCCTGCTAGCCTTCTCGTCATACTTTCCTTTCCTTAAATTATTTTTCTGGCGTCAAAGGCATCTTTTCAAAGGGAGAACCGCACTGAGAAGGGGAACAGCAAAGGTAGGAGTGCCTCTGTTTGCTGGCAAGCTGTGGCAGGTGCGTCTGAGTCGGAGGGAGCCAGCACTGAGTCAGTGCCCCAGACTCCCGGTGACTCAGGTGGCAAAAGCCCAAGTCATTCTTTTACGTGCCTCAGCTGCAGCAGGTTTCCTGTGCTTTGGTTTTGCCTCCTGCAGCGGCCGTGCGGGGAACGCGTGTCATCCTCTTCCTGCCGCACGGGTTATGAGTGGCTCGGTTCGCAGGGGATGCAGGCACGCGGTGGTGGCGCTTTCTCCTGCTGGCAAAACGGAGAAACTTGATTTACCCCAGCACCCTCAACCCTACCTCTCTCATTCCCCAAACTCCCCACTTTTTTTTTTTTTTTTTCTTGTTATTCATTTTTTTGTAAGATGGGACAAGCCACAGTGGTTGCAGCTGTCTGTCACTGAGCTTGATGAGATTCTCATGCAGATCTGGAGGTTGTGTTCTGGCAGGTCTGCTTGCATGCATTATACACTACTTCATCATACTGGGAAGGGATCTATTTTCTGAAACGTTTATTTTTAGTCAAGGCTTTCCCTGTCTAACTGGCAAAAGTTCAGCATTTGCAGCACAATTTGCAGAAGGAGCGATTTCACCAAATACTCCGGCTGGGGGAAGGGAGAGGAAATGTCATATTAGCTAGGAAAAAGCCTAGATGCTGACTTGAAAAAAATAGCTTGAGAGGCTGTTGTGAGAGCATAAGGATGGGTAATGCAAGTGGAGAGCAGCGTTGCATTTGCTGCAGTGGGTAAGTCAATCTGGGTTGCTCTTGTTTTCCCTTGTGACGGCTGCCCCGGAGGCTGAGCAGCACTGGGTGGGTGGGAGCTGCTGCTGGCGGGCTGGTGGGTGATGTGGCGTGACCCTGAGCAGTGAGTTGGGGCGCTGAGCAGTGATGCTGAGCAGCGGGTGAGTTGGAGTGCTGAGTAGCAGGTTAGGACCCTCACCTCAAGGGCAGAGCATGGCTACGCAGCACCTTGCGCTCTCCTGTTGTGCCCGTGCTTGGGGCCGCTGGAGACTCACTGGTGATACAGGCACTGCCATCCCCGTGTGTGTGTCCCCTTGTCAGATACCCCACCAGAGCAGGGTGGCGTGTGGGATGTCCTGGGGCAGTGCTGCTGTCTCCTCACAGCTGCTGCTCCGGGGGCAAACGATCTTCATATGCCTCATTGCTTTCACCAACTGCTCCTAACCATTCTGCGGCATGAACTGGCTTCTCACAGGCAGCTACCCTTCAGAGGCGCAGAGATCTTTTCATCTTGCTCTTGCATCTTGCATCCCCCTTGACATTTCTACCACCCCTTTCACAGAGGCATCTCTGTCACTGCTAGCTGTTAATGCTGTGAACACCAGAGGATGACAGCGGGGAGCGGAGGGCAGTGTTCAAAGCCTTTGATACTTACTCCTCTGACAAACAGGGCTTGGCTCTGCGTGTGGGCACGTGAATAATTTGTTTGCTGCTCCAGGTTAACTCCTGCAGTTGGCTTTATCCTGCTCTGCTGCCCCCAGCCCGTAACAGAGAATTGCACAGCAGCTTTGTCATCGTTCCATTAAGAAAACAAGAAGAAATGGTTCAAGCTTCAATTTTCTTCTTAATATTTGGAAACCAGAAGAAAGAAGGTGGCACTAGGATTTTAGGTGTACTCCTGCATTTGATCCGAGTGGGTGTACGTTGCCTGCAGGTTTATCTTTGTGAAGAACTGGGAATGAAACTTCTAAGTGCTGTTTCAATCACAGGGGTAGGAGCACCATGAGGATCAAGGTAAAAGCACCCATCAGCTGTCTAGAGCAGTAATCTTCCCAGGGGGCATCAATCTAATTTAACTCGAGTAAAGAATGTGTGCACTGGGGGAGTCTCTGCTGGGTTTCCTGGGAAGACTGGGAAAAATTAAGTGCTGAAACAACACTCTTACCTCCAGGGAGGGGCTTATGTTTTCCTAAGACCTGTTATTATCTTCCTATTGAAAAAAAACATCTGTATCAGCTGGCAAACTGGGAGTGTTTTAGCTACTCAGTTTTCCCTGGTTCCCTGGGGACTCTCTCATTGTGATCCTAATTGCAAATCCCCTCTCCACGTGGGATGCAGAACATGGGTTCTGCACGTGTCCCAGTGTTGCTGCCGTGGTCAGCCCCACGCTCGCCACGCATCTGCTGACCTCTGAATATAGAGGTTTCATCAGTTTGAAGCTTTTCCTCAGGGAAAGTTTGTGGGTGGTTGTTTTTTGCTTTGGGTTTTTTCCTTCCCTCCCCCCTTCTGTTGCTAGTTATTTCAGGGGAACTCCTGTCTTAGTAGTGCTTTCTCCCCAAAAGGTATTTCTTTTCCTCTCCGCCTCTTGCCCCCAGAGGCTGGAGGAACCCTGGTATGTTAGGAGAGCCAGTCTCTGCTTTAAATGGCCTTAAGCATGTGAATATTCAGCTCAATTTCCTTTTCCAGTGGCTTGTTACGAAATGAGCAGGAATCTCAGGGCATCCCTGGGTCGCCTTTCCTTCTGACCTTGGGGTGCAAGCAAGGAGGGTTTTGCTCCAGCGGGTGAGTGCTTGGAGGAGGAGGTGTCCACCTCGAGCTTCGAGTACTCTGGTAGGAAAATATTTTTGCTATCAGTGGATTTTTGCCGATACTGTTGAAGTAAGCTTAAGATATGTGGGCAGATATTGCAGTCTCCTGGTGAAGACAGTGAAAATAGGCGTCCTGGGCTGGCCGGGGGGTGCATCTGAAGTGCTTTTGCCCGGAGCGATGCCCTGTCTCCGGCGGCTGTAGCGTGGCTGCCCTGGAAGGAACTTTCCTGGGTGGAAGCTGAGCAGCCCCGTGCAGGTCCCCATCTGCTCTCACCCGACTGGGTTCTGAGCAGGCTGAGCACTGTGCCTGGCTGGTGCTGAGCCCCAGGGCTGCGCGTGTGGCTGTAGCGGTGGGGGCTCTTGGGGAGGGGGGGCTACCTGCAGGGAGGCCAGCGTTTGCAAGGGTCAAATGACCGCGTTGGAAATCGTCATTTGGCGCAGCGGGGCGGCCGTGGCACGCGGCTCCGTTCCTGGGGCATCGCAGGGTTGGTGCTCAGCAGCCTGCGAAGCCGACAGCGCCGGTTGAAGCGTCTTTCAATTTGCTTTCACGGGGGGCCGTCTCACGGAGGGTCAGCGCTTGGTGCCTAAATTGCTGCTTATCCCTGGAGGCTGTCGTGCCCTGCTTGGCCCCGTAATTCCCTGCCGCGCGTTGCGTGCTTCCCAGCAGCTTTTGCTGCGGTTTGCAAAGGGAGGACGAGGGGCAGGAGGAACCTGGAGGGCGGCTGCTGGTGGGCAGGGGGAAGGAAGCGTGCTCTCCAGGCAGATCCCGCTGCGGTTCTCCATGAAGTTTCCCTTTCCTTGGCTGACTCGTTGGAAAACCCTTTTCACTCGGCGTTTGGTTTGGAAAGAGAAACGCCCACACAGATGGCCGCTCTTCAGTTGTCGTTCACGTTGGGGATTTTTATGTTCCTTTTTGCATTACCCTCAGGTGAAACCCAGGCTTGCTGCCAAAAAACATATCCCAGAATTAGAAGGGAACTAAACACTAAGGTTATTCTGTTTTTTTCCGCTCTAAGCTAGAAATGCAATGGGCTATCTAATATTTTGTCGGCTCACAAGGGATTGCGTTGCTTTTTCTTTTTGGCTGAGTTTCTGTGTGGTTCACTTGTTTGTTTTCCTCACGTAAAAGATACAGCTTTTATTAAGAGTTGTTTTAGCTGTGTTTTGCTCCTTGATTGAGGCTGTCTGAATGGTGCCACTTCTTGAGACAAATGCTTTGCCTTGGAGTCCTGCTGCTCTCATCTGATAGAGTTTGGTTTTGTTGTGGTGGTTTTTTTTAATCCTACCTAGCTCCCAGAAGAATTGCTGGATTGTTAAATAACAAGAAGTATTTTTAGCTCTTGGAGACACTGTAACTGAAGGCCAGGGAAGGAGAGCGATAGCATTGCTGGAAGACGGGCTCAGTGTGCTGGTGATTTATGAAACCAAAGTCGCAGCCTCTTGCTTGGATCCCATGTTGGGATCCAGGATGCTGTGGGTGGCGCAGTCCACCTGAGCTCCAGTTTTCTGGCCGTACAGGATCTTTGGTCTGGCATTGCTTTTTAGCCAGTAGAGGAGAAGCAGAGCTAGGTCACGGCTGGCTGGTGTGCAGCTCTGGTGGGACTTCACCCTCCCAGTGCCCTTGAGGGGATGCCGGAGGGTCCCGCACTGGGCTGCCAGGGTGCTGGAGGATGAGGCTGAGGAAGAAGGTGGAAATGGCAACCTCAAGGCAAAGGTTTCTGGTTTGTTGCTAGAATTACAGCTTGCTGTCCCCTTGTTTATGTTCTCTGACCCTGCAAAACTGCTGTGGCAGGCTTTGGTAAGCTGGAAATATGCCGGTGCAAGGAGCTGGTGGTAATTCCAGGTGTATTAACTCATTCCTGAAATACCCGTTGTTCTAAACCCATTTTTTTTATAGGATAGCTGCTTTTGGGGCCTCACTGGGCGTCCTTTGAGTGGAAATAGGACTGTCTGAAGGCTGCTTTAGGAGGACAGGGACAGATACCTGCGTGGCATGCAGTGATGCTGCCAGTGCTGCCATCAGCCCCCATGGGTTTCCATACCCCCGTGCTGTGCATTTAGGACCACACGGAGGAGAAGCGCAGCCTCCCAGGGATTCAGCAGGTTGCGTTTAAATATGCTGAGATTCATCGCTGTGAGATCAGTGGTGGCTTGAAAGATGCCCCTGCTGTGTCCCTCCTGCAACGAGGATTTTTTAAAGGAGGCATCTGTGGAAGAAGACGAAGCAGCAGACAGATGGGAGGGTGAGATGTGTGCTGCTGTACCTGCCCACAGCCCCATATTTATTCCCCGCGTGCATCGTCCCGTCTTGGGATGTAGATGTTAGGGGGGGGTGTAGCTTGTCTTTGAGACGTGAGGGGATGGAGAGGGGTTGACACGGCCACCGAGGTGCCTCCTTCCCTCCACAGTCAGTCCTTCGTGGCAGTGCTGAGTGGGGGCAGAGCTGGTCCCACACGTGGGGCTGGGGGGCACGGCGGGCCGCACCCCTGCTCGGTGCGAGTGCTGGGAGCCACCAAAACCCCTGTGCTGGGTTTCTGCTAAAGGCGCTCCTGGTAAAAGCCAGGTTCATGGGAGCTGGGATAAACAGCTCGACCACAGCAATTTCCTTTTTGGTCGTTATTTCCTAGCGTGCAACTGCTGGAATTCTTCTGTGTTACTGGTACCGTCCTTGATTTCTGAAAGTATGTTTTTCTTTTTCTTTCTTTCCTGAGGGTTTTGGGCAGTGTTTTCCAAAGCTATTGTGGTGTGCATTTCCCCTTCTCTCCCAGCAGCAGCTTTCATTTTTGAATGAATAGCTCAGCATTGTTCACATTGTCTTCCAATTTTATGGGCTTTTTTGTCCGTCCCCCCCCTTTTGACTTCAACTAAAGCAGTCTCCTGAATGCTTCTGGAGTCCTTTGGGTCACTTTGCAGAAAATATTTTTTTCCTGTTAGAGGAGGTGGTGTATTCAAAGCTCCAGGCAGGAAAACCACTTTTGTAGCACTAGCATTTGAGTTTCTGAAAGCATGATTCTTGCCGGCCTTTTGCTTGGTTTTTGGCCAGGTTTCAGTTAAGATCGCGCTAAGTTCAGCTTGAAGCAGGACTTCCTAAGCTTGGTGGAGTTGACTTTTGTCAAAATATTTCTAACAGCTTAACAAACCCTGCTACTTCTGGTTTCTACAGAGCATCCCACACATTAAATATGCTCTACTCTTCCAGCCCAGTGCCCATTTCCCACTCCCCAATTCCCTCCACGAATAACAGGTTGTCGTTATTAGGACCTGCATGCAGATGTGATTATCAGACTTGACATAGCTTTGCACCAAGGACGTTTATCTCCGTTGAACTCCAAGGCTGGACCCTGCGGCCAGCATGGTGTGCATCTGCAGACCTCCCGTGGTTTGCTCAGAGCATGAACTTCTGCCTGTGCAAGGACTTAGGTTTGTTTCCCCAATTTAAAATGAGCTGCCGTAACGAATTTCGGCACTCAGATTTTTTTGGAACCAAATATCTTTTAAGTGCGAAGTGGGTTTTATTTGCATTTTTGGGTTTTCCCCTCCCCTTTGAGCAGCGAATACTGGTGAAAGGCTTTGGGTTGTATCAACCCGGGTGGATGGTGTTCGAGGCATAGCAGTGGTGTCTCCTAGGATGTGTCTGACTTCTTCCCCTCTCTGCTAATCAACGTAGATCTTGTCGAGAGGGACGAGAGCTCCTTGTCCGTTGGGTACTGGGACCCTGCTGCTGTGGCAGTGGGAGGACCACGATGAGCAAGCTGCTCGGGGACAGGATGCGAGACACCCACAGCTGCCAGCTAAGTACCGTGACCTTGCAGTGGCTGCAGCTTGTGGTCTGATGCTCAGGAGATAAAGTTTCCTGAGTGTTAACTGTTTGAACGGTGCAATCCTGCTGCAGCTGACCAGCTGGGTTGGATGGACTCTAACAAACAACATGCTCCTCAGCTATCGTGCCCCTTAAGATAGGAAAAAAAAAATATTAAAAAAAGGGTGGAGGGGGAGAATGGGATGGACACATGTAGAGATCAATAATTTTTTCTCAAGTTGCCGTTCTCATTTATCTTTTGAATTCGCTTTTTTCCCAGTGCAACACCAAAATTTTGCAATAAAATCCACATGTGAGAAGCCAGTGGCACGTCTTCTAGTCCAAACAGCTTCCATGTCATCCGCCTCCTTAAATGGCCACAGAGAGATGTTTGGATTGAGGAACCGGAGGGCGAGGGCATGTTGAATGAATTAGTTTCTCCCCTTTATACTGCAATGACGATGCCGTTAGAGAAACCACATGAGAGGAACATTTCTCAGAGCATCTCTTTTGAGTTCATGTGTTTAAAACTGCAAACTGGAGTATTTTTAATCGCAGTTAAAACCTTTCTGGGTTTTTGGGGGAGGTGCTTTTCCTTGGTTAGGTTTTCTGGCAGGGCAGCTGTAGTGTGCATGCTTGCTGCTAGTGACGGGTTGGTCTCTGAGCAGAGGAGGTTGTGTCCTTCTCTCTCAGCCCTTGACCTCTTTTGAAGTCATCTCACTGTGTCAGCCCCTCTGAGAAGGTTGCTGATAGGTGTGGAGGGATATTCATTATTTTTCTTTGAAATCATGTGGTGTTTATATTGTCCTGGAATGATGGTCCAAGCATGGTCCCGACTTCTATTTCCATAGGAAAAGATGCACTTTCTTTCCTCCTTTAACCTCGTCTCTCTTAAGGTTGCTCTAAGCAGCTGTTTCTTTGGCTGCTTTCAGATACCAGCCAAAAATACTGACGTTCAGCCTTCAGAGGCTTTATGTATGGGTTAAATGAAGGAATAGCATAATGAGGGACCTAAGCATGTCACTGCAGCATCCCTTAGGTAAGCCATGTTTACCTACAAGTGCCAAAGTATAAGGTAAGAAGTTGATTATACTCCTCTTTGAAAAACCTGGTTAGAGGTCAATGGAAAAAAAATGTAATTTTCAGAAGGGCTTGTACTTGACGATTGCCTGAATCCTGAATTCACACAGTTGCTGAGTATTATTTCCGAGGCAAAAAAACCCGCCTTTTCTTTCTGCCACCAGCACTGGGGATGCCCTTCAGGTCTCCAGGAGAAGGTGGGCAGCAGTCCCCTCCGTGCTGCAGCGGTTTCTTCCTCCGGCTCGTTTTGCCTGGTGTGTTAACGACCCTCCAGGTAGGCTGGCTTGTGTTTAAATTAGCCGGTCCTCTACCTCACTTAAGAAGCTCTCTTGGATAAATGTTTAGCGTTCACGTTGAGAGAGAACGTTTCTGTAAGTAGCCTGATGCCAAGTTTATTGGTATGTTAATTGGGGGGGAAGAAATAAAATATCCCTGGACTGTACAGCTTGCTTGAGCTTTCTAGCCGTAGCGGTTTGGCGTGCTGTGAAAGAGACTCCTGCTTTCCTGATGGAAACCCTTTGGATTAAACTTCCTTTGAGTCGAGGGACTTTGTGCGTCTGGTATGGAAAAGCCTGCAAGCGTACCCAGCTCCCAGCGTCTGTGGAAAAACCAGTTGCTGCGTCTGCTCGATCCTGGGGATCTGCCCGAAAGTCTGGTTTTTCCATTGCTGGAGCACGGTATCAGGCTTGGCACGCTTTGTCACACAAAATAACACGGTTAGGGCTTGCAGCTGGCACACCTTTCAAACAGCCTAGTATTATAACCTTGCCATAAAGGGTTCATTACGCTGATGAGGTAATGATAGTAGTGTGCTGGTATAGCTAAAATGGCTCCTAGAGCTGTACTAGCACGGATCGCTTGGCTCTGTCCTTCCAAGACCCCCTGCTGTCCCTTAAAAGATTGCAAAAGCTGCAAGGGTGAGGCATGAGAAAACAGACTTGGTGTTAATAATTGAGGAGCAAGATGCCTGATGCTTTAACAGTTGCAGCTGCAAAGATGAAAATATGATTTAGGTGTTGGTATGATAGGAGCACCGTGCCAAATGCAGGCGGTGGGGATTTTTACCTGCGTGAAACTGTACTTGCAGACATAACTATTCATATTGTACTTAACTATTAATATATTTAGTGAAGGATTGCCCTGGATAACGGACTGAACTTGAAAAGTCACAGCGGTCCTACTTACTGTACTTTATAAACTGGATTAACCTGCAGATTGGGCAGCCACCTCCTTTTTGGTGGGACGCATGACCTGACCAAAGACGAGTCTTTGGCTTCAGTTCAGTTGCACGTTATTTTCCTATCAAATCTAGAATAGCCATTTCTGAAAGCGGCAGGGAGAGGGATGCTTGATGGGTTTTTGGTACACCCAGGGCAGTGAAGAGGCCGGGAGCTGTGGGTCCGCTCCGTTTGGTAGCCTTGGCCCCGGCGTGCTCCCTCAGCGGAGCAGATGCCGGAGGGCACCGGCTCAGTGCATGTTTTGCAGGCTCTGCACTGAAACGCTCTGCTTGGTTTGAGAGATATGAAATCGTCATATCTTTTTCCCCGGAGGCTGAGCTATTTGCCTAGCCTGGAACTGAAGAGGGGAAAAAAAACCCGAGCCATTATTAGTGGGTCGAAAAGAGCAACCGCCAGCCTGCTTAATGCAAGGGTTATGCCACAGCCCGGAGCTGGGCTTTTTGTGAAGAGGACTCAAGTAACAAAAGCAAGCAAACCTCCCGACAAAACAGAATCCAAAACTAACAAAGGAAACATCTGCTCTTCAGATGAACCGATATAGGTGAGGGAGGGGAAAAAACCAAACCATCGGAGACCTCCAAAGGCTTGCTGCTTTGGCCAGAAACCTGCCGTTTGGAGCTGGCAGGCATTTTGTAGACTGGTGATGGTGATGCTGGTGTTCCTGGGGTGCAGTCCTGGGCAAAAGCAGGCTGGGTGACAAAGAGTGGCGGAAGGTGCTGAGCTAAGATGCGGGAAAGCCACGTCTCGGGTCATGCTCTGTTTAGATGAGTTGAGGTGCACTTCTGCAGGCAGCTCCAGTCCTGTTCTGCAGCGTGGTTTTGATGCGGTGAGAAGGTACGGCAGGGAGAAGGGAACCGGGCTGCAGCAGCCGCCTTCTTTTTCGGCTCGTGTGGTAGAGCAGGGTGCAGTGCCGGTGTGCGGCGGCACCGAGGGACTGGCTTGGCTGCTCTGCACGAGCATCTTCTCGTGGAGGTATGGTAGGAGCCCTGGTCAGCAGGAAGGGCACTTAGCTTCGTGCTGAGGTGGGTTGTTTTATTTGAAAGCCTGACACCAGGCAGAGATGCTTAGGTTAGTGTTTTTATGAGGGTAGCATTTGTCATGCTGGGTTAAGGATCCGTCCCTGCCAACGTGGGAGCAGGAGGGCTGTTTGGTTACTCTCCTGGTTGCCAGAAGCCTGGCTGGTACGAGGTGGGAGAAGCAGCGAGAGGAAGGGATGTTTTTGCTGGATGCCTAACATAAAGAGCAGGTATGATATGCCCGTGGGCTGCACGTAAATCTAGCGAACAGGTGCTTGTGTCGGCACTGCTGTCAGCTCTCATTTTCTCACAGCTGGGGGACCATGAATTGCGCAGACCCCATGGAGAGGATGTCCTGTTTTTAACCTTCTCAGGGAAGGGATTTGTCTGCCCTGAAGCACAACACATTTCTGCGTGCACCTCTCCAATAGCAAAGGGTTTCACACCCCTTTGCTGAACGGTCCCTGGAGGCAGCTGGTGCCACGTCACTCATCTTCACCTCGCTGTAGAGTGAGAGATGCTGGCCTAGGGCTTTTAATTGTGATCATCACTCTCATTATTACTGTCCGTAATGTCCGTAGAGCTCAGTCTGTTATTTAAACCAGCAACTTGGTGAGAACATCCTCGTAAAATTGTAGTAACCTATCATTTTAATAGCTTGGCTCCTTGTATTCAGAAGTGAGTAACCTGGTGTTGCACGGACGCCTGGAGCAGCTGCCAGGAGCGGGAAGCACAGGAGGAGCACAGAGAAACAGGAAGATTTGGTCAGCCTGGTTGGAAAGTAGCTGCAGCAGTGAGCAAATGCTTCCTCTTAGGTGCAAGCATGACTTGTGACAGCAAGGCAGGAAGCTGACAAGGTGCCTTGGCTTGGAGGACAAGTTGAATGATCTGCATAAAGTCCTTATGATTTCCCCTCTTGAGGCAGAAGTGGCTGAAAACCTTCAGAAGAGACCTCCGCCTGATTATCATTGCTGGCAATTTGTTCTGGATGGTTGGTTGCCACGGGGAGAAGGATGGGCCATCTCCCTGCCCCGTATCGCTGGTGTTGCATCTGCTTCTGGTTCAGGTGAGATGGAGATGCCCTCTGCGTGAGCCATTAACCTGTTTCCCGGACTTTGCTGCGTTCATGCGTCTTCTGAGAGAGCAACCCTAAAGTGAGCTGAGCGGCTTCCTCCCTGCCCCAGCCGTTTCCACCGTTAACGAGAGGGGGTTTCGTTTTGGAGGAAGATCGCACGCGAAGCTGCCCTGGCAGGTTTGCTTGTGCCAGGCTTCACCTTGGACACTTGGTGAAGCAGAGGAGCAGCTCCCAAGCAGTGCCCTGGTCCTTCAGCTGCCAGAGGGCAAGCGCAGGAATAAAGCGGCTTGAAACCCTCGCTGCTCAGCACCGTGGCACAGCACCATCTTCCTATTCCTTGTGTGTATACTGGTGTGTATACTGTGTGTATACAGCCTTCTGGCGTCATCCACAAGTTAATGGTTTTGGTAAGTGTTTGCTGTGGCAAAGCCATGGTGTAGGGAGGCGATCCTGGTGCATTTTCCTGGAAGCTCGTCCGGTCTGGTGGTGCAAGACTTTTGCAAGCACGATCTGCTTGTTGCAGCATCTAAGATTGCAGTGGTCGATGTGGCAGGGATGGCCAGGCAGATGGAGGTGCCTCTTGCCCTCAGGCTTCCTCTGTAAAGCTCGTGGGCAATTCATCATGAGAGCAGATGCCTTTTATAAAGGGCTGCTGGTTGTGGATGCTGGATAAATTTTGTGCAACTCATTGGGGGTCTCAGTTCTGGAGTCTGCGCTGACTTTGGGTTGATGAAGGATTGCTGCACTTGTTCTTGTCCCATTTGAACTCTTGCAGCCTCTGGTTCAGAGCGACACGCTGCAGAGAAGGTGGGACACGCTGTGTCTCACTGCCTGGGGCTCTGCACCAGAGAGAACAGTGTTTCCCCTCCGAACCCTCTGCCCAAGGAAGCGCAGGTGGTGGTGGGTGGTGCAAGGACGGTTACAAGGATCTCCGTGGTCTGCTCATATTGCAGAGCCCTGGCAGAGATGGTCTCTTCAAATGCGGGGGGAGGGGGCTGAAATGCTGCTGCCCAGCCTTCTCTCAGCTTTGCTGTCATTAACGCCGGGGTATGGTAGCTGGAGAGGGGCAGACCTGCCACGCTGGCTCCAGCCAAGGTCCAGCCTGGCCAGTGTCCCCCCACTAGTGACCACGGCTCCAGCCTGGCCAGTATCCCCCCACTAGTGACCAGCAGAGAGGATCCTCAGGGAAGCAGAATGAGTCACTGGGTTTAACAGCTGCAGGCGGTCTTGTTCGGCAGTTCGCTTCTTGCTTTGCAGACAGTTTCTGTAACTTGCTCTGAGTAACAGAACATGCCACAGCCCATTTGTGGGTCACTTGGAAAAAGTGTTTCCTCCTTCTGTTTGGCTTTTTTAATCTGCTGTCTCATGGTCTTTCACTGTGAACAGTCGTTCTTTGTTACTGACATGGTTTGCATGACACCAATGGCCTCCTGCAGGTTGTTTTGTTTCTTGTCTCGGTACAGAGATGCCTTTTTTTTTTGTGATGCCCATGGCTTAATATTTCATGATGATACACTGTCTGCCTTGGCCGTGCTGCTCTGGAGTCTGCGTCCAGGCAAACACTTTGTGGACGCTTTGAAGAGGATTAGAAGCAACCATCTAATTGGTGAGAAGATGGGGTAATTGCAGGCTTAGTTGAAAAAGCGTGCTGTGCTTCGTTGCATTGACTTTCTTGCTGGAGGAGTTGTTGAGCATACTGAAGAGAAGGAATTTGGAAACATGCCCACATGACCCCACATCTATTACTCAGCAGGCATTTCTGTTGCACATCTTGCATTTATTTTCTTGCTGAAACATTAGGCAATTTATCAGTCTTTCCATTCCGTGGCTGGGCACCCCTTTGCGCTCTCAGTCTTTCCAGCTAAAAACAAAGTGAGAGCGCTGCTTGCTTAACAGCGTGATCTCAGCGGTTCATCTAGAGGAAGACAGAAGCTGGCTGCTCTCTCCGTTTAATCACTTGGTTAAAAGTACTGAAAGCTACAAACGAACTCGTTTCAGTTTTCTAAATGCAGGGATAAGAAAATAGCCAGCCCTGTTTCCCCAAAATTGCCTGAGCTGATGTCCATACAGCTAAAACTCCAGCACATCCAAAGCCCAGGGTCCTGTGCAAGAGCACTGCTGCTTGAGGTGGCCCGAGGTGACTGATGAAGGGAGCAGGCTAGAAATTAAGCCTACAAATCTCTACTTGTGTGCCAAGCCTTGTGTTTTCTCTGTGCTGCTCCGTGTGGAGAGGATTGGTGATCCATCAACAGCAATAGAGTAGAAACTGGGTGCTGACTGGTTTTGGTGAAACTTTTCCTGTGTGTCTTGGTTTCTCTTTCCAGTGGGATTTCCTTAAACCTCCCCTTCCCATCTTCTGGTGGCTGGTGCAAGATCAGATGGAGAAGGGCGTTTGTCCATGGCAAGGGCTCCCAAACACTAAGAGGACTAGTTTCATTGATGCTGGATGTGAGCAGAAGGAATAGTTGCCTGCCTGGCTGAGTGCCGGTGGCTTGCTGGGACTTCTTTCGCTTTTTGGGATGCTTCACGGTCCCTGTCACGGTTTCCCGTGGGGCTTGTATTTGCTGTGCGTGTGGGATTTGTGCTTCACCTGGGACCAGAACGTGGCTGATGTTAGGTGGGGAGCAGCAGCAGCAAAACCAGGCTGCTGTTGTCTGCTCTCTGAAAAGCACTTGGCTGGCGGTTTTCCCCTGTGCCACCTTCTCCAGCTCTTACTCCAAATGAAAGTCACTTGCTTTCCTCTTTTGTGTTTCTGAAGAACCTTGTGACAACATACCACCAACATTCTGCTGTCGGGTTGAGGTGTGCCATGCCCTTCCCCTGAAGCAAGGAGGAGATGTTATGCATTAAACGAAGTAACTGACCTTTTTTTATTATTATTATATAAATTTTATATATATATATATATATATATATATATATAAAAATTATATAATTAACGTAGCTGGCATTAGCAGTCCTGGGAGCTAAACTTCCCTGGGCTTGGTGTGTCCTTTTTGCTGTGAGATGGATGTCGGCACAGTCTGGCTTCGCAAAGCAGAGTCAGATGCTGTTGGAGAGCTTTCTCCTGACCTTCTGCCTTCCTGCTGGAGCCAAGCCTGCGCAGTGCCGGCCTTTGCTGATGAAAAGTCGAGGGGCTGGTGTCCCTCGGCATGCGTGGCGCAGGGGATGGAGCAGGGAGCATCTGTGCTTGTGCGGAGCGTGCCGTGCCCACGTGCCGGAGGGTGTCCGTCAAGCCTTGGCGTTAGAGGAGCTCGTTAGCTGTGGCAGGGGGCCTGGGTTTGGGTCAGCTTTTGGGCAGCTGCTTGGAGGCGGTGGTGGGTGCTGAAACGTTCATAAACTGGAGTGTGACTCTTCGGGCTCTTCCCAGTTGCCTCGTGCGAGATGGGGGAGCGCAGCCAAGAGCTGCCGTGCTCATCCCCTGCTGCTGCTCCTCGGCACCCTCCTCCGTGTTAATTCTCTTCCTTAATTCCCATAACAAAAGTTCTGCCTTCAAAAGCCCGACTGAGCAGAGGTCTGCCAGAGCGATGCCAGGAGTAAGAGCTTTTTCTATTTTTCCCCCCCTCCCCCCTCCTGTGAGGTTCATGTGAGGGAGTGTGCTTTTACAGTCTCGAGAAAAATAGCAACAAAACGATGCCAAATACCGGCTATAAAAACCCTACTCATTTGCTGTGCGCCTGTTGCAGTGGCAACGGGGGCGTCTCACGCAAGCCCCTCGTTATTTTGAGCTTTTTTCTTTGCTGCTTACATAAGTTTAAGACTTCTTTTAATATATTCCCCTATATTTAGAAATAAGGGCACAACAGTTCGGAACACCTTCAGTCTTTGTGCATCTCACAAGATGCCCAGGTGTGCTGGGACCGGGTTGACAGCCCCGCGTCCAGCACGAGCGGGGCTGACCCTTCTCGCTGCGAGCGTTTCCCCGAATTGGTGTTGTCGTCCTCTTTTCCTTTATGAGCTTTCTCCTGCTTTCCTCCTGAAAACCAACACGGTGGATGGTGGCCGGAGGAGTCAGGGAATTAAAAGTGAACTGCTGAGCTTGTCCTCAGTTCACCCCTCGCACATCTCTCGCTGCGGCAGCCTGCGTTAGCAAAGATGGTGTTGGATTAGTCGGAAGAAACAAATTTTCTGCTCCATGAGGAACTGGCTAACCATTACGTGTCTCAGTTTCCCCCCTCTAATAATGTGTTCTTGAAGTCTTTGAAACTGCCTGTCTTCTCCCAAGCTGGCATCTCTTTACAAGGGGCAGGAATTTTGTTACGAAGTCCCGTGCAGCGCTGCCATGAGTCCAGTGCCGCTTCCTACAACCAGGCACAAAGTGTCTTTCTGTGCATCGCTGGGGGGGAATAGCCTCCCTAACAGGATAGGGCTTGAACTTTTCCAATTTTTTTTTTTTTTTTTTTTTTTTGTGGGGGATATTTTTGCAGATGTTGAGCTTAAAGGCTTCTATTTTTAAAACCTTAAATCTTGAAATGTGGCTCCACAACACTATGTAGTGGGATTTGGAAAATGTCTGCTAAAATTGTCTGTGAGGAATGGTGGAACAGTTAGGTCGTGTTAAAGTTGTTAGACTTTCTGCTGCTGGTGCATGTGATTTTTATTTTATTTAATGAATGTAGACCTATGAATGTTTTTCTTTTTTTTAAAAAAAAAAACAAAACACCCAACTAACGGGCCTTCGATCTTAGACAAATGTCCTTTTTTTACGATGGTATTTTTTCCCCCAGTTAATGGCTTTTTTAGTGGGGGCTGCCCTGTTCTTTCCATCTGAGCTCTGTGCCCACACCTCTGAATGTTTCCATTTCAGACAGGAGGAGGACGCTGGTGCCAGCAGAAGAACTTCAGAAGCTGCTATGCAGGAAAGTGTCACAGTTCTGAGGCATTAGGAACAAGCAAGGAAAAAAAACCCCAAACCCAACACCAAGACCTCTTAAACTTTTAGTGCCATGCAGAGAGAACAGAAAAACTTGCTTCTTGGTTCCTCTGGCCCGTGTCAC
Organism: Falco rusticolus; assembly: GCF_015220075.1. Lineage (NCBI taxonomy): Eukaryota > Metazoa > Chordata > Aves > Falconiformes > Falconidae > Falco > Falco rusticolus. Next base: position 4,130,446 of record NC_051196.1, on the reverse strand, counting down.
ACTAAAATACTGGAACGGAATAATCCTGTCATCCCGTAAAAAGAATTGGAGAGGTTTAGGGGCGTTTAGTAGTTTCTAAAGAAAATACGACGTTTTAGCTATTGAATGCCGCAGTTGTGCTGTCACGCTTGGTGACTTCAGATGGCACTTTTGGGTGCTGCTTAGCCGCAGGGCACAGGTAAGGGCAATCTTTCTCCATCATACTGCTGGTGGTCCGTCCGTCCCCTGCAGAGCCAAGTGGTACCCGGTATTTGTGCTCGCCCCCATCCCTAGTGCCCAGCTCCAGGCGTCCTGGTGGAGCCGGGTTTGAATTAGGCAATGTTTTTCCTAAGAGCCTATTGAGAGGGAAGGGGAATGGCTTTTTTTTTTTTTTTTTTTCAAGAGCAGCTGAATGCAATGCCCTAGTTACCATGGTTTTTTAAATGGAGTACTTCAGAGGATATACAAAAGCATCTTTAGCACTTGCAGTACAAGGAGAATGAAAGGACCTAGATTATGTCAGCGCTGCAGCGGGGGCTTAAATGAGTGTCATTCATTTCTTGTCAGGACATGACCCAATTTGGATTGTCTTTATGGAGTGGGAGGGGAGAATGGACCTGTTTCAGATGACTTTTGAGCCTTAAATGTATTTGCAGGCTTTGTGTAGGGATGGCATTGGCTGCCGCGGGGTGAGCAGAGCCCTTCGGAGGGTGTTCCCCATGTCCTGCCCTTCCCGGCCAGACGTGCTGCCAGAGTGGGTGGGATCACGCCACGTCTCTCCGCGTGGCGTTGTTGTGGATGGGGAAAAAATGAGTTGTCCCACAGAACCTGCCCAGTTAATTTTGATTTGTTTTATTGCATTTTCTTGCAAGGCTTTTAAAGCCTCCAGTTACTCTATAATTTGCAGACCAGTTCCAACCAAGCAGATGCTTAGCCAAGGGCTGTGACCCTGCAGGGCTGGTAGTGGGTCCTGAAGTCTGCACACTGTGGGATGCTTCTTTCTGCTTTCCCCCCCTCCCCTTCTTGTAAAATGACAGGTGATCTGTTTTAAGCCCCACCTGTGTCACTGTCCGCTGCCCCCGTCTTTTCTCCTGGCTGCGATGGTGATGGAGAACTCCCCTTTCATCTGAAGGGCTTTGCAAGTTGGGCGTTGGGTGTGCTGCTGCTGCTTGCATCTCCTTCTGGAAGGCTCATACCTGTCTTGTGAACAATTTTGGTCCTGCTGGGATAAATACGCCAGGTGCAGATCCTGTGAATGATGTAATTGCTGAATTATCTTCTTTCTTTCTTCTTTTTTCTTTCTTCTTTTTTCTTTCTTCTTTTTTCTTTCTTCTTTTTTCTTCTTACTTTTCTCCTTTTTTGTTTTTTTTTTTTCTTCTTTTTTTCCTTTTTTCTCTCCCCCACCCCTGCTTCCTTGCAAGAGTTCTTGTAGTCACTACATCAAGCTTGACCCTGATGATGCAGACTGCTTTGAGAAATGTTCAGAGCAGAAGCTGCTGTGAGCTTAAAGCAATCAGCAAATTTGGCAGGGGGAAGGAAGAAGATAAGCAGGGAAGACTCATGAGGAACCAGAGCTCAGAGAAGCTCAGCCTTTCCAGCAAACAGTCCTTCCTAGTTCAGATGGGCCTTGTGTGGTGGAGACTGGTGGAAATCTGAGTTTCATTGTAAAGTCATTAGCAGCATTCCCATTCATTTCAGCAGAGCCAGGGTGGTTCCTCTGGAGAGGCACGTCTGCCTCGCATCTTCCGCAGCCTGCTGTTAAAGGCAGCCCTTTCCCTGTGAAGAGGGGGAGGATGGCATCTACCCCTTCCCGCAGCTCTCCCAGCAAGCCCCGGGATGCTCTGCTCCAGGGGAGCTGCACCCCAGCTCTGGTGGGGTACCGCAGGGTGGTTGCCGAAGGATGGGACGGCTGCAAGTGCTTGGAGGGACCAGCTGGATTTGCTCTTTTGGGGAGACAGCATCAGCCGCAAAGCCGGGATGCTCCGAGCAGGGATGCAGCTGGTGCCAGCCGACTTCTGCGTTAGAGGAGGTTGTTGCTCTGTAGGAATCGTCGGGCAATGCTTTTAGTTTTGCCGAGAACCTGCTGGCTGGGAAAGCTTGCTTGTTTGCGGGCGAGAGTATCAGAATGATGTTGAGTGCAGGTGTGCTGGACAGCCGGGGCAAGGGCGGTGGGTGGGTGGTCTCATGGGGCAGGTCCCTGGGTCTGCCAGCACACCAAGGTTCCCCAGGGTGTAAATGGCAGGTTTTTGTAACTAAAGGCTTCGTGCAGAGAGGTATCTCTGGCGTGGGAGATGTGAGCCCGCGTTCACGCTTGGACGTGTCCCTTTTCTGTCTGTAGGAGCTTTAGGCTGGTAATTGTGTTCGGTTCATTTTTCTTCCTATGTTTTTTTTTAATTATTTTTATTTTTTTTAAATCAAATTTGATAATGCTGGTCCAAGTGAAGGATAATGAAAATTAAGTAACTTGCCCTACCTCTTACACAGCCATTGCTGCGCGTAGTTAGTAGTTTAATGAGAAATGAGGCAAGGCAGAGCTCGTTTTGCTTTCCTGCGACTGAGCTCTGCAGCCCTTAGGAGTGAGGTGGGATGGTAATCGGGTGCGATATCGTGGTCCTCAGGGCAAGACTACAGGAAATTCATTGTATTCCATTAAACAGGATGGAGCCTCTCACGTGATTATTATTTTTTTTTTTAACTTTAATTCTGTAATCTTGATCCGGTATCTAATAGCAGGAAGACTCCCTAAACTGGGAAATGTATTTCGTCTGCTTGGGGAGTAAAAGACTCCTCCTTGGTCTGCCTGGGGAGCTGGGGCTGTCCCCAAGCTGTCCCCGAGCGTGGGGCATGCTGTGCAGCAGCAGGTGCTGGGGGTTGCAGTGCCACATGCAATGCATGGAATCCCCTTTTCACTTGCATTCGGGCTGGAGGGGGTTTTGTGGCTGCTGCTGGCTGTGCTGCGGGCTGGGTAGTGCTGGCTGACACCCGCCTGCCCCAGACTGCCCTCTTGGATCCGAGGAGTTGCTCCAGAGCAGCTTTCCACTTTTGTCATCCCACTGGGTGGTTTCTGTCTCTGGGGGCAGTCTGTCATTCATCTGTCCTCACTGGTAAGCTGACTCCTTCCAGAGCTCATTAAGGTTTCAGAAGGAATTAAAAAAAATATATATATCTTTAATGTCAGTGATGTGCATCAGCAGGATCGATTACTACTTTTTCCTTCATCCTTATAGCTTTTCTCCTAGATTCTTTTTTTAGGCGTGGGCGGATTATAATTTAATTTCCTCTTGAATTGAACAGCTTTAAAAGGACTAAAATCAGTGGTTGGTTGGAGTTGTGACTGGGGATGCAGAAACTTTCCTGCCCTTCTCCTCTAGAGCAGACAATGCTTCAGGCGCGGCAGAGAGCGGAGCGCTGGGGAGCGGAGAGCTGTCCTGCGAAGCAGCCCACTGCACGGTTGCAGCCGGAGTCCCGTTTCAAGCCCTGCAGGGGGAATGTTTTGGGATGCTCTTCTAAATCTCATGTGTGACCTTCAGCTTTTAAAAGAGCACAGCTGAGTCTGCTTTATTACCTTGCCAAGTCCGAGTCGCATGCTCTGGTGCACAAGCCTGGAGAGCGGCTTTTCTGCCGCTGCACTTCTCCCTCGTGCTTTTACCCTGGGTTCGGTGTGACATCCCTGCCTGCTTTCCCCTAATAACCTCATTGCCCTATTTCAGCTACATTTTTACAGGGTAGAAACCCTACAGAATTAATTTTCTGCTTGCTGTAGAGGTGCAGCTCTTAAGGGCTCACCCTGAGGGAAGGCAGGTGGGACTCTGGCAGCATCAGACAGGTGTCTGGTGGGTATCTGGTGGCCTGTCACTGGAGATGATGGAGAGGTGGGTAGTGTGTTGCCACAAGGTGGCAAGACTCAGTGGACACAGGGAATGACTCCTTAGAAAGTTGAGCTGCGGCAGCTCAGGTGTCCACAGAAGAGCTCCCACCTGCTCTTATGTCTGGGAGGAGGTTGCTGGATGGTAGAGCCATGCAAGGACCCACGGCGCAGGTGGGGGTGACATCCTTGAGCATCCCCAGCGTTGGGGGGCGGGGGCTGACATCCTTGAGCATCCCCGGCGTTGGAGGGGGGGCCTGACATCCTTGAGCATCCCTGGCGTTGGGGCTGACATCCTTGAGCATCCCTGGCGTTGGGGCTGACATCCTTGAGCATCCCTGGCGTTGGGGGGGAGGCGAGGAAGCCCACAGCCTGGCTGGCTTGCTGGGCTCCTGGCTGCTTTGTCCTGAAGCCCCCGGGGGGAGGATGAACTCTTTTCCCTGAGGTTCCTGTAAGACAAAAGGCAAAGTGATACAAACCACAACAGCTTCCACTCTAAAAATACCATAAAAGGCTGCGTCCTTCGGAGCTGGGCATGGGAGCAGCTCCCACCCACATTGCTGCAGCGTGAGTCACTGGGCGATCCAACTGCTCTCCCTGTGGATGCCCGGCTGAAGATGTGGTGAGGAGCAGAGGGAGGAAGAGGAACCGCTCCGTAGCGCTGTGGAAGTGATGAAGAGTTACGAAGAAGAGGATGACACGCAGGCAAACATGAACTCAACTGAACTGCCAGATGGTTTTGCTTTCATTTGTGGGTTTTCTTGTTTGTTTTTTTGAGAACTTCCAGCAAATGCTGCTTGCTGACGATTTGAGCTTCAGGGGTTTGCAGCCAAGAGTCTTCTGAACATGCAGATCCCCCCCCAGTTTGCTTTTAGGAGGCACAGTAATTGCCACATGAACAACATGAAGCTGGGAAACCCCTCTGATCTGGAAGTATGTTTTATTTACTCTCTTTAAGAAAAACGTTTCTCTCCCTATCCTCCCTCCTTGTATTCATCCTCCTGTCCCCTGCCCCGGAGCAGCAAGAGGCTGCACTTCCTTGTGACAGGTGGTTTATAAACACATCTCCCTGACGTTACACGCCGCTCTCCCCCCATGCTTTTTATCCGACCTATGCAGGTATTAGGGAGAAAACTGGGTTTGTTTTGGTTTCTTTCCTGAGTCACCACCCACCTGCCCTGCCCCGGCAGTGGGACGGTTATTGTCATCCCTTTCCCTTCCCTCCTCCTTGACATCTTGGCTATCGGGGTTTACCGGATTAAGTTTGTCAGTGGGAAATTCTATAAAAAGCTTCCTTTATTTAGACACCAGCCCAGTAATGACATCATGCGGACACAGTCTTCCAAGTTCCTCAGAGCCGAGCGGGTGGAGGGAGGTGGTGGCTGTGAAGCTGAGCCCTGGCCCAGTGCATCTTTGTGGTCCTGCTTGGTGGCTCTCCAAAGTCCCCCCAGCCTTCCTCCCCCCGGCGGGGGGGGGGCAGGGGGCTCCCCAGCACACTGAGCCACCTCCTTTAGCAAACTTTTTAACACTCTAACTTAGCTGCGGTTTTCTCCCTGCTCATCGCTTTCAGGTTAGTCCTCGGAAGGGCTTTTTGGTGGGTACTCACCCTGACTTCTCAGGGGAGCAGGACGCTTGCACGCTCGATGTCGGCGATGCTGCTAAATTTTGCGTCGGGCCAAGGTCAGTGACTTGCACAGGGGAGCAGGTGGGCTGAAGGGCCGCACGCCTGCGGGGACAGGCAGGGAGCAGGACACGGCCACGCGTGGGATGTGCTGCTTGTTTCACGGCGGAGGGAAGGGGGCAGCTGGGGGGGGGGCAGCGGGGCAAGGGTTGGCCGCCGAAGCAATGGACTGACAAAATTATTTCTGATGTGCGTGTGGTTTCTTTAAAAAGTACTGGTTTGAGTTCTGGACCTGCTGAAGAAGTTATTCCTGGATTTTGTTTACATCTTTGGAGGAAAAAGCATGCTGTGGTGTGCGAACCGTCCCCTTGAACATGCTCAGTTTGTTGAAGTGTTAGCACAGGCATTCCCTTACCTGCCTGCAGTAATTCCTGGGGGATTTTTTCTACGTGATAAATAAACAGGAGCTTATTTAAGCAAAGAAATGGTACAAAATTCTCTGCTGGGGGGCACTGAATTGACTCCCTTTATTCTGCTCATCCTGTTGATGGAAGCCGTCAGGTTGCCGTACGTAATGGCTGTTTTGCTGTCCACTGAACATCGTTCATACCCTTTGGAGCTGGGAGGATTTTGGGCAGCAGACTGAGTAACCGATTCAGTCTGTCCATAATGCAGATTTTTCCAGTCCTACCTAGGATTTGGGTCAGATGAGACGCGGTTTCCAGCCCTGTGCTGATGCTTGCTGCCATTCTGAATGTTGACGTTACCTCCTTGCCACGTTCTCCACCTTGATACTCTGAAGTATTAAAAAATAAAAATAAATCCATATTGCACAAGCACTCAGCAACTCGGTATGGGTGGCCAAAATACTTTGTTCTCTTTAGAAAGTTATTTTGCAAAGTGAGAGGTGGTGCTAGAAGAAAGTGCAGGTTTGCAGCGCCAGTTTCAGACTGTGCCTCACCATCAGGTGGCACAGAAAAGTGGGGTCTTTGAGGCAGCGAACAAGGTCTTTTTGCAAGGTCTCTTGTGTTCCCTGGCCAGAAAGTCCAGTGTTCAAAATACCACCTTAATTAAAAAGCAAACAAACATGTTTTTACCATTGGGAAGTGACATCTGATAATGTTTTCTTGATAGAAGGGGTGTGGGGATTGGGTATTTTTAGCTTCAGCTATTTTCAAGTTGTTGTTCTTTTATGACCTTCTCTTCATAATACATTTCTCTTAACGCTTTCTTTAATGTTTTTGTAGCTCCAGAAGGTTTTTCAGCCAAAGGCGTGTTGCTGGGGGGAGGAGCGGCCCACAGGCAGGAGAACTGTGGAAATCTGTTTGCTGGTGGGTTTTGGTGCCCCGCGCGATGCTGGCATTGGGCACATCTCGTGAGGGACCTTTCCCGGGTCAGAGGGGTGGCTTGTGCTTCAGCTTTTCCCCCAGCTGCAGCAGCTAGAAGATGACCCCTGCCCGCTTCTTAAAAGCAGTTGAGAATGGGATCAAAAACCGAATTTGGATGAGTTTAAAAGGTTGGAAGAGGAAAGCTTGGAGAGAGCAGTGACATCCTGCTGGAGATGCTGTGGTACAGGAATCCCATGGGAGGGCAGGGGTCTTACGTTTCGGTCTTTGTGTGGTGGTTTGGGCTGTGGCTGACTGTCTGCAGACACGTGGGACTTGCCTGCAAGTGGTGTTGTCCCTGGGGTGATAAAAGAGCCAACAAATTCCCATGCCAAGCCTGAAGGTCACCTTCGTCAGCCCCCGGGCTGCTGGGCTTCGCCTTGCCTGGTGTCTGGGGACCAAAAGGCCAGCGCAGACCCTGGGGGTCAGGTGAGCCAGGCCTGGGCTAGCACAGACATCAGGGTGGCCGTGAAAAAGCCGCTCAAAGAGCGGTGCTGTGAGAAGCAGGAGAGGACAGGCGTTCTCAGGTTAGGCTGCTGATGCCGCCTTGTCTCTAGGTAGTCACCAGGGCAGATGGTTGGGCTTGCTGAGGTGGACCATGTGGTTAGGCGTTTCTCCATGCTTGCCGTCAGGGGAGGAAGGCAGTTAAATGAGCGTAGGTAAGAAGCACATGCCAAGGGAATGCAGGCGGGAGGAAGGACAGGCAGGAGGTGGCCGTGCTGCATCCACGGCGAGCTGCTGCATCGTGGTGGTGCTGGAGGGGCGCCTGGCTTAGCCTGAGCCTGGGGAAGGGACGAGGAAGGTCTTTAAGTGCTTCTTGTTTATATGTTTTTCTCATTACCCAAATCAGCGACGAGGAGTTTCTGCGAACTGGCAATAAATGAACTGAAGGAAACCTTCCCTGCGCTGAGGCTGTGTTGCTTGCCGACGCGTCCTTTCACATGGTGGTGCCCTTTTAGCGACCACAAGCCCCATCAGAAATGACAGTCCAGCTTGTGGAAGGTGTTGACACCGCATGCGGTCACTGGCCCGGCCTTGAATCAGAAAAAATAAAAGGGTGGCCGCTCCCTGGAACACAGAGCCCGCATCCCATGGCCACTGTGGGGTACGGGCGTGCTTGCAAGCCCCATGGCTGGGCAGGACCTGCTGTGCTAAAGAGCACCTTGCCTGGAGGAGTTTATGGATCATTCAACACCAGAAACTGGCCAAAGTGGTGTGTTTTGTTGGGGTTTTTTTTAAATATATTTTGTTTTATTTCCCCTGATGGTATTGGGCTGAGAATTCACTTGTTTGCTTTGAAGCTCATGCTTTTAAAATCTGTTCAGTCTGCAGTAGAGGCTCACGCCAAAGGGATTGCTGGAGGTAAGACCTGACCTCTCCTCTTCTGGCTGAGACCCCCTGCCAGCCCTCCCGGTGGATGCTGCAGCGCTGGTGCCGAGCCCCGCAGGAGCGCGTTGCCTGCGACCCCACACTTCCCCTTGCATCGGTTTCGGGGTACCGAGCGGCTGGCTGGGTGACACCTCCGTTGCTGGAGCCACCACTGGTGTGTGAGCAGCTGGGGCTGGGCACGGCCGCCGTGGGCGGGTCGCAGCGAGGAGTTTGCAAGGTGCCAGCTGGGGCTGCGGTAGCGGAGTGTATTTCATGTCCTGAGTAACAGTTGGACTTCTGGTGCCCTTTTTGGTTTTAGGACCTGACACTTGATACTCTGCTTAAAAAAAAATTAAATTAAAAATAAAAAGTGACCAAATGCATACATGCATTCGGTGCTTTGCTTTTATGGGAACTGTGAATTTGGCACCGTCTTTTCCTGTGCCACCTGTGCGTAATTCTGCGTGGCTCGGTGGCCGGAGCGCCGTGGGCTTGGTGCCGGCTGTGGGAGCATTCCCTTTGGTGGCTGAGCAAAAGAGCAGCATCAGCCGGAGTGGAGGTTTCATCCAGGTGGTTTTGGGGTGAAACGTGGTGATAAGGGATCTGGCAGGAAGGAAGCGATGCCGTGGTGAGAAGAGAGGCACAGCGGATGCTCAGGGTATGATGCAGCAGGGACCGGTGGTGGCAGAGTGTCTTCTGGGGATGCTCTGCAGCTGGGAAACGGGGGCAGCTGCCCGGAGCCGGGTCGGTGGGGCAGAGCTTCAAGCTCTCTCCAAGCCGGGCAGTGGAGCATCCCTGCTCCTGGAGGAGGTGTGGAGTGGGCAGTCCCCCCCAGGGACGGGAAGGGCAGGCTTGGGCTGCGCTGCGTCCAGGCTGGATTTGCCAGGTGGGCATATCCAAAGCGCCTCTGTCCCAGGTCACCCCCTGCAGCTCGTCTTTGGGAGCCAGCCTGTTATTCTACTGGAAACCCTTCCGAAACAAGGAGGGGAGAAACAGTCTGGGAAAGCAAATAATTTTCTGATAACGGTGAGCAAGAGTACAAGCTTTTGTTTTCTGTCAATTGAAGGAAGTGGGAGAAACACGTAATAACTTTAGCGCAGCACCGGCTTTACTGCTGCAAAAGAGATTGAGTGCTCGCCCTCCTGGAGCGAGGTCCTAGGGGAGGGTCTGGTGGGGGGGTATCCTAGGGAGAGGCCAGGCTGCTTGGGGAAGGTGGGCAGGGCGCTGCTTTTGTTTTGCTGTGGCTGTGCATCTGCCTGAAGGTGCTGAAGGTGCAAGCCGAGCTGGGAATCCAGGTCTGGGCTTGGGTGGGAACTGGGAAGACAGACTCCTTGGTTTGTGTCAGCCAGGACGAAGCATCTGTGCTTTAAATTAAAGGGCGGGCTCACAGGGGCCCCTCTACTCAGCTAAGGGTGGTGACAAGGAGCGAACCAGCTCTGATCGCTGCTCTCTGGAAAAATCCTTCCTGCTAAACGACTTGATATTTTGGAAAAATGAACTGTAAAAAACTCCTGTGCTATTGCCGTTCTATGTTGAAGTCTTACCTGAAGGCCTGCAGGCACCTTCTAACTTGAGCACAGATCATCTTCTTGCTGGCCCCACTCTTTACTTCAGGGGAATAAAAAAAGCATTGGGTTTGGTGGGGGTTTTTTTGTGCCTTTCCTATCAAGGCGCCCTCCGCTGCCCTCAGATGCTTATTTATTGACAAATCCCCTTTTCCAAGCTTTCTTGCACAGTGCCAAGTCCAGCTGTGCTTCAGTAGAGCTTCTGCTCTCCCAGGTTTTGTTCTTGGAATGGGAAGATTCCCATTCCCCAAGCTGCCGAGGAAATCATCGTCCTGCTTGCATATGTCTTTTGTAGCAATTAGTTGAAATGTTGTGTTTATAAGTGAACTGTTTTAGGTGAACTGTCTAGTTGTTGCTTTGTTGGGTGATTGTTAAAGCATTTTCAGGATAAATGCATCTTTTGTTCAAATTATCTTTTTTTTAAAATTTTTTTATTTAGCTGAGCATGTCTGCAGCTAACTAGGACTGCATCTTGGAACGCAGGTGATATCTGAGTTGTGTTCATTTATTTCCTGGAGAGACCAGCATCTGCTGCTGCTTCTACGGGCAGCCTCGCACGCGTCTCCATCGTACCAAATGTTTGGCTTTCTATCACTGCTGCAGGCTCTCATCCGCTTAAACTTCTCCCTCTGCTTTTTATGTCATCGGAGAAGGCATTTTGTAACGTTTTTAGCTCTTCCATGTGTACTGTCGCCTTCCCCGTGCAAGCTCAAGCTGTCACCGGAAAAACCTTTCTCAAATATTTTCATGAACAGACTTGAGCCTGCAGTGGTCCCCTTTGACTCGCTGTTATCCAGCTTCTGTTCCTGTTATTCACGTCAGAAATGCTGAGGACATGGAAAACAGTAATTGTAGGTAATAGATCCACTGTGGGTTTAAGCATTGTATTTTCTAAAGTTCCTTGTGTTGTCTTCTCAAGCATTATCTGATCGAAGGTGCTGCCTGAGTGCCTCTGAAACGCTAGGAATGGGAGGATGGTGCCAGGTTGGATGTCTTGCCCATGTCACCTGGCTCACTGGGCTGTACATCCCCGCAGGTACCGGCCTCCCTGGTGGCACCTGCGGGGTCAGGTCCACACGAGACCAGCTCGGGGCTCCAGGTGCCACCTTTGCGTCCCTCGTGGGGCAAAATGAGGGATGAGCCAGATGACATGCTGGGATGCAGTGTTCTCCCCCCAAAGGCAAGCTGAATTCCTGCCTTTCCTCGACGTTGGGATCGTGGCAGGAGGTTTCCAAACCCGAGGTGGGAGGAGGTTGAGTCGGCAAACCTGAGGCTGTGGCTCACGCTGGTTTGAGGTGGCGGGGGGATGCTGAGGGTGTGCACTGTTACATGGTGGTAGGTGCCACCAAACGTGGCAGTCATCTGTCATCCCTCCGAGGGGGTGTGCGTGCCGGGGGCTCGGCCTGGCTGCTGGGGGTTGGGGGAAGGTGCTGCCATCGCGGTGAGGCCCGTGAGACGGCAGCGTGGCGACATGGGCGCTCCTCGCCAAGCCCCTCGGGGGCCGGTGTTCAGCAACCCCAAGTGCCAAGGGTGTGCTTGCAAGGGAAAAAAGTGTTGTTGGGGTCTTTCAGGGTGAGCGTGGGGCTGCTGAAGGAAGGGGGGAAAATCATTTTATCCCCCAAGCCATGTGGACAGGCACCAGCTGTGCACCCACTGCGCTGGGGGTGGCGTGGCGGTGCTCTGGGGCTGGGGGCTCCCCACGGCAGTGGTGGGGAGACGTGCTCCATGCCTGCGCGGGGTTGTGCTTGGCTGGAAGGGCTCCGACCGCAGTTTTGGGAGCACTGCATCGGCTGCTGTTGGTGGCCAGGAGCTGGTGCTGCTCGGCACTGGTCGCTGCCCGGCGTGGCACCTCACCACTTGCCTGCTACCAGTTCTGGGCCCGTACCAGTGGCTGGGAGACTTGCATCCTCTTCCACACATAGCTTTTACCAGCACCAACCCACCCGGCTGCACTTCCACCGCTCCCCTGAGCATCATTTTGTTGCACTTGTATCCCCGAGTGTCATTTAATTGCGCTTGTATCGCTGAGCATCGTTTTGTTGCGCTTGTATCCCTGAGCATCATTTCGTCGTGCTTGTATCGCTGAGCATCGTTTCGTCGTGCTTGTATCGCTGAGCATCATTTTTGTTGCGCTTGTATCCCTGAGCATCGTTTCGTCACGCTTGTGTCCCTGAGCATCACTTCGTCGTGCTTGTGTCCCTGAGCATCACTTCGTCGTGCTTGTGTCCCTGAGCATCACTTCGTCGTGCTTGTGTCCCTGAGCATCACTTCGTCGTGCTTGTGTCCCTGAGCATCACTTCGTCGCGCTTGTGTCTCCCTGAGCATCATTTCGTCGCGCTTGTGTCTCCCTGAGCATCATTTCGTCGCGCTTGTGTCTCCCTGAGCATCATTTCGTCGCGCTTGTGTCTCCCTGAGCATCATTTCGTCGCGCTTGTGTCTCCCTGAGCATACTCTTACTGCAGTAACATGGCCTGCTCCCAAATATCAATGCCATTTCATTTTCCCTGGCTGGAAAGTCACGTGTCTGTCTGTGTTTCAACCCCAGCAGTTTCAATGGATCCATTTTTAGTGTCAGTTTTAGTTTTACGTCGACCACAGTATAACAGTAACAGCCAAATACGTTGTGAATTGTAAGATGCGTTTTGCAGCCCTGACCAAATGACACAGATGTTGAATTCAATGATCTTAGAAAAAAACCCCAAAAAGGCATGACAAAAACCCTTGAGTTATTTTTGTATTGACTTCTGAGCTGGCAATTTGCTTCTAACAGGGTGTCCTGCACAAGCACTGCTGTTTCGTAAGCTGAAGCATTAAGTCTGCCTTAAGTCTTTGCCTATAAAAACCGTTTTATAAACATGCTTTCCACGGAGTGAAGAGGGGAGGACTTCTTGTGTGAACAATTTCCTCAAAGGGAACACAACCATTAAATTTTCTTGTTTATATAAAATGTCACTTTTTTCACAAAAAAAAGAAATAGCAAAAATTCCTGCGGCAGTGCAGTTGGGGTAATTTTAGGAGTTATCAACAAGCAAAAAGGAAGGGAAAGGTTATGTTGTAACTAAAAAAAGATTCTTTTCATACTCCTTAAAGATTTTGTCTCCAAACGCTGTCCTGCATATGGTTTAAGGCTGTAAAAGCGCTTGGGGAGACATTTTCTCAGTACTTTCCAGCATCGGATCAAATACTTCTTGTTTCCCTGAAGTTTTCTGTTGCTGGACATGCTTATGTGGGGCTTTGGTGGAAGAAAAGCCATTCAGGACAGTTCGCCCGTTAGCGTCTGGAGATGCTGTTTGAAGGTAAAACAAGTCCAAGGTCCTGCCGGCAGGGAGTGTCCTCTGCAGAGGCTGCCAAGGACAACTCACTGCTTGGGGTTCTGGGTTTGGAGGCGGTTTGAGCTGATTAAACTCATTAAAACAGCTGAAGGAATGAGGGTGGTACTCAGGACCTCGTTGGAAATACATATTTTCTGAGGGGCTGAGCATTCGTCTGGGTCAGGGTCAGGTTAGTGGCTCAGGCTGCCTCTCCTCCAAAAAACGGGGCACAGCCAGGGCTCCGGCGAGCGCTGCGAGACCCACACAGCCTAAGTTGCGCTTTAGCTCAGCTTATAGATCGATAACTTAGGAATCATTCCCCTCGATGATGATTTTGGGTGAGTTTTCCACAGACAGGCTTGCATCCTGTCGTTAGTGGATTTTTAATTTTTTTTTTATATATAATATTTTAAATTTCTTTTTAATTATTTATTTCATCGGTCTCGAGGGCTTTATGTGACGGTACATGTGTTCTTGCCTTATTTATGGTTTTAAAAAAGATGCCGTCCCCCCGTGCTAAGGAAAGCGCAAGCTGCTGGCAGCACCATGGCTTATTTTTGTAGCCTTATTCTTTTGGCTTTGGCTAGTGACCGTGGCTAGTTCCGCGGGGCTCGGGGTGGCACTGAGGTACCAGCTGGGCCACGTGGCCTCACCCGCTGCTTTGGGCATGTGGGAGGTGTGAGTGCCGCTAGCTGGTGGTGGCCGCCTGGCCCAAACAGGGAGTGTTTTAAATAGCAAAAGGAGATGCAATAAGAGCTTTTAGCGAACCCCAAATTGCCACGTAGAGCTGGAGGCAGGAGTGACTGTGGGGACGGTAAAAGGGATGAGTAGCGTGTCCCGTGGTGTTGCTACATGGACCAAAAAGAACAAAATACGGTATTTTGAGAGGAATGCATGTATATGCGGGGAATGACCAGTGTTGTAGCTTCCTTTAGCTTATGGTTAAAGAAATGTAAACTGCTCTTACAGCCTTAAGCAAACAGAAACAGCTGGTTCCTAAGTTCCGTGTTTATAGAGTTCCTTTCCTGGTAGTGCATCACCTGAAAAAAGGGGATTGCTTTCCCCCCCACCCCAGCTTTTCTGGCTTTTTTATAGACACTGGAATGGAGAAAGGAGGGAATGAGGACAGAAAATCAGTCTTCGATTCCCAAAGCAGCACATGGACTTTTGCATTCTTCAGCTTACTTCTCTTTTTAAAATGAGAAATCATTTAAATAATGATGTTTAAAAAAAGTATTAAAATTCATGCATCTTGGGGGGTTTTGTGCTGGGGTTTTTTTGGTGGTTTTTTTTTTTTTTGTTTTGGCTCTTCTTGTCTGGAGAAGATGAGTTCCCGTCAAAAGAGCTTTAAAAAAAAAAAAAGTTTGGATGTTCTTTTATTCCCCATGAGGTCTAAAAATAGAAGCTGATGAAGAATTACTTGTAGACTCGCTGTTCTGCTTGGAGGGTTTAGCTTGTGTTTAAAGCTGCATCTTCTGCCACTGCAACAGCTGAGCGTTGCAGGAGCACCAAGGCTGGGTTTACCGGGTGTAAGCAGCGAGCAGAGCACATCTCTGCACCAGCCTCTTGCTTCCCTCCTCCCAGCTCCATCCTTGGGCAGAAGACCTTAACCCGAGTGCCGAGGCACAGCGCAAGAAGCGCCTGTGAAAACGAGAGCGAGACCTAAGTGCTGGGAGCACAGAAAGGATGGTGGGAAGAGGGTTGAGGTTTTATTTACTGGCAGCGCTGCCGTGCGTGCTGGTAGTGGTGAGGCGGGTGGGTAGCATGTGAACGCAGCCTTAGGTAGTTTTTCTAGTTATTTCTATAATGGAAGTAATTAAAGACTGATATATCTGGGTTTCACGGTATTGCCGTAGTCTAGGAGCGAAGCATCCTCATCGTCGTGTCCACGGCTTGCCGTTGTAATTTAAACGCTTGATGCAAGTTGGGAGAGCAGGGGGAAGTGTGTGTAACCTGCACTGCAATGTGTGTAAGCACATTATAAGCTACTCAGTCATAACACATATGTAATGTAACCTGTGTTATAGATTTTTTGTTACTTGTATAACTATTGTTATAGATTACTTGATGATAACGGTGGCCACCTCTGAAAGGGTGTGAAGTCTTCTGCTCTTCAGAGGCTCCAAGACATTGTGTCCGGGTGCTGGAGGGGTGGCCGTGGGGAAATCTGGCATGGGACAGCCCAGGGACGTGTGGGGATGTCCATTCGGAGGGGCTTGTGAGGGAGGTAAGGGGAGAGGGTTTTACTGAAGCGGCTGCTCACGAGGAAAGTGAACTGTGCTTCTTTCCCGGGCATCAGTGCACGCTTCCCATCCCCAGCGCTTGCTGGCTGCAGACAGCAGCATCACGCTTCAGGGTGGTGTCTGGATTCCGCGCTTGTGAAACCCATGCGTTGCTTCTATGGGTTGATTCAGGTGAGAATTAGAAACCAGTTTTTAAAAAACGACAGCTAGATGTCAGGCTCCACTGTCCTGCGAACCACGTTAGCTGTTTGGAGGTACCAGGTAGGTGGCTCAGGTGGTGCTGCCGGTGCCAGCTCTTCTGCCGTGCAGCTCGGTGATGGTTGTGTTACTGGTCTTAACCGGGCCAGAGTCCTGGACGAGTGGCCTGGACCCCCCATTGCATCCCTTGGTGGTGGCAGCGTATGCTCAGATCGGCTGACATCGGGCGTGATGCTGCGCCTTTGGCTTGGGCAAGGGTCGTATCCTGCCTGCTTGAGTTGTCACTAGCACGTGTCTGCTGGTACAAAGGTCTGATGGGCTCAGAGGTCTGCACAGGAAGCCCCTCCATCCCCTGGCACTCAAGCAGACCAGAAAATGGGCTAAAGCACCACCGCCTGCTGCAGCCCGGGAGCCGGCTTGTACCTGAGCTGAGCATCCCTGGATCAGCACCCTGGATTAGATGACGATGTGCGGCTGGAGGCATGCAGGCTGGTTTCTGGTACCTGGCATGTGTGGTCAGATAGTTGTAAAATTCCTGCCCAGCCCCAAGCTGAATCCCTGCGGCGAATCCTCTGTGTCAGCACAGGGCTGGGCTGGGCTGATGCTGTGAGCTGGGTGGGGAGGAAACTCATCCTGGATAAACCCACCAAATCAACAGAATCCGAGCGTGACCCACACCCGGGGGTTTTCTTGCAGCGTGGGTGACTGTAGTGTCCTTTTTCCCGTTCCAGCCAGGCTGAGGCATTGCCAGGTTGCCCGCTCTGGTGGGACCTGCCTTTCCTCCGCCTGCAGAGACCCCCGGTGCTGGTGAAGGACGGTGCCTCTGCTGTGCCAGAACTGGAAAACTTACAGACTTCTTATTTTCTTTGCAGTGAGCCCGGGGGAAGAGTGGGCCTGCGTGTGCATCACCTCCCACCTTGCCTGTTCCCCCCGCCGCCGGCGGTGAGCCCTCACGTGCCGGAGGAGCGGTGGGCAGAGCCGCAGCGGTGCGCCTGAAGCCGAAGGGCGGTGGGCTGGTGGGCTGCGGCAGCTGGGGGTCCTCACCACCCCTCGCAGCGGAGACAGCCAGCTCCTGCCAGGTAGATGCCTGCAGGGGAGAGGACAACTGCAGCGGGGCTGATGCATCTGGGCACCTGATAGCAGGCTCAGGTGAGGGCACGTTGCGTGCAGCTGGGTTGCCTCCCCATGCTTTCTCCTCCAAACTCACGAACCGGCTCTGGAGCAGGTGAGAATCGCCCTGGGAGCCATCGTGTGCCGTGGGTACGCGTGCTCATAGATCGGCAGGATCCCGTCTGCGACGTTGCTGGATGCTCTGGCTTGCTGGGGCATTGCTGGTGGCATCAAAGCAAGTTGCAGTGGTGGTTGTCACTGGAGTGTTCCCGTGCCGCTGCTACGGGAGGTGAGCGTGGTTTTATCCAGCGTGACATCCAGTGCAGGTCTGGATACAATGCGAGTTTACTGGGATAGGAACTTGTTTGAATTTTCCGTTAACACATCTGCGTCTCATATAAAGCGATCTGTGAGCAGTCATTTTCAAAGACCCCCGAGACAGTTAAAACATAAACCTCCGTGCAATTTAGCTGGCTTAGTGCTCCTTACGCTCTAAAAAAAACCCCAGAAGAGCTCGCTTGCGTGCTCTTGAGTTTTTGTTGTAGTCAAGGAAGTAAACATGCAAACAGGATCTCCTGTATCTGGGCTCGTCCTGCTTGATAGTAGTTTAATTCCTGAAGTCGTAGCTCACTTTGGGAGTGCAGGGATCTCCTTGTGGCAGCGGGGCTGCCAGCGAGGGCCAGCTTTGGACTGGTGGCGTGTTGCTGGAAAGCAGGTGCCTGGCCAGGGCACTTGCCGCTGGGCTTGCTACAGAGGGGGGGCAGCAGAAGTCCTGGATGCAAAGGTCTTGTCCCCTTGGGGATTGCAGCTTTGGGTTTCCAGTAAAAAAAAAAAAATCCTGCGGCAGCTGTGCTGATGGAGGGAGGGATGTTGGCCGGGTCTGGTACTAAGACCTGCGGAGCAGCTCGACTTCCGCGCAGGGAGCGGGTCTGGCGCAGGGCCATCACTTCCCCCTCCGGCTCGTCACCTCCCGGGCACGCAGCCCTGCGGGGCAGTGCCTGCCGGCAGCAGCCCAGCCTGCGCCTCCTCTTCAGTGGCTTCGTGGGAGGCTTTGAGGTTTCCTCGGGCCGTGGTGATGCTGTCGGGGTGCACCCGAAGCCGTGCTCGTTTTGGCTGCACTTGGTAGGTACGTGCGGTGCTGTGGCCCCGTGGCTTTGCTGCTGGTGGGCTTCGAGCGCGTGGGAGAAGAGCCTCCGATGGCAGCTCGCCTCGGCTCCCCGCTGCCCCCCACATCATCCCAGGCGGCCGGGATGGGGAGCCTGCTGCCGGTTGGCAGCCCGCGTGCTTTGAAGCATGTCGGGGTGCCTGCTTCGTGTGCTTAAAAACCCACACCGGCAGGGTTTATCCAACGTTTCGCAGCTTGCTTTAGCCGCTTTGTAAGCAGACTGCTGCACCACTTCACGTGGCCGGGTTTATTCCAGGGTGTGCAAGCGTGTAAGTGGCTGTTACAACTAGTAGTAGCTTTGTGAGTGGGAGCAGTGCTTTGCTGGGGAGCGGTGCAGACTGCAAGTGTGCCTTGTGTGAGGGTCTCACCCCGTAGCAGGTGGTGTATAATAAGCCTTTTCGTTTGCACAGATGCGTAAGCATTTCCCTTAAGCCCGCTCCCCCCATGGGTAGATTGCAGGCTTATAGCATAGACCGCTCAAGGCATAAAACACTGCATTAAAGTGTGCTTTTAAAATAGAGCTTGAAACAGGAACAGCGACCTGTTGAGTTTCGGCAGCGGTGGATGTGGTTGTAGTGAGGACGTACCTTTGTGACTTTATTCCACAGCAGTAGCTTCAGTCTGATGCAGGCAGTGTTTTAAGTACAGCGTGTCAAAATCTGCCTGCTTTCCCCCCTCCTTCTCTCTATTAACAGCAGTCTTTATTAGTAGTTAATTGGGCGCATTCAGGACTCCAGCACACTTTCACCTAAGCTCATTTCTCCTTTTTCAGTGACCTTCTGCTTGCACTAGCATGCAGAACAAAAATCACACGCGTTTCCGTGCGCCTGGGTGCAGCTGGGCAGGAGAAACACGCGGTGCTGTGAGAAGCAAAAATACAGATTTTACGGTTTTTCCCCTGGAGGCGGTGCATGCTGAGGAGGGGTGCAGGTGGTTGAGATGACTCTGCTTGGGGGATGTAACTGTTAAAGATTTTGCAACTCGGCTGTATGTGGCTGTACGCCAGCATCGTGCTTGCCTTTAGTTTTGCCACTTAGTCTAAGTGGTGGATGCGGTGGGACTGGAGAAACAACCAAAATTCCAGTCTGTCATCTCCAGTGGCTTGCAGAGATGCTTCTCTACGGTATAAAACATTTAAAGATTGGGTTCCAGAATATCCCCAAATCCAGCCCGAGGTTGAGAACGTGATGCTATGCTGTATTTTCTAAAAAAGAGGAGGTTTTACTGATACTTTCATTTTCAAAAGCCCTTCTGCCAAGTGACACCGGATCTACAGTTCACCTTGCAGCAAAGTGAAGTTGGGCAATACAGTTCCAATGCTAGTGCAGCCTGACAGTGTAAAACCCACGTGAAACCAGCGTAAAGGCATGTACGACTTCTGTGCTTTCCTCATAAGGAGGTGGAAGGGGCTTGAAGAGACGGAAAATTCAGCAGCTTTGTCTCAGGTGATTTGCTTGGTGGCATCACCGCAGCTGTTCCAAAGGCTGGGAAGCTGCTTTCTGGCCAAGGTGGCAACAGCCAAACTGCTTTGTGAGGAGGGCTGGGGGCGGTGGGGTCTGGAGTCACGGCTGCGGTGAATTTCTGGGAGGGCATCCCAAGACACGCTGATGTGCAACCACCCACGACCCTCTGCAGCCCCCATCAGCTGGGCTTCTGGTGTCTGGGCTCCAGTCAGACCGTTTTGCAGTTTTGGTGGATTAAATCCTGCGTGCGGGTCTCGTGTCGTGGTGGAGTCGAGCGGAAGTTTGTCCTTGGTTTGTATACATTGAGCAGCGAGGAGGGGAGGGCCTGGTGGCGAGCAGAGGGCTGCAGGCGTAGCCTTGGCAGGTGACCTCTCTGGAAAGAGGTGGCAGCATCCTTGTCTTCTGCAGGTGCCGGCACAGAGGGAGCAAAACCGGCAGGGTAAGCAGGAGCTGCCGTTCCATGGGTGGGGGTGACGGGGGACGTGTCCCCACGCTGTGGCACGAGCAGCGCTGCCACCATACCGTGGGAACGCTTGGTTCCTCTTCTGGGCGGCGAGCAGGCTCGCAACATGCGGTGGGTGACTGGTGGGCAGAGGTTCCCACGCGCCCGGCCAGGCTGGTCCCGGCAGGGGCCACCCCACGTGGGGCAGCGGGCGGCATCTGACTGGGAAAAATACGGGACTTTGCTGGAGGGTTGTAATGGTAAATGTGATTTATGGATATTAGGGTTTGCACCCAGTCTGGGATTTTTGATGCAGACGCTTTCTTTCCGCTGCTGGTACTTGAGATCCCGGCTGGTGAATTGATTGCTGGAAAGTTGCCCTCATCCACCGTTCGGAGCTTTTATTTCAGGTTTGCTGCTGCTGGCATTCCGTGTGGGTAGGCGGTACCGTGTGGCGCCATTAAGCATCTTTAGCTTTACTGTTGCTGGGATTCATTTTTACTTCCCAAAGTTGTAAACTGGAAGCTGCAAGTTGTAGTGTGAGGGGACAGACGGTGGGAGTTTTCAACTTGTTCTTTTCCAAAGGAACTAGTCGGTAACTTTGTTTCCGAATTGAATTTAAGTGTGCCTGGCTTGGGGCTTTCTGTTGGTTATAGCTAGTAAATTTATCTAATACCGTTCTTGCATGGTTCACGTTCTCTTACATCCCTGTTCATAGCGGCTTCACCTCGTGTGTTTGTCACGGGGAAAAAAACCAAAACTGTTTGCTGGGGGAATAGAGTACTCAAAGGAGAAAATTAGGTGGCAGGCTTAAGAAAGTAATTTTAGTGGTGTATTTAAAAAAAAAAAAAAAAAAGAATGAAAAAAAGCCTCCGATCTTATATAGGTATATGGAGAAGCGTGGCAGGTACAGTCTGTGCCTATGTATAGGCAGCCTATTTATATCAGCGCAGCATGATGTGTTTTGTCAAGCTTTGCAGAAAATAGATGTCTCGGTAGTTTTCATGTACATAAAGTGTCACTTCCCTCCAGCAAATGCTGTAACTTCGTGGTGTCAAACTACTCTGGTGTTCAAATATGCACGGAATTAAATAATGGGCATACCTGCATTCAGTACCTGCGTTCCGCACAGGGTGCCACAGAGCTAAGCTATATGCTGTCACACCTCCAGGGCACTCTGAGCATCGCCTGGTGGGGCACAGCACTGCCTTTGCGCTCCAAAAAGCAGCCTCGGGCTCCGCGGAGGCCGGTGCAGCCACTTGCCCTCCCCATCCTTCCCACCGCCAGCAAACCTTTCCAAGCTTTTTCTTTAAACTGGGCCTCTCGTGCTGTTCTAGCAGAAAGAAAACCAGCGTGCTCGTGCTGGGCATGGCTCCTGCGCACCAGCCTGGTGTTTCTGGCAGCAGGGAGGCTTCGGGTGCCAGAAGGTACGTGGCTCCTGCGGTGTAAAGCCTGCCGCGCTACCGAGGCGCTCTTCCTTCGGTTATTCTACTACAGAGTGTGGTCAGAGACTTTCAGAATAATTTCTACTTCATAAATATCTTGAAAAAGAGCCCATTTAACTTGACGTACAGTTTATTTTTTCTCTCCAGCCCGCAGAACAGGTGTATTTTCAGCAGCATGTGAAGGGCCCGTGGCTCGTGGTGTTCCCCGGGGTCACTGCTGGGTCAGGTCCTGGTCACCTTATGACCCAGTGGCCTGGGTGAGGGGACAGCACACCCCAGCAAGGTCATGGGTGATATAAACTGGGAGGAGCAGCTGATGCACCAGTAAGCTGTGCTGCCGTTCAGCCAGAGCTGGGCAGGCTGGAGAGCTGGCGGAGGGGGACCTGGTGGAGTTCAGCCAAGGCCAGCGTAGGGTCCTGCCCCTGGGGAGGGACAGCCCCAGGCACCAGTGTGGAGAAGGACCTGGAAGTGCTGGTGGGCAGCATGTTGCCCGTGGGCCGGCAGTGTGGCCAAGGGGCCAGTGGGATCCTGAGGGGCATCAGGAGCGTGGCCAGCAGGTCGAGGGGGGTGATCCTTCCCCTCTGCTCTCCCCTGGTGAGGCCACATCTGGGGTGCTGTGCCCAGTGCTGGGCTCCCCAGTTCCAGAGGGACAGGGAGCTGCTGGAGAGGGGCTGGCAGGGGCTGGCAGAGGCTGCAGAGGTGATGAGGGCATGGAGCATCTCCCGTATGGGGACAGGCTGGGAGAGCTGGGCCTGCCCAGCCTGGGGAAGGGAAGGCTGAGAGGGGATCTCATCGATGCACACACATCTCTCCAGGGCGAGTGCCGACAGGACGGGCCAGGCTCTTCGCAGCGGTGCCCAGCGACAGGACAAGGGGCAACGGGCACAGACTGCAGCACAGGAGGTTCCTTCTGAATGTGAGGAAGCACTTCTTCACCTTGAGGGTGACAGAGCGCTGGGCCAGGCTGCCCAGAGAGGCTGTGGGGTCTCCTTCCCTGGAGACATTCAAACCCCACCTGGACGCGACGCTGCGCACCCTGCTCTAGGTGACCCTGCCTTGGGAGGGGGGTGGACTAGAGGATCCCCAGAGGTCCCTTCCCACCCCGACCCGTCTGTGACTCTGTGACCTAATTTGAATTATTTGTCTCCATAACAACCAAAAAACAATGTCAGAAGTGGGGGAGTGAATTTGCATCTGAGTTAAACTTTGCAGAAGAAAGATGTGAGAAGGAGAAGATGCAGATACGTTAGGTGACGCCCTGAGACAGTTGCTCAGACCTTGCTGCTTTGAAAAATGAGCAAAATTAATGGGAACATTCGATATAAGAGCTGCAGCTTGGAAAAATAAGACAACAAAATGTACTTTAATACTTCTATCCTTGCTCTGTTTTGATTGTGGAGTCAATAACGGGGAAGGATACACCTATTCCTGCCGTGAATTTACAGAGTTTGCTTTTCCCTGGTGTCTGCATAGATGAGTGTGACGCAGTGAAATGCCGGTGCTGGTGGCTGATGCTGTGTTGTGGCAGAGCTGCCCTGGTAGACCTGATTATTGCGTGTGCTTTAATATTTCTGTCACACTGCTGGCGCCTGGAGCGATGGCTGCTTTCCGAATGAAGAGTCAGGGAAAGGTGGATCTCCCGGCCGCCTCCATCCGTGCCTGATCGACATGGTGGCAGCAAGCAGGCTGCATTAAGGAGTTGGTAAAGATGAGGCAAATAATGACTGACAGCTGTCTGAAGGTGCAGAGAAGTGGGCTGATCCTTGGAGACAGCGCTGATGCCCGTCATGACTCCCCCATATTTTTATTAATTGCTGAAGGAAAACCCACATTCTTCAGCTCGTCCCCGGTGCCATGCCTTTGGCTGCTCTGCCTCACCCCATGCCAAGTGCTGCCGGCGAGATGCAGCTTCAGCCAGAAGCTGGGGTAGCATGTTCTACAAGAACCCTTCAGGTTCCTCCTGGAGGGCAGTCAGGGTGGCTCCTGGTGTCCATCAGAGAGCTGCAGCAGCAGCTTGGAGTAACCTTGCTCTCGAGCAGCTGCTGACAGTGTTTATCCATGGGTCGCGGTGCTCCTCTTCTCTGCAAGGAGGTGGGCACCAGTGCTTTGGGAAAGGACCAGAGCGCAGCGACGCAGGAGTTACTTTCCAGCTTTAGATGCAACACAGTAGTCAACCTGCTCTCCTTTATATTCAAAATTTTGTCATTTCTTACGAAGTCTGTTCAAGTCTGCTTTCAAGTCTGTTCTGCTACGGGGGATCCCAGATGCTCCAGGGAGCTCCTTTCAAGCTCTACAAGAAACCTCTGGACTGTGTTATTAAAGTTGTTTAACTTTCAGATGTTTGGAGTAAATCACTGGATCATTTGTAATAAGGCCGTGGGGAAAATATTTTTAAGGCTGTGTTGGTGGCTTTTAATAGATTTTTCCCAACCCTGCTGAATCTTTTCACAGCAGGGCAATAGGCAAAACCTCCTTAGAGCAGGCAAAATGCCGTCTGCCTTTATAGCAAGCTATTCTAAGAGGATTTCTACTCTTCAGTGTTCCAAGAACTTTTCCAAATGCTAAGCTGCTTGCAACTGTGGACTGAGATTACTGTGCCTTGCTGCTGTTGAAATGCATAGTATCTACCTGGGACCTGCGGTGAGCTGGCAGGACCCTGAGGGACAGCACCGTGTCGGTGACAATGCAGCGTGATTCCCAGTGCTGG
This sequence comes from Falco rusticolus, assembly GCF_015220075.1. Classification (NCBI taxonomy): domain Eukaryota; kingdom Metazoa; phylum Chordata; class Aves; order Falconiformes; family Falconidae; genus Falco; species Falco rusticolus. The sequence continues at coordinate 4,106,579 of NC_051196.1, read as the reverse complement.
CCCTGTCTGCACCGAGGGGGGTTATAATTCGTAGGGGGAGCGTGGGGAAAAAACTTAAAACTATTGAAAAAAGCTTTAAAAAAAAAAAAAAAAAAAAGCAACTGATCACTGGGGAAGGGCAGCACCAGGAGGATGTGTAGCCGTGGAGGTGAGGCCATCCCCGCTGCTGCCCGTCCCCGCTGCCGTGGCCGGTACCCAGCTGTGGCAGCATCCCTCCCGTAGCCACCGGCGTTGGTGCCGTGGCCGTTGCGTGGTCTGAGCTGGGCTGGCCGCGACGCCCTGGGGTTTCAGAGAAGGATGCATCAGACCTTCCCTCTGCTCTCTTCCTTGAGCCTCCCGTGAGGACTGTGGCTCCCCGGGGATTCTGCCTGCCCGTGTTTTCCCCTCCCGGTGTTAGATCAGCCTTTCCTGTGGTGAAGCAGCGGGTTATGGCTTGACAGGGAGGATGCTCCTCTGGGCGTTTGCAAGACAACGCTCAAGCTGCGTTTGACTTGGGAAGTTACCTTGCTCATATGTACGTGCGTGGGACGAGGCGAGGCAGTGGGCATGGACCTTGGGGAGCTAGACTGGGTCTTGTCCAGACCAAGACTGGTCCATCTCGGGTCAGGTGAGACTCTGCAGCCATCTTGCTGCCGTGTTGTTTTTCTTCTGGGGGTGCGTATAGTAGGTGTTCATCTAGAGGCCAATTCACTTGTTGCGTGCACGCTTCAGCAGGCAAAACCTTCTCTCTGGTTTCTCCTTTGATGCTAAATCTGCCTTCAGATGCCTCTATACAAAGCATCTCGGGGCTCCACATCCATAGCTTGGGGCAAGAGCGTGGTGGTTTGCTGCCAGCCCCATGCGGTTTGCATGGGTTTGCAGCCCATGCATGGGTTTGCAGCGCCCCGTGCAGCGCCAGGGCTCTGTGCCCAGTGTGCCTGTCTGCATTTGAAAGCACAGTGTCTGTCGTACAGGCACGTGTGTGCCTAAGAACAGAGGGATGGCGCCTCATCTCCCGGCAGAGATGCCTCCCCCTTGCTCAGATTCGGCGTGTCCCCATGCCGAGAGCGGGGAGCTGGCGCACAGCGTGCCGGCAAGCTCCAGGCAAGCTCCGTGCAAGCTCCATGCAAGCTCCGTGCAAGGGCTTTCCACCCTCAGCCTGATTTTACCTGTGGGATACAGCTGGAAGCTGAAGTTGTCAGCAAAGCCTTTTTCTATTAGCACTTTCCTAAAATTTAATTCCTGTGCTGTATACTTACCTTCTTTTCCCTCCCCTTTTTGTTTTTTTCTTGCCTTACAGCTTCTGACATGAAGAAGGACATAGAGTCTTTAATAGCTCAGGAAAAAGCGGAGATCGTTGCCAAGTATGAGAAGGTACCAACTTCGAGTTTCTCCCTGAAATGCTGGCTAAGGCTGAAGCTATTTAATCCGTTAGGAATACTTCAAATAAGAACTTCTGCCTGCCTGCAGACGTCGCCCCAGTAACCCTCATGCCATCAGGCTTCGTGCCAGCTCTCCCTGCCTGCTTCTGCCGGCACATCCCCTCTCACCGCATCCTGAGTTTCTCATGGATTTCATGCGTGCTCAGCGCAGGTACCGAAAGGTCCTGGGCTTTTAGTGCTTCAGTGCTCCCGTAACACCGGGACGGCTTATCCCCGACGGCACTGGTTTCTCTGATGTATGGCCCTTCCCAGCTGGTAGCAGTCACACCGGGAAAGCTGGATAGGCTGGATTTTGCGTTTTTCTCTTGCCTGCGTTGATTTTGTCTCTTTAGAGCAGGTTTGGGGCTCTTGGCTCCATGCCTTCTAGCGTGCAGGGAGGGAGGGATGGGGGCACAGGGAGTGGGATGCAGGTACTGGGGCATTCCTGATGCTGGGGCAGCTCACAGGTGTCCGTTGTGCTTTCAGGGCCGGCAGGAGGGAGCTCAGATTGACCCGTGGGAAGATGCTGATTTCACGCTGTATAAGGTTACAGACCGGTTTGGATTCCTGCAGTAAGTCCTCCTGCCCGCTCCTGTTCCCCCTGCCCCGCGCGTCTGTGCGGAGCATCCCTCTGCGCCAAGCGTGGCAGACCCAGTGTCTTGCCTATAATCTGCTCCGTGGCTTGGATGGATCGATCCCAAATGTGGGAGGAGAGACCAGATGTGCCTCCTCCCTCGACCACACGTGTTCAAACACTCTCTGAGGCTTTGAATCTGCTGCGAGGCTCGGCTCGGGAATAGTTTCCGATGGCAAGCCCGGCGTGAGAAGGTGGGAAGAGGCTCTGGCATTGGCACCTGATGATTCAGGGAGACGGAGGACAAGACAAGATTTCTGATTGTCCTCGGTTCCCTTAGGGAATCCCCATCCTAAGTGAGATGCAGGTGAATTAAATGCATGCCCTGTACCTGGGGAGAATGCGTAAAAGAACTATTTTTATTGCAAATCCAAACAAAAAGCTATAATAGTAGGTGTTTTGTGTGCAGGAGAGGGTTTTGAAGCAACTGCTGCCCAGAAATCCGCACCTCCTCCCGGGCCCTTTTAATTGCTGGTCATGTGTGTATTGAAGGAGCTTTATGCCCAGGATTTCCAGTGACATCCAGTGCCTGACCACCCCCCACAGCTCCTGTAGCATGGTGGGGTTTTGGCCAGTGCTTCCCCTGCCTCTTCCTCGTCAGGGATGGCCATAGGAACGCACGAAGCCCCTCAGCCATATCCCCTCGGGTGCCAAGGTGGTCCCCCAGCTGCAGCACCCCGCGCTGCTCCACACCCTTCCTCACCCATGGAGTAACTGGTGACCCCTTGCTTTTCCAGTGAGCAGGAGCTGCCGACCCGTACCGCCTTGGAGGAGAAGGTGAGAGCTGCTATATCGTCATGGCTGTCAGATCCTTACCACACCGGCTGGGGAGGGGACGGTTTGTGAGGGGACAAATGTGCAAACGAGAGCAAAGCACCCGCTGGTCACTGCTGCTCGCGTGGAGGTGGGAGCTCTGCACAACGTCCAACTGCCGGAGCTTTTATTTTGCTGGGTCATGCACCTCCCCTCCACGCTGCACTGAAATTGCACCTTTTAAAGCAATTTTGGGCTTTTCCCTCTGCTTTGGCACAGTGCTCAGTGACTGCGGTTTAAAAAGGGGATTGCAGGTAACAGCCATCTCCATCCTCATCTTCCCTGGACTGGGAGCGTGTCCTCTGTTAGCATCTTGTTAGCCGGGGCTAAATAGCATCTCCTTTCTGCCAGTCTGTTCCGATGATACAATTTGAGGCTAGCCGAACCTGCAGAGATTTTTGTTGTCAAGCAATCCTCCTCTTGGAAGTGCTTTCTCTGTGTTAAGCCTTGTGTCTCTCATTATTTTTGCCAATTCTGCCTCAGTTACCATGGGCTGAGATTACCAGTTCCTGCAGACACCTTTGGATTATTCCCTGATGCAAGGTCTCTGCACTGAAATTTAAACCTAAAGAGAATGAAGTTTTGTTTTTTCAGGAGATATCTTCTGGGGCTCTTTTTCTTAAATTCGTCTTCCCTTCTTCCCCCCTTGCAACAGCAAAAGCAGCAGGAAATAGAACGTGTGGACAAGTGGCTAAAGATGCTGAAGAAATGGGGCAAATACAGAAACAGTGACAAGGTAAGGAGGAAAAGAGCACATGTCTGGAGGGGCGGGCATGGTGCATCCTTCCAGTGAGCCAGGCTTTTGGAAAGTTGCTAGAGAAACCAGAGATTGCTGGAAAATATCGCCTAATTCTACCCGTTAAGCTTTAATCTTTCCTTGAAGTTGCAGTTGAGGGAAAAGTCCTGTTCCGAGTGGTATGGTTTTAAAAACGGTTTCCTAAATGCTGCTGGCGTGTTTGTGCTTCTGCTTTCCCGTGCCAGCAGGAGCACAGCAGAGGTCCCTGCCCCAGAGCAGGGGTGGTCACACGCCGCAGGTCGCTTCTGTGTCTCCATCACCTGGGGGTGGCCCAGGAGATGCGACTGATATGGTCCAGCTGATGTTCCTTGTAGTTCTTCATGGAGGGAGAGTTATTTGACCAGACACGGCCTAGATTTTGTATTTTGCTCCTAGCTGTGCCCGCGAAAAGCTCCTTAGGTGTTAGATCGTGTGCACTCGTCTGTGGAAATCAGGGATGGGGACGCCAAGCTGTGTCTTGGTTTGGTGTCCAAAACAAACCCTGCACCAAACGCCACTGCAAAACCGAGTTAGATTTAATACCTACTATTTGTAACGTCTTCCTATGACAAACCTCTTGAAAGAAAACTCCCTTGAACCTAAGGACAGGACCCTTGCTGGGTAAGGACAGGAGCGTTAGCCTGACCTGCTGTGCTGCGGCGCTGGGCGCAGGGGAGGGCTGAAGCCCAGCACCCCCCTGTCGCTGTGGCCTCTGCAGCCCCCTTGTTGGGCAGGAGGAGCCGGCGTCGGGATGTGTTGCTTCCAGCTCCTGCTGCGAGTTTGCAGGAGAAACTTGAGCCCAGTTAAAAGGTTGTGCAGAGGGTATCTGCAAAGCTGCAGGCGGGCATCGAGCAGAGCATCCCCCTTGCCTGGCCATCCAGAGTGATGCCAGGTTCCCCCAGCAAAGACCAGCTGTAATCTTGTCCTTTTTTAAAAAAAACCCAAATCGTATCTTCGTTACAGCAGGGATAGGGTGGAGATGGGCTTGGGGGTTTATAATCCTTCGGTTCGCTTCGGGGTGGTTCTAATTATCTTGTTCATCGGTGCTGCTTCGTGGGCAAAAACGGAGGTTCTCCTGCGGCTTTGGTATTTCTAATTAGAAGTTAGCACTAACTGATTAGTGGCCTTGTGGGTAAAAATTCCAGCGGAGTGCAAGGAAACCCTTCAAGTCCTGGAGGATGTTTAGGATAGGTAACGATGGGTGGTTTTAGCATCCTTGGCTTGCCTGGGTCGGCTGGTGGGACAGGCATGGTGTTGGGGCGTGTGGAGCAGCAGCGGTCCTGGTCTATCTTGGATTTACCCCGATAATTAGCAGGTGTGTTAACTGTGCGGCAGCCGATGTCGCTCAGGTCTGCTGCATGGTGAGGGGGCTGGACCAGCAAGTGGCTTTTGAGGGACTCGGGGTCAGAAAATGACAGAACCCTTGTAATGGGATAAATGATGCTATTTATAACAGCCTGTAAATGGCCGGTGGCTCCTGGGCACAGTCGCGGCATTGTTCCCGCGCCGGGGGGGGGGTGGAAAAGGCCGTCCCCACTCCCAGCAAACCGAGAAGAAGCGCTTGGCTCCACGCAGGGAAGGAGCAATCTGGTGACCCCAGGGAGTAGAAAGGAGCTTTGGTTTCAGTCCCATCCAGCCTAACACCACCCCGCTGCCTCGCACCAGTGCAAGCGCTGGCAGGAAGGTCTGTGCACTGGAGCAGCCGCACAGTGTTACGTGCAAAGGCTCTTACAGGTGTAAAAAAAAAAAAAAAAAGTGCTTTAAAAAAAAATAATTATAAAATCAGGGTGTATCCTTCGCCTGGGTGTGCAGCCCCATGCGCTTGTGTTGGGAGTGTGGAAGCTGCTCAGAGATTCCTGCTGCAGCAGCTGGGTGCAGCTCAGAGGTGGCGTTTCAGGGCCCTTTTGCTGGGATCACAGTCATGCCCTTCAGGTGGTTATGTTGTTTTCTAGCTAAAGTAAACGTGACAAGCCCTTGATCTGATTTTTCGCAAGTGGAGTGGGTTGATTTTGTTCCCTCTCTGAGCACTCAGGCTGTCACATCTGCATTGCGTGTTTGCTTCAGATTTGTTTTGGCCACTTCACTGATGTGATGGAAGCCCAAGTGTCACAAGACAGCAGCTCTGTCTTATTTTGACAAAGACTAGGATGTCATCTTTGAAAAAACCCTCTGCTGAAGACAGGAACCTTCCTTTTGATGTTCATTTTGATAGACTGTGCTTGATTAGAGGGAAAAAAATCCTGTTGCAGGAACCCCAGGCAGTTTCACAGGGAAGCTGCCCTGACTTTGGCTCTGCTCAGGTGATGTACAAACCCATCTTATTTTCTAGGCTGGGACTTTCTGGTCTTCAGGGCCAACCTTTCGAGTCCCCATGCAGGTGCTGGGGCTGGCAGACAGCTGACCATATCAAGTCCGTGATGAAGAGGGACTCGTGCCTTATCCAGCAGGCTGCCGTGTTTTGCAGTATCTTGGTACCTGGTGGGGGCTTGGCTTGTTGTCTCAGCTTCTGTGTACCCATCCTGGGCACGGGCTCCAGAGCAGCCACCATCAGTGGGCAAGAAAGCAGCTTTCTGAGCCCCCTGGCGCGAACCGTCACCAGAGAGCAATGCATTTTGCTTTCTGTTTCCCCGTGTGCTGCTGGTTGTGGTCTGGGTATTGGGGCTGTCACAGATTATTGGAAAAAAAGCTGAAAAAAACCCTTAAGAGGAGGGACTTCTACAGTCCCCAGCCCAGGATGGCCCGGCTATGCCTAATATCCTTCCTGGCACAACCTGTGTCTGGATGAGCAACAGATAGGATTATCTTAATGAGAGCACTGCCTTGGGGTTCCTTGTGCTCATCACCGCATCGCATCTGTCTCCATCTCTGCTCTAGACACATTGCATAGCGATCTGATTTAATTTCAGCAGCAGCATCAACAAAAAGTGACAGCAGCACGATTCCTGGCAGGGATGGGGTTAGACTGGTGCGATGGTGCCTTTCCCTGGCTGTACGTCCACAAGGGGAAGGGTACGAAACCGCAGGAGTCCATGCAAGGACCACGCTGCTTTGCAGAGTTAAGGTGCATCCAACCTGCAGCGCAGGGCTCAATCGTGTAATTCGGGGTTCAGCACGGGGAGGCTGGGGTGGTCGCTGTCCTCTTCACGGCTGTGTTAAACCTGAGTTTAAATCCCAACCTGACCCTGCTTGGGAAGGTTGGGACACGATGGGTGCCGTGTCAGAACTGACCCAGTTAAGGCAGCGTGGTTTTGCGGAGACCAAAGAGGCTGTGCTGCGTGCGGTCTGACAGCGGGACGGTTTATTCATCGTAGCCCTGAAAGAAGTTGGTTTCGGCCAGACAGACCGGCCCTAGGAAGGGGATGTGACCTCTGCGTCGTTCACAAGCTGCTTCTTGCTGCTGGCCATGTGGGACAGGACCTTTAGAGAGGGATGTCTTTGGCCAGAGACGTCTGGGTTTTAGGCAAAGCCCGTCTTTGTGCACAGGGGTAGCCTGGTCTCTGCTGAGGTCACGGGAGTGCAGGGCGCTTAATCCAGTGCATGCCAGCAAAGCGGTTTAGAATGAATCGGGGATCTGTATGGACTGACCCCCAGGAGTGAATAATCCGCTGGCGCTGGGGAGAGCCAGCAGGCGTTGATCGTGGAGGGTCGTCTGAAGTCAGGTCTGCCTGCGAGTGCCACGGGAAGGAAAGGGGGTTACGCTTGGGAGCTGCAGGGTGACTTCTGCCGCTGCCTTTGCCATTTTGGAAAGGCAGGTAGCATTGTCCTCTCCCCCAGAGACAGCCCTGGTAATAAATGCCAATACCCACTGATGACGCGTCAGCTTTAGGATTTTAATTTGCCCCGGCAGACAGGCTAGCAGCCCCTCCGGCGTAGCCAAGGCTCCGGCTGCAGGGACAGCAGCTGAGTTGGGAGCAACTGATATCCATACGGAAAAAAAGCTATGTACAGCAAGGTCCAGGCTGCCAAGTGTCTTGCATGGCCGCGTCATCAATCGCAGGAATAAATCGCATTGTAAAAAACAGGTCCTCTTCTCCAGGGTGAAGTTTTTCACGGCTCAGCTCTCCTGGTGCATCACTGGTGGAGGAAGTGAAGGAATCCTTCCTCTCCGGAAGGACCACTCCTTGAGCCCTAAAGGAACTGAAGAAGGGGGGCTGCCCCCCACTTCAGGTGTTGGAGACAGATGGCGGGTGTATGGAGAGGCTCTGAAAGTGAGAATGCCACGCATACCCAGAATTTGGGCATTACTCCTGCTGCCTCTTCCTGGTGGAGCACGCACACAGCTGAGAAACTAACAGTGACAGGCTCCAAAACGTGGAAGCGAGCTGAAACGTGTAGATTCTGCTTTAAAAAAAACAACCCAACTTCCCGTGTTTCAACTACTGCGAAAAGATGTGCTGTGTTTAATGGCAGTGACGCCACCTCTCTAATGAAAGACTTGGAGCGCTTGGTTGGGTGCTTCTCGCAGGAGGGCTCTGATGAGGGAAGATGGAGCTTGAGTCTGGGCTTCTAGAGTCTTCCCTGTCCCATCTACTAGAAAAAAAGTGCTTGGAGAGGGGAGAGGTGGGGATGGGGTGACGATGGCCTCCGTGCCGTGAGCTTCATGTGTTACAGCCCTAAGAGGGAAGATGATCCTACGGCGAAACCCAGCACAAGGTCACTCCCTTCCCACCGACGAGGGCTGAGCAGTGTCTGAGACAGAAGATGGTGACCTCAAGGGTGGTTTTTTTCTTCTCACACGGAGCAGGAGTTGCCATCACCTGCTGCCTTCCCTCCATCAGTTCCTCACAGTGTAAATGCTCCTTGTGGTGATAAACTTCCCCGTTTGCCTTCAAGTCTCATGAGGAAGGAAAATTGTTCATTTTTCTTGCGTGTGACTCACGGCTCCGAGGGTTTAGCACTTTCACGCCTGGAGGCGGTGGGAGGAGGAGAGCCCTGGGATGAAGAGCAGGGAGGCATTCCAGTTCAGTTCCGTCTCTATGCATTTTGTAACTCCCCTGTTCCTGCCACGCTCTCATGCGGAGAAAATCATTAAGAGACCTTCACTATCTGCCAGTGAGGGCTGCACTCATTAAAGTACAATACCAGCTCTGGGAATTAAAAAAATATTTTCTTTCCACGGAGCTAAGCATCATCTTCTACCTCAGCGGCTGTCAGTCAGTCTTTCCTAATCTGTCGGAAGTAAATAATTTCTTCTGAACTGGTGATTTTATCTGAGTGGGTACACACTCCAGTTTCTTGATCCCGTCTCAGCTTTCGCTCCATGGAGTCAGGAGCACTTGTGGGCACCTCGCCAGCACCGCTCTGGGGACGCGCTTCACTATGTGGCTTTGTGTCGCCTGACACGTTGCACTTCTTGTGTCCTGGTTTAATGTCCCTCGCGGGATGGGCATCTCTTGTTCCTCTCCTTGGTCCTTCAGCCGTGGGGATGGGGCTGTCCGGCACGGCGTGGGTTGCTGTCCTCCAGAAGCTCCTCACGTGCGCTCGGAGGAACAGGACCAGCTCCCCTGGGCGTGCGGGCAGTGAATGAGTGATGTCCCGTGGGATGCTGTTGGATGGGCGGTGGCCTTCCATGGGCATGTCTCGCTAGTGAGATGCTTTTTCAGGGGCAGCTCTTACTTGGTGCGTACGGAGCAGAGAGCAGGAGCAGGCAGAGGATTTCTGTAGGGGATGGTCCTGGCTATGCATTGCGCCGTCAGGTGTGAAGCAGCACCTGGGGCAGAGCAGGCGTTTGTCAGGTGCTGAGAATGGGGCTGTAAATGTTCAATGGTGTTCACGGGATCGGGATCCATCACACTGACACTTTCTGTGTCAGCAGAAATACTGAAATATTTAGCGTAATGGGGAGGAGGAGCGTTCTAACACACACCTGGCTCTCCTAGTACTACATGGTGGTCTTGGCATTTATTACGTAGCTATTCTATATACTTATTTTGACCGTGATAGCAGTGCCATTTCTTCGTTATCCCTTAATCTGTCTACTTCAGCCCCACCTCCCGTCTCGCCTGGTAGTAGCTCCGTGGAACGAGAGCCGTCGCGGCTGTGGGTCGCACTCAGCAGGCGCAGCGCTGCGGTGCGGGTGGTAACAAGAGGAGGAGCAGGGGTCTGTGCCGGGGTCAGGGCTCTGGGGGGGGGGGGGTGTGTGTGACAGCTCAGTGCCATGGCTGTGGTGTTTATAACCTTGTACGTAGGCTGGCATTACAAAATCAAGCCAGAAGGGAAAAAGCTGCAGATGCAGGAGGGGTCGTAAAGGAAGGGTAACAGGAGCAGGTGTTCGGCTTGGGGTAAGAGGTGCAAAGGCAATGCAGCAGGACCACGTCCAGAAAGCCTTGTGCTAGGGTATGGATGCTTCCTTGTGAATTGCAGCCCTTGAATCAGCCTGAAATGCGTGAAGAAGAACCCCCTATGGGGAAAAAAAAAAAACCAAAAAAGAGGGACTTTGAAGGAAGTCGGCTGCACTTGTACCAGGCAATACCAGTAGCTCCAGTTGATTGCCCAGTGGGGCACTGCTCTGCTCAGCGCCGAGCCCATTCCCATGGCAGGGAATCTGGCACCTCTGTCCCCTCCCGAGGAGTCGCCCGGTCCCAAGGGATGTCTGTGTCACAATGTAAATCCCCTCCACAGCTGGAGCTTGGGCACATGCAGCAGGTCCTTCAGCGTAGCCCGCGGTCCTCGGGGGCCCAGAGGAGTGGGCGGTTGCCTTTGTCGTGCAGCTACAAGGCGTTTCATGGGTTGGATGAGTGAAAGAGTGGAAAATATTCAGAAATTAGACTTTTTTCTTTTTTTTTTATGAAGCTTTTTCTTTTAATGGGAGAAATCAAGGATGGAACAAAAGCTCTTTTTTCTGTTTTCCATTGAAATGTAGTAGTTTCTTTAGAGAGAGGGGGCTTTATGACAAGAAAAAAGAGAAGAGGCATCTGTGAGATGTAGTGAACATGTGGAAACTGGAGGAGGGGCACATGCATGTTTGTCCCCAGTCCCCCTCCTTGCTGGAGGAGCACCCTGCACATCCCAGGTAGAGCCTTTGGTGTAGCCCACAGTCTGCTCTGCCACTTGTCAAGCCATGAGAGTTCCAGTGGACACATCCCTGTGGCTCTCATGGTCAGAGCTCTCCTCTCCAAGGAAAAATGTATTTTTCTCTAAGTCCCTGAGGATCCAGGTGAGAACAGCCATGCCAGGTCAGATCAGAAGCTTCAAAGCCAAGGATGCTGTGTCTGGTCCTTGGAGAGGAGCCCAGGGGCAGGCTGGTGTGCACAGAATGTGACTGCTGTGAAGCACCTGAGATGTCTCCACGTATAAAGGGGATGGTCTGTGTCCAGCTCTTCCAGTAAGGTTAAAAACATGAGGTGCAGCTTAATTTTGGCTGAGTAGGTGTCTTTGGTGGATACAGGTGCTCAGCTCCTCCATCAGATTGGCGATGCCCTCTCTGTGCCAGTGCAGGCAGGGGAAGTGATCGGTTGGGTGCCTTCTCAGCTGGCTGGTGGTCCACAGCAGCAAACTGTGGAGCAAATCTGTTCTGCAGGACCAGCTAACCTCGTTTCCCTCCCTGCAGATGTGCCGGCGAGTGTACAAAGGGATCCCACTGCAGGTGCGAGGCCAGGTCTGGTCGCTTCTGCTGGATGTTGAGAAGATGAAGAAGGAGAACGAAGGAAAATATGAGGTAGGGGCTCTTCCTGGCACAGATTGTGGGAGCAAGGTGATGGGGAGGCTGGTTTGGTGGGGCTTCACCAGCTGGGGCAAGTCGGGTGGGTGCAGGTGTCTCCATCCCCACCCACATGGGCAGGAGGGAAATAGGGTCCCTACGGAGCTGCTGTAAGGGCCAGGGGGGCACCCGGCCCTTGCATCCTCCCTGTCAGGGTAGCGGTGTGCCAGCCGCCCTACGATGTGCGCTGCTGGTGAGGTCCGATCCTGTCGGTGAACTCGGTGACCTCTGAGAAGGAAAGGCTTAGAATTTGCGAGGACTGAAAATGCAGAGGGTATAAACCGTTTATCGCCGTGTGTGTGTTAGGCTGGAGCCTTTCAGCACGCTAGCCAGCTGCTTTCCCTAATAGCCTGCTTCCATTTACTCTGCTGGAAGCCGCGAGCAAAAATTGCTGGATCGCAGTTGCTGCATCCTTAGGGAAAAGTGCAGGGAGGAGGGAGGGGGAGTTCAGCAAAGGTACCTCTTGCAGCTCCCCGGAGCAATGCGGAGCGGCCGCAGGTACCCCGGCGCGGGAAGGTGCTGGCTGTGGGTACCCCAAATGATTTATTTTGCATCACGTACCCAGGCAGGGATCAGGGTGTGATGGAGACGGTTACATTTTGGAGGCAGGAGGGCAAGTCTTGCTTCCAGCAGGTGTTTCTAAAAATCCCTGCCTATCGAGCAGGATGGTGCTAAGGCTCATTATAGTTAGTGGAGCGTAGATGTTAATTGCGAGATGCTGCTGGGATGGAGTCCCATGCAGGGCTTGGGGCAGGCGGGCTGGGCTCCGGGCAGCAAGCGGAGGTAACGAAGCTCTCGGAGGTAACGAAGCTCTCGGAGGTAACGAAGCTCTCCCAGCTGCTGATCGCGCTCCCTCCCTCGAAGCCGTGCTGCGCAGGCAGGGGAGCAATCCAGACAAATGAAAGTCACCAGGAGTTTCTCTGCACTCCGGAGGAGTCTGCGTTAAGCAGGAGCTTCAGGGCTAATAGGCTTTGCTGGTGCAGCCCCCCTGCAAGCTCGTCTTTATCTGCCTCTTCTTTGGTGCCAGCTGCCGCCAGTAATTAGCTCGCCCTTCATTTCCTCCCGACGAGGCTCAGGGCAGCTCCGGGGTGTGAGGGCTTTTGCTTTCAAGAAGGGACTAAGCCTCAGCCCCCAGCCCTGCGTCCTGGGGGGGCTGGTCCCACGGCCACCCCGTTTCTCCTTGGCCGTGAGCCATGGCACAAAAGCCTGGCTTTTGCGTGTGCCGTGAGTTTTGAGCGTGCCATCCAGCACGTGCTGGGCAATTTTTCCTTTTTGTATACCCACTGCTCCCTCTGTAGAGGTGTCCCCTGCGCTCAGGCTGGCGGAGGAGCTGCTTTTCCAGCCACGTGGGCTGCCTCGCTCCCTGTGTCCTTGTCGTCTCTGGAGTGATGCAATTAAAAAGCCCAGTGCGATTGCTTCCGTAGCGCTTCATCTTATCCCAGCTGTCCTCCAAGTCCTCTCTGTGCAAGTCCCCGAGTCTTCTTCAAGGCCGTGGCAGCTCAGTTGTCCGTGGTGCCACCGTCCGTGGTTTCAGCGTGGGTGTGATGCTCTGCCCTCCCCGGGGTTTTATAGCCACAACTGGGAGGGCTTGAGGAGAGCTGAGAAGGTGGACAGGAGAAACGTGTTGGGGGCGGGGGGGCAGAGTGGAGGCATCCTGGCTTTTATCGGCCGCTTTGGAAAAGGTCTTTGGGATGGGACCTCCAGCTTCCCAGCCTCTGCTCTGCCACTGGCTTGCAGGGCTCACGAGCTTGGCAGGGCATCTGTGGACCAGGTTACTTAAACAAGGGGAAAAAAGGACATCAGCCCATCCTGGGCTTCTTGTTTACCACCTGCGGAATTAATAAAGCCTCCTGGGTGCGTGGAAGTGGCAAAGTGCTGTGCAACCTACCTGCTATTCAGGTGCAGTGATTAAAAAAGCCTAAAGTAGGGAGGTTTACAGTCTTTGGCAGGCTTCTGTGTTGTTGAGGGCCTTTAGCAGGGGAATTTGCACTGAAGTGACCGGGTGCATATGAACAGTCATCTTGTCTCAGGTAATCTGCCTGCTTTATAGAGGGCAAGGAGCCATAGGATGCCGGGAGCACAGGATTTACAGCAGGGAAATGATCTGGTTCATCAGATCTTCGTTCTGTCATCACTTTTATCCTCCCTTATCCTGTGCAGGCAATAATTCAAAATAGCCCCTGCGCCGTTCCTCCTCCAAACCGCTGCTTTCAAGGTTGCAGTTAATATTCCCAAGGTGCTGTGACTGTGCTGTGCTGGACACGTCTGGGAGCTAATGATCTCCTGATGTTCCCCAGAGCTGATGTGGCCACCTCGGGAGGTCAGCAGCAGCCTGGAGGTGCCTTGTGTCAAGCTGACAGGCGTTGGTAGGACAGCAGCTGCTGGAGGTGATTCAGGATCTGTGCAGATGTGCTGTTTTCTGTCTCCTGTGTGAGCAAGGAGGGTCTTGAGCCTGGGCTCAAGACTCGCTGCTCATCTCCGCTGTCCCTAAGCTGCTGCTGGATCTCAGGCTACCTGAGACAGTCACAAAATGTATTTTATTAATGCAGTTAACCCTGGAGGTATTGGAGGAGGAAGGCATGATCACCAGTGGTACCTAGAGGCTGTGGGATGAGATAATGGTCCTTGCCCGCACGCCCAGGGCTGAGCGGTGGGTTACGGAGGGGACTGCAGTGGGGTTCGTTCATGGAGCATCCTCAGCTTGGGAGTCTGAGGGCACGGCTGGTTGGGGTGGGCTTCGGTTTGGTTTGAATTCCCTTTTGTTGCAGTAGGCTTCGGTCCTTCATCTGTGTTGGGGGGATTCATGGGGGGAACATCCTTCATCTGCATGGGGGGAACATGGGCGTTCTTGGCTTTGAAGTCAGTTTCTGTTCTGGACTCAGCCAGTTCCTTAACATTTGCACCAGTCCAAGGGAATACCCCAGCACGGCTTTTCTAGCAGAAGCTCCTTAAAACTAAGATAATTTTCTTCTTCAGGGGAAGTAGTAGTTGGAGATCACTTCATAGAGTCTGGCGTAACTTTGGACTTGATTATGATTGAGCCTGTGAAAAGCTCAGAGACTCGGCGCATACATCTGCTTGTTGGTTCCTTAGGGAGGTGCATCATTCCTCAGGCGCCAACAGAGGTCTTGATGCTTTATGACAGCCAGACAGGGTACTACGAAGAAGTCAAAGTAAATCAGAATTGAATTCAGTTGCAAAGGCTTTAGATTCTGAAAACTCAGTATCTGCATTGCAAGAGGGCAAAGGCTGGGTTGGCAGCTGCTGGCGTCGTGGCGTGCAAGCATGGGGTTGTCCCCTTCGCCGTGCAAGGCGGCAGTGTCCCCGGTGGCTCTGCCGTGGCTCGGTGCAAGGCGGCAGTGTCCCCGGTGGCTCTGCCGTGGCTCGGTGCCGTGGTTTTGGTGCTGTGGCTCGGTGCCGCTCCGGCAGTGGGAAGCGTGTCTTCTCCCTGCGCAGGAGGTGTGGGCTGGGATGGTGTCCAGCTCCTTCCTCTTGTCTGCTCCTCTCCCTTCCAGCAAATGAAAGAGCAAGCAAAGAGCCTTTCGTCGGAAATCAAGCAGATCGACTTGGACGTCAACCGCACCTTCCGGAACCACATCATGTTTCGGGATCGCTATGGAGTGAAGTGAGTACGGGAGGCGTCGCGTGGCTGCACGGGCATCGGTGCCGCTGGGGGTGCGTGGGGTGGAGTGGCCACCAGCCCCCTGGCTCCGAGCAGTGCCCAGGAGAGCAGAGCCACCTCTCCCTGCTCCACCAGCCACCAGCACACGGTGCGACCCCCAGGTGCTGGGCTGCTGAGTCTCTCTCCACTGAACTGTGTTCAGCCCCGGTTCCTGAGCCCAGCACCAGCCTGTTGCGGTGCCTTGTCCCCCAGGGAGCCAGGGCTGGGGTGACGGGGTGGGTCTGTGGGGAGCTGGCTGGCATGGGGCGGACGGCAGGGTTGGAGAGGTCTGACAGAGTGGCTGTGTCACTTGGGTGAGTCACACCTGGCTGCCCGGCACAGACGTGCAGCCTGCGAGGAAGCCTGCGCCGCGTATCTGCGCGGTGCTGACCCCCTCAGCGAGGAGGGGAGGGAGAAGGGAGCCCACTGATGAAATGGTGGCAGTGCTGTCCCCCAGGGTATGTCACACCTGATGCCTGGGTGGTTACAAGTCTATTAAAATCCCACCACGACTCTAAACCCAAGGCGTGGGGGTGTTGAACACAGGGTGTGCGGGTACATGCATGTCTCTGTGGGAGACCCCCTGATGGAGCAGGCTGCTGGTGACCCCCCTGAAGGAAGAGCTCCCATCCCCCGTGCCCACCAAGGCACTTTCTGGTTCCATCAGCCCTGCTCCTTGCAAAAGGCATCAGGACCAGCTGGCTGGGTGTTCTCAGCACCTTTGCACTCTTTGGTGTGCCCACGAGGCTGGAGACCCCACGCTCGGGTGCTTTAATGTCCTTCTTTCTCCCCAGGCAGCAGGCGCTCTTCCATGTCCTGTCAGCATACTCGGTTTATAACACCGTAAGTAGTACGTTAGTCCTGTTAAAGTGAAGAGCATTGCACTTTATATATGTCGTGTGTGTGTGTGTGTGTATATATATCTCTCTAAAGATTTTTAAAAAGCTTTATATAAGTTTATATATGTGTATACATGCATGTTTGTGTATATATGTATTTACACCCCCGCGTTTAGCCAGTCATAATTCCAATTTTAAATCCTCACGCTGGCTGTACAGACAGCTGCAAGGCTCGCTGTCAACACAGGGCTCCTTGCCGCAGTTGTTTCATTCCCTTGTCTGTTTTGTCACCTGGTAAATGCCATCTGGTAGATGCGGTCTGGGTGAGTGTCAGCGGGGGACAAGGGACTGCCCTTCGGCTCTCCGGCAGGGCTAGCCTCTCGGCAGAAGGTCTGTCGTCTTTCTGACTCCTTGTCATACGCTCAATGGCATCCTTGTTGGAAACACTGATTTATTACAGCCTACCAGTAATTTTTAGCTAAAGGGCATGGGCAGAATAAGCCTAAATTAGCAGCTGAACCTACCGCCTCCGTCTCCAGGAGGGGACAGTTACCCCAGAAAGCAGAGAAGATGCTCGGGGGGGTTAGTCAAGGAAACAAGGACCCTGCCTTCCCTCAGACCAGATAAATGGTTACCGGATTTATTTATTTAATTACTTCAGCGCTTATGCGGCTGAAGGAATCCACAACAGCATTGGAGCCACATGCTGTTTGTCATCTCATCCCCTCTTCCTTGATGCAGCTGCAGGCACCTCTTATGTTGGGGCGTCTGTCCCTCGCCCTCCAGGCTCAAATGGGCTGATAGGGGTGGGGGGCATTGCCTGCAACCCCCCACCTCCCACTGGAGAACCTGCTGGAGCAAGTCCAGAGGAGGCCATGAAGATGGTCAGAGGGCTGGAGCCCCGCTCGGTGAGGGCAGCTGGGAGAGCTGGGGCTGTTCAGCCTGGAGCAGAGAAGGCTCCGGGGAGACCTGACAGCCGCCTTCCAGCACCTAAAGGGGCCGACAGGAAAGCTGGAGAGGGGCTTTTTACAAGGGCAGGTAGCGACGGGACAAGGGGGATGGCTTTAAACTGAAAGAGGGCGGATTTACATCAGGTATTAGGAAGAAATTCTTCCCCGTGAGGGCGGCGAGGCACCAGCCCAGGCTGCCCAGAGCAGCTGTGGGTGCCCCATCCCTGGCAGTGCCCAAGGCCAGGCTGGACGGGGCTGGGGGCAACCTGGGCTGGTGGGAGGGAGCCCTGCCCGTGGCAGGGGGACTGGAACTAGATGGTCTTTAAGATCCCTTCCAACCCAAACGGTTCTGTGAGTCAGTGCCGTGGTGGATGCTGTAGACCTACGGGAGCTGTGAATTTGAGCATAAACGATAAAAAGACCTTGAAACAGGACCAAACCTTGGACGAGGAGAGGGAAGCACAGGCAGCCTGACCAGCTCCCGCAGCTTAGGCATCGCGGTGGGGTCTGGCGGCACATGTGCCTCTCTTGGCTCTTGCAGGAGGTGAGCTACTGCCAGGGGATGAGCCAGATCGCAGCCGTCCTGCTGATGTACCTAAACGAAGAGGATGCGTTCTGGGCGCTGGCGCAGCTGCTGACCAACCAGCGGCACGCCATGCACGGTACGGCGGGGCGGGATGCGCCCGGGGGGTCTCAGGGCTGCTCGGGTGGCTCGGTAGAGCCTCCTTCCCCCTCACCTGCTTGTTTAAAGTGAGTGAGGCTTAATCACATGCCAGTGCAACCTGACTGCGGAGCTGGGCTTGGCTCTTGGAGGCAGACAAGTTCGTCAGAGAGAAGTGCGGTTTATCGGCACTGAGCTTCAGCGCTCGGTAATTAACACGTTCACAGAGGTGCTATCTTCCTTCTGGAGCGCCTTGCCCTTGGCAAGCAATTAACTCAAGGTTATGAGTTTTTAAAAGTCTCACAGAAGTACATCCAAGAGCATCGTGTAATGCTCTGTTTTAAGCGTGCCATCAGCTACGTGCCCTGGCGTTTTTATGAAGATGTAATTCCACCAAACATGCTATATTAACTTCAAACACATTAAAGATCCTTTCACCTTGCTTGTGGTTAGCAGTAATCTGTGCGCGGGGAGTCAGGTTGTTCTCTGAGCAGAGGGCTGAGCCTTATGGCTCGATAAGACCAGACAGCCTTCAGTTTGTGTCCTGCTGGGTTACGGGGCGTTGCACAAGCTTGTGGGGCTCAAACGCCTTCAGCTTATCTCTGACCCTCGGAGGTGCATCCAGGGAGGGCTTGGCCAAGGCAAGGCTGGGGGCTCATCGGGGCTGCTGGGGGGCTGGGGTGGGGGTGCTGGTGCCCGGGTGGGCAGGGTGAAGGGTGGGCTCCGGGGGGGATGCCGAGGGAGGTAGCTGGGCTTGCTGTGGGGTCCGGCTGACTTCAGCAGGCAGCACGGGATGAGTTTCTAGGCTGCCCCGGTGACTGCCTCAGAGCTTTTCTTGATTATTCTGTATTTCTCTCATCTTTTCAAGGTTTTTTCATTCCCGGGTTCCCGAAGCTGCAGAGGTTTCAAGCTCACCACGAGCAGATTTTAAGCAAACTCTTTCCCAAACTGAAGAAGCACATGGTATCGCTTTGGCTATCAGTCCCCCGCACTAACACCGCGGTTTAACGCTAAAGCAATTAGCGCCGCGTTCTGCCAGGCAGACACACAGCTGAACGCGTTTCTAACTGCGTTGAGGCTGCTTCTCTATTAAATGAGGTGCCTGAATCTGGCTGAGGCACATGGCTGTCGTTTGCTCGCTGGTTATCACCAGTTTAGGGACCGCTAAAACCTGGAGGCTCCCATAGGGAAGGCGGGAAGGCTCCCGGAGCCTGCGGCACAAGGAGCTGCGGCACGCAGCAGCAAGGCTGGACCACGCTCTCACGCCAGCTGCGAGGCCCCAAGGGTGATGCTGGACTATCTGGAGTCTTAATTCACTGATTATTTAACGGCTTTGCTGTTGGTTAAAGACAGGAGGTGTGTAAGGTTTGCTGTGTGTTTTGCTGCTTGGGAAAGTCCAGTTGCTTTTCTCTTGAGCAGATGGTACGAGCCCATTTGGTGGCTGGAGGAGCATCTGCAGGGCACATCGACTGCAGTCCGATTTTGCAACACCTGTTCTCCCTGCCCCCCTTTTTTGGTTTTTCCTTCCCCCCTTGTCCCCCCTTGCATTTGCTGTAGACGGTTGGTATCCAGTGGCCAGACTCCTGCAGGTTCCTTGTGCTCCCAAGGGGCTCGGTGGCCCAGGTCCAGGAAAAGCTGTTTATATTGCCGTCTTCTGCAGCAGCGCTTGCGTCGTGCTGCAAACGAGCCAGCCCTGGCCGTAAAAGTGAAACAAAGCCAAGACAAGGTTTTCACTTCATTGTAGCCATGGGTACGGGGGGGAAACCTGGACAGGGAGGATGGGAATAACTCTCAGAAAGCTGCTCATGCCTCTCGGCTCCTGAAGGCTCCCCAGGCTTGCAGGTGCCCAGCACCAGCTGAAAGCAAAGTCTGGAGACGACGGTTAATCCCATGGGCTTCTTTCTCTTCCCATCCCCGCCGCTCCGCTGGCTTTGCGCGTCGCCTTTATGCACGTGCAGGGTGCTGCGCATCCCAGCACCGGCTGTGCCATGCCAGGGAAAGCAAAGGTATGTGCGAGCGCTGTGCCGGGTGCCAGGCAGGGATGGAAAAGTGATAGACCGGGGTGATGCTGGTGAGGTTTTTAAGAGTTTCCTGGTCTGGCAGCAGCCATGCCATGCAAGTGAGGCAGTGCTAGCAAAGCTGGCTTGCTTGTGCAGGTCTGGATTTACCTTCGGGATACTTGGGGCTGTCGTTATTGCGGTGCTCTGAGAGGCTCGCCTGGGAATGGCTGCGGAGACAAAAGTGGCAGCCCGCAAGGAGCACGTGGTTTTTGTCCGGGAAGGTTTTTGTTAGATCCTTGGAGTAGGTGTTAGGCCAGAAAAGCTTCTCCTAGAAATGCCCCTCCAAAGCTGTCTCTGGCCACGCTGAGGATCAGGGGCGATGAACACCGTGGGTGAAGGGCCAAAGTGGGGCTTCAGCGCCGGGATGGAAAGCAGGGGCTTTGCTGGGAGACAGACGCAGCCAGATCCTGCACCCAGACCCTGGCATTAAGCAACCAACCAGCCGACCTCCCCCCCCCCCCGCAAAAGCCCTGTGAGGTGCCTGACCCCCCAGCAGCCAGCCTGGTGAAACGCCTGTCTCTCTTTGCTCTCTCCTCCCAGGACAAGGAGCAGATGACTACGGGGATTTACACCACCAAGTGGTTCCTGCAGTGTTTCATTGACAGGGTGAGGATGCTCTGAGGCTTGTTTGCTGCTCTGCCGCTTGCGTGCACGGTTAATCCGCCTGGATTTTTGAGAAAGTATCGTAATTGAAGAAGGTGTTAATATTTTATAAGGTGGGGTATTATGCGCGCACTTGTAAGTTAGTAAGGGAGAAGCTAAAAATAACTGTGTGTCACTGATGACAAGCCAGTCCCTGCTGCCTCATCACAAGCAGGTGCCGGGAGATGGCTCAGCAGCGGCAGCGTAAGCTGCAAAGTCAGGAGAGATCCTTCTCCTGCCCACTGGCACTGCTGCAGAGGCGATTATTAACCTCACTTCAGCTTTGGAAACAATGTAGGGAGAAGAACTGCTGGAGGCACAAACCTCAGCAAATAGCGCTGCAGCAGCTGCGGGCAAAGGAGCAGTCTGGGCATTGGAGACACTTGAAAGCGTGAGAAAATTACCCGGATTTGTCCAGAGCTAATTTGTCAGTCCCAAGCCGAGAGTACTTTATTTTCAGGGGCAGCGTTGTGCTCACACACTGGAACGCAAGATCTGGACTTGCTCATATTTAGGACATCTGTGTGTCCTCGGTCTCAGTTTTCTGCTGCCCCGTCTCCTATAAAACAGCAGATGATCCCTTCCCCTGGAGAGGGATCTCGCTGCTTTGCAGCCTGACGCTCAAAGCTGTATAAAATGCAAAGTCCCTTTAATTGCAGCGTCGTGATGAGAGGGTCTTGCCAGACTCTGGAGAGTAAGCACAGCATCCTAAGCTTGAACTGAAATGTCACAGTGGGACCAGTATTAATTTCTGTGCTGGTGAGATGCCTGAAATCTTTGCTGGGAGGTGATGGACGGCTCCATCATTTTGGGTATCAGTTCAGTCCTGTTTGTTAGGTTGGATCTGGGTTTTTCTAGCAGGCACAAATAAGCCTGTGTGTAATGAAGAGTACTTCTCTAGACACCGAAGGAGTGATTTTTTTATTTTTTTAATGCTTAGTGAAGCACTGTTGGGCCCTCAGACCTGTGCCATCAATAGCCTTTCATCTGTCTGGGCAATCTGGATGGATACAGGAGTGGTTTTGTGTGCTCGCAAGGCTGGAAGATGATGATGCTCCCTCCAGGGTAGGGGAGTCCACGTGCTAGCATGCCTGTGTGGAAAGTTTCTCCTTTTTCTGCATTCGTGGCCAGGTTTTAAGTACTTTTCCAGCCACCCAAGGGTCTTAGCTTTAAGGCAAAACCATCAACTCTAAAATAGGGTTTTGTGTTGTAGACTAATCCAATGCCCTGTTGCATGTTGCGGTGGAAGGGGACGTGGCGGTGCCACCAAACTCTGCATCATCATCCCACCAGTCGGTGCCAATGAGTTTGGTGCTAATGAGGCTTTTTGTTTGTGTGTTTGAAACAGACCCCCTTCACCCTCACCCTGCGGCTGTGGGATATCTACATTCTGGAAGGCGAGCGGGTGCTGACAGCCATGGCTTACACCATCCTCAAGCTGCACAAAAGTAAGGTCCCAGCAGGGCGCATCTGGTACGGCAGGGGTGGCGCCGTGCTGGGCCACCCGCACGCAGCTGGTCCGGCGAGCCTTGGTGGCCACCACCGGCCTGCTTCGTGCCTGCCCCGGCCCCAGAAGGCACCGGCCCGTGCTGGTGCTGCGGGGAGGCTGTGAGATGCTGCAAGGGTTGAAACGCTGCGCTCAGCGCGCAGCAAGCCCCACCTGAAACGCTCCCGGCTGCCTTCGTGCTTGCTGCGCCCCGCATTTTATCAACAGACTTTTAGGGGTAACACAGACCCATCTGACTGCAAAGCTCTGTGTAGTGGTTCAGCTGAAAGGGCTGTTAGAGGGAGGAAGAAATCTATTAATACGTTTCTAAAATGACCAGACCCAGGGTTTCTGACATAATATTAGGGCAATGATGTTTCTACCTCGAGGTCTTTGGGATTTTGAACCCCTCTTCTCCCATAAACTAGCAGCCTTGCTTTTGTCACCCCGTTAGGTCTCTGATCTGGGGCGGGAGCGATGCTGACGGTGCATGTTGGGAACCTGTGGGCCAGCGGGATTTATCGGGACTGTGTGTGTTGGCTTCTGCAAACAGCCACCCTGCTTCTTCCTTCAGCCGAATGAAGAACAGGCTATCCTGAAATACATCTTTAAGTATCCCGTTGGTTTGCAAAGGCTGGGCAACTGGCAGGCAGAAGTTTCAGCCTGGCTGGGAAGTCACCTCTCCTTCCTAAGAATGTGTGGTGTGGATCGGCATCTCTGCCTGCATCCTATTCCTGCCTGCATCCCACCCCTGCCTGCACCCCTGGCGTGGGTCAGCACCTCTGCCTGCGCCTCTGCCCGGGGCTGGCGGCTGTTCAGTCTGATGCTCCGGGTCTGTCTCCTGGAGCTTTTCCTCCTCCTAGAGGTACTGGTGAGAACTTCCAGAAATGGCCCAAACCATGCATCCTGGTCAGCGTAGGTCCCAGCCGTCATCATCCTGCCATTGCTGAGCTACTGCCCGCAGGTGGCACGGACATGTAAATGTATCAGCAACCCCCAGCAACAGCAGGAGGGTGGGAAAGAGGCAAAAATATTCAGGCTGTCCCACCTTGGAGTGGGAGCAGCAGCAGAAACCTGGATAAAACCAAAGCAATGCAACCCACGCTTGTGCTACCCAGCAGCTTGGCCATGCCGCTGCCATTACTCCTGTCTGTCATCCCCCAGAGCGCTTGCTGAAGATGACGCTGGAAGATTTACGGGAATTTCTGCAGGAGAAAATTGCCGCTTCCCTGCAGTACGAGGACGATGCCGTCATCGAGCAGCTGCAGGTGTCGATGACTGAACTGCGCAAGATGAAATTTGACCTTCCCCCACCAGGTGCGTCGAGGGGAAGGTGGGCGGCCCGGTGGAGGCAGCCGGTGGTACCCGTGTCCCCTGGGGACCAGAGCATCCCTCTGGCGTGGCTGGGAACCGGGGCAGCCCAGGAGGGCTGGCACCTGCTGGGTGCAGCGTCTGCCTTCCCCCCGGTTGGGGCATGCCGGGTGCAGAAGTGAAGTGATGCACGGTTTGGGGTTTATTTTGTTTTCTCTGCTTCCAATGCAGCAAAGCCTGAGGAGTTCCCACGGAAACCCCTGGGGCTGGAGCTCTCCCTCAACCCAGTAGCTGTGAAGGGCAGCGTGGCGGCCAACGGCCAGAATGGGCGGGTGGGCGAGCACCCCCCAGACAGGGAGCCCCATCCCCAGCGAGGTCCCGGGGCCCTGGGAGGAACGGCGGTGGCAGACTCCAGGACTCCCACCCTCCCGGGCAGCGAAGCAGCTGAAACGACGGACATCCCCCTGCATCCTCCTGTGGGTGGGCTGCCGGGAGAGGAGCGTCGGGTGGAACCCACCGAGGATGGGCAGCTGCCATCTCTTCTGAAGGCAAGTGAGATGCAGGGCCACCACCACCTCCTGCCCACGGCCCTGCCTCCGGAGCAGCCGCTCCTCGCTCCCGGCCGTGCCGTGGTGAACCACGGGCCGGTCTCCCTCCCCACCCCAGCCAAGCACGGCTCCTTGGACTCCTTGCTCGAAAACGCGCCGTGTCCTCCGGACTTGAGCACAGCTGAGCCTTCTGCTGTGGACCACGCGGTATGGCAGCCAAGTCCTGCTGCCCGGCTGGCAGGAGAACAAGCATCTTCCCTCGGTGAAGACAAAGCGCTCGATGCACCCCCTCGCCCCTGGCCGGGCGGCTGCCAGCAGCTCTCCGGCACGTCACAGCACGACAGCTCCCCTGAGAGCGAGCGCAGGGAGCAGACAGCTGAGGAGCGCTGCCAAGTGGCATTGCCAGACCCAACGGACTTGAAGCGCTTGGCAGCCAAAGCTGCATCCACGGGGGAGCTCACCAGTTTGCAGCAGAACGGGCCGGGGAGCCCCACTGGCCCCGGGCGCTGGCCGGAGGGCTTGTGCGCGCTGCCGGGGGGCAGCATGCCCCTCTTGTCCGGCAGCGAGTCGGTGGCCACGGGGCTGGGTGAGGGCTCCCCCGGGCAGCCGGCACCGGAGGCGGGGAACAGCCCCCACACCGTCATCAAAACCACCACTCCCCTCCACATGGCCCACGCGACAGAGCAGGACTTGGCCAACAGAAAGCAGGTGGCATCGCCTCTGCCGGAGACGGGACGTCCCCTGCCTGCCAGCTCCGTGCCACCCCCTCTCGCGCTGGACCCGGCCGAGGCAGACGCCCAAAAGAGCCTCCAGAAACCATTAAACGCACTGAAAGCCCCACGGCCCCCCCCTGAGCCCCAAACCAAAATTACCGCCGCAGGTTGCCAAATCCCACTCGGAGAACAGTTTCCTCTCGGGCTCCCCTCCCCTGGCGAAGCTGCCCAAATCGGTCACCTATTAGTGGGGACAGGGGGGAGGCGAGGGAGAGGAAGCGGGTGCTGGAGCAGCACCCTCACCCCGTTTTCGGGACCACCCCCCCTTCAGCAGGGCCGTGTCGGGGTGGCAGCACAGCACTGTGCTTCGGTACGAGCGCCCGGCGAGGAGGTTGGAGCGGTGGCCGCTGGTGCCAGGAGCCACCAGCAAATTGGGTTTGCATCGTTCCTATGGACAAATGGGAAAGCGCTTTCGTTTTTGTGTTGCTCGAAGCTCTCTGAGCCTCATCACGCGTTGGTGGGGCAGCAGCAGGGCTGGGGAACGCAGCTGGGGAACGCGGTGCGTGTTTTCTGCTCCTGTCTGCGGTGGGTACCCGTGGCCGTGGGCGTTTCTTTAAAATGCCCGGCGGGTGCAGCCAGCAGCGTTGCTCCCAAAGGGCCCTGCCACCGTAGCTCGGCGTTCGTGGCAGGTGGTGGGAGTGGGGGGGGTGGCAGGGCCGTGGTGCCCGGCAGGGCACGGGCAGCGCTGCCCGCTCCGTGCAATCCCGCAGAGCGGTGCCCGGCTCTTCCCGGCGCCTACTGCAGTGGCGGGGGCTGTCTGGGGCAGGGGGGTCTCCTTGGTGGGACCCCGGTGAAGGACCACCGCCAGGGTGGTTTCTTTCCCAAGGTGACAGGGACAGCAATGGAGGTTGAGCCTGGTCTTCCTGCTGGCCTTCCCCTCCTGGGTGCAGGGTGGGAGCTGCTGGTGGCGCGGCGCGGCACGGCGAAGCCGGCTTGGTGAGCAAGCGTCGGGGAAGGGGAGCGCGCTGCCCCCAGCCTGCACTCGGCCCACCCAGAAATCAGCACCCAAGGAAGGAAAGCCAGGCATGGCGGTTGGGATGGTGATGCTGTAGAGCATCAGCGTCACCACGGCACGCTGCTGGGGAGATGAGGCAGCGGGTGCCTGCGTGCCCTTCATGCACCGAGTCCTGCTGGGCTGGCCATGTCCTCCCCATCCCGCTGCACAGCCCAAACCATCGGCTGGAGGTGTGCCGGGACCCGGGCACGGCTCCAGTGTGGAAAGAGCTGGTCCAAACTCCTGTTCCCAGTAGCTACTTCACACCTACAGGTGAAAGCGCTTCCTCAGGGAGGAAGATTGATGGAAAGGGCAGGTAGTAAGCTGGTCCAGATGTGCTCTGTTTGACTCTGCTGGCCAGAAGAGGTGGGACTGCAGGTGGGATTCCCATGCCATTCCCAGGCCCTACGCAAAAGCTCCGTTAAGTTCTAAGGAGACTTTGAAAATGTTTTTTATCTCACAAGTTGCTTCAGTAACACAACCTGATCTGAAGCCTACCTGGAAGCCCAGCAGAAAACTTCCACTACGTTACTCTGTGGGGTTTATCAGGGTTCCTTTGGGTCGCTGTTTGATATTTTTGCCTTGTGTGCACGTGGCCGTTTATGTTAGCAGCAGGGAGCACAGCGGAGGGTGCACCCCATCCTTGGCTGCGGCCAGCCAGACACAGCACCTCGGCTTCTGGTGCAGCCCCTGCTCTGGCAGGGACCACGGCATCCGCAGTGCCCAGCCTTGCCCGCCCGCTCTCGCTCCGCAGCGCAGGGATAACCCCACTAGCTACCTCGCCGGCGCGTGGTGAGGAGTGGAGCGTTGCTCTTGGAGGAGAAGCGCTGTACGAACGTTCAGGTTTTGCCTTTTGAGACGCCACAGGCCCTTTCTAGGACGAGGGTGCTTGAACTGGTTTTCGTTTAGGGTGTGTTTTTCAGTAACCGTGCAGTAGTTACACTTGTTGGTCTGTTAAAATGCCGGGGCAGTGTTTCGGGACAGGTAGGGGTTACGTCAGGGGGCTGCTCAGCACCTCTTGGCTTGGGTTCTGTAGCTGGGGGGTCGGTCCTCTGCTTGAAGCACACGTAAGACTCCCGCTGGCGCATCCCAGCGTTTGACTCGCTTGTGGGAGATCTGAGACCTCTTTCCCCTCGTTCTGACCCGTTTCCCCTCTTTTCAGGTACTCAGCCGTTGCACGTCGTGCTGCGTGCGCGCCCGGGCTGGGGTGCTGTGTAGTACTGACGTTGGAAAAGGTGGTTGGCTCTGGTTTTGGAGACATGTCAAACGCACAGTACCCGTTGCGTGGCATTGGGTGCATGGTGGTCACCAAGAATTTGGGGGGGTTCCTCCCCTCCAAGCCCTAACAGGAACGAGAAGCAAGGTCCTCGGTCACCTCCAAGCCTGGGGGAAGCCACCAACTGGTTTCAGTGACCTTTGGACCAGGCTTGCCCATTCCTACCAGTGAGCTTCTTGCTGGGAAGGTCCCCATCCTCCTTGATGTGCCACCTAAGCAGCTCTTCTCCAGCCTGCAGCCCCTGAAAGCTGGCAGGTTTGGGAAGAGTTCCCGGGGGCAAATAGCCTGAGCTGGCTGGAAGCTTGGAGGGATGCCCGAACCTCTTCTGTCTCTTGCCGCAGAGGAAGATGTGTGCGGGTGTGCGGCAGCGGGGCGGGCAGGATGTGGCCCAGCCAGCCTCAGCTCTTTTGCTGGCGATAGGAAGGGAAGGAGAAGGCTGAGGGTGGCAGCTCAGCAGGACAAGTGACTGGCCCAAGCCCCCTGCCCCAGCCCCCTGCAGCGGCCTCAGCAAAACTCAGGAAAGCTGCTGCCCCGTCCTTGTCCTCGCAGCCTTGGGGTGGCACCTCGCTGCCCTCCGGGTAGTTTTAAAGACCAGTGTTGTGGGTTTGGCTTTAGTTTGTTGTTTGGTTGGTTTGTAATTGAGCACTTTGAGTGGCTGCAGTGCTGGGGGGGGGCAGCGGGAGCCAGGAGGGCGGCACTGGGGGACCCACACTGGGGACCCACACCAGGGACCCGTGCCAACGCGGGACGGCGGCTGAGGTCAGGGTTTCAGAGCCTGGCTACCATCTGCTTTTTCTTTTTAATTGCTATTCTTGTTTACAGCGTGGAACGCTTCCTCCATGACTCTTTCTAATGTATTATAATTATTACTTTAAAAAAAAACAACAACGTTTTCATGTCTGTGCTTTTTATTATTATTATTATTTTGGGGTTTTTGGTGCCTTTTTGTAAGGAAGTTTGGGGGCGGGGGGTGGGAAGTCAGTCAATCCTTTTTACACTGTTCCAAACAGACCGTCCGGAGTATTTGATGCTGTGCTTCACATGGTTGTAATGGTGACAGTTAAAGGAGTTTAGCATAAAATTAGTCTCCACGAGGTTTCTTACAGCAACAGATGCTGCAGCAAGACTGGCTGCCTCCTGGTGCTGGCTTTTAGCTTGGTTCCCCACATGTGCTTCAGCTGCGGTGAGTCTACCCTGCTCCTTTCGTGCCTTCCTCCCTGCTTTCCTGCCCTGCTTAAATCCCGGCATCCCCAGCAGCAGTGGTAAGAAAACTGCTGCTTTCGACGTGCTGCCGTCCTCTCCCGGTGGGCCATGGGCAGCATCCTGCCCCCAGCCCCTGCGCATCCCACGTGGCCAGCAGCCCTGCTGCAGTTCTCATTTTTTTGCCCAAGATTTTGTATTTGGAGTTTTGCTGCCCACAAGCAGCGCTGGGAGGGTCAGAGGGGATGGGGAGTGAGGGGACACAGGCCTTGGGCACAGCGGAGGGGGGGAATGTGACACATCATGATGCTACACCAGTCAGAGCCAAGTCATGCTTACGCTGCTCACTGGGAGCGTAAGGGGGTGCCGCTGACAGCGGAAAATGGATTTTAAAAAGCTGTATGTGAGCAGCCCCTCTGGCACCCCCCAGATTCCACGGCCACTGCTTCCCGTGCTTAGATCACCACAGCACTGTTGGCTTTGGGGTGTCACATTTGCACGGTATTTTGGTTTCCCCTAAGAGAACACTGCCGTTTGGTACTTCAGCAGCATGGTTATGGTAAACGCAGGGTCATTGGTCTCTAACAGGGCAGCACGGAGGCACAAAGACTGACAGCAAAATCCGAGCTGGATGCCATCCTAGGGCTGAAGGACAGTGCAGGAATTGTGGCATCCTGGAGCATCACCCAGCGAGTGCCATCAGCTGGTGTTCCTGCTTCTAGCAGTGCTCTGCCTCACCTAAAAGAGGTCAAACAGGGACAAAAAAGG
This sequence comes from Falco rusticolus, assembly GCF_015220075.1. NCBI lineage: Eukaryota > Metazoa > Chordata > Aves > Falconiformes > Falconidae > Falco > Falco rusticolus. Next base: position 4,078,089 of record NC_051196.1, on the reverse strand, counting down.
CTTCTACCTTGTTCTCCTTAAGTTAGCGCATTTATATTAACTAGTTAAAACCCAGCCTGCGACCCTGGGGAAAAAAACAGCAGCAGCAAGCACCACGTCGCAGCACTCTCCAAACTATCAAGCTGCAACAAGGTCCGTTACCACCTCATCCCAGCACACTCTTCATGCCAGACTCTCTGCTGCCTTCGCCTCGTTTCTCTTCATCCAGGGCATGTGTTCTGTCTCCTCTTGCTTCTTCCTCTCTCTCGTCTTCCTCGGCTGCTCTCCCTTCATTGGCTCTCGACCCCTTCACAGAACCAGCCACAGCTGCACCTTAGCTACATCGGCCAACGCGCCGCCCCTGAAGCCAACCACAGCTGTATATTATCAATGCTAATTAACCCAGCTTCATTCCTCTACAGAGCAGTGCAACAAGGAGGCAGCTCTTGGGGTGGCTCCTGTATCATCTCGCGCTGGATGCCAGCCCAGGGATGCTCCACAGCGAGCAGGGGCAGGACATCGTGGGCTGGAGGAAGCCAACCTCATCCCTCGCGTGTTTGCAGGTGCCAGCTGGGCAAACCTGCTGGCCGGGGCAGCACAGAGCGAGCGGGCGACTGGGGCCGGGTGTGAAGGGCTGGCAGTTACCTACATGATGTTGAGGATGTGGCATCTGTCTGACCGCTGGGACAGTGGCAGCTCCATGCTGCCACGCGGGGAGCAGAAGCATCCAGAAGCACAGGGTTCCCCCAGGGAAGGTGAGTCACGCTGGGTTTGAGGGGTGTAGCGGGGAGAGTCGTGTTCCTCTCCGAAACAGCCTCGTTTTGTGTGGTCATTGGAAAAAAAATGAAGTAAAGGCATTGCTCCCTGGCATCCCCAGGCGTGTGCCCGGTCGTGGCCTCCTGGCTCTGTGCCCCTGTGGGGACCAGGGAGCGGGGCCGGGCTGCACCGCGTGCCCTGACAGCATCCCTCGGGCTAGTGCAGGAGCACAGTGGTACCCAGCACCGAAGGGGACCCGCTAGGGTTGTGGGGCTTGGGTTTGGGGCTTGGCTCACGAAGGACATGCCAAGCACCCAGTGCAGAGTGCCCCCCCCCGGGAAGGCCACCCCTGGGACTTGCCCAGCAGGTCAGCCCAGGACCTCAGTCCCTTACCAGAGAAGTGACAGACCTCAGGGTGGACACAAGCCATGCCTGGGGTCCAGCCTAGGCCAAACACCGGGAGCAGCAGGTCACCGGCATGGCTCCCCCGCTGCCAGGAGGGGCTGGGGACAGGGTGCAGACAGCCCCTGTCCCCTCCTGTGCCCCCAGGGCCGGGTGCTGCTCCCAGGGACCGAGAGCAGGACAGCTGCGTAGTCCCAAGCCCAAGTTCACCTACAGCGGGGACCAGTGACAGATGAACCCTGTGGAAGGTACCGAGGCTGCTGCTTAAATCCTAACGGCTCTGTCAGCCAGGGTCAGGTCCTCCCACTGCCTCTCCCTCCATACTTGGCATTCGCCATTAAATCCCATTAATATTGCCATATTCTCATTAAATCCCCCCCTTTCTGTGGTGGAGTTCATGAGTGTCACCCTTTATCCCAGCTCCCCGGGCCGGTCCCTGCCCAGAGGCCCCCCCCAGTGCAGAGCCACAGGCGACGCTGGGTGCGGGTGCCCGGGCATCCCTGCAGTTCCTGCCCTTCCTGGCCCATCCACAGCCAAACCAGCCGTGCCAGGAGCTGGGACAGGGGCAGCCACGTCTCGCCCTGTTGCTTGCTCGCTCTGTGCCAAGCCACGGCTGCACTCCTCATCCTCCCTGCCCACCACCCACGGCCACCAAGAGCTTGGCAGCCCTGCTGCGTGCCTCTGCCATACACCAGCCAGCGCTGAATAATTTATGCTCAAGTGGAGCCTGGAGCAGAGCCAGGCTGAGGCAGGGAGCGAGGCTTGGGGCTGTTTGAGGCTCTGGTCCTGGGATGCAGTGAAGGGAGAGATGGATGTGCTGTGCCTGGGAGCTTTATGCCCCAGCCTGTTTGGCAGAGGTAGTGCTAGTCTTCCTCCTCTTCAACTCGCTGTGCTGCTTTGCCTGATGCTCGCATGCGGCTGTGCTGCTCGCATGCTCCTCGCATGCCGCAAAGGGGCTGCGGCAGCAGCGGCTGGGAGCTGGGCAGCGGGGTGAGGGCACGCAGGGCATGCACCCCCAGCCCCAGACGCCCTGGCCGGGGCTGGTACCTTGGCACTGCAAAGCCACAGCCCCTTGCCCTGAGCCCAGGGCCAAGCAAGGCTCGCCTGCCCTGGGGAGAGCGGAGCTGCGCATGCACAGATCATCTTCATCCCAGTTCCCACAGCTGCTGGTGGCCAGGACGTTTGCTCCCACACCCTCCTCTGAGCAATGCTACCCCCCCTTCTACAGCGCATCATCAGGTATAAACCTGCACACAGCAAATAACAGCCTGGCAGTGGGAACAGGCATGTCTGAGCCCTTCCCAGACCACCTCCTGCATCCCACCACCTCCTGCATCCCACCTCGGGCGTCGAGGAAGCACGCAGGGTGCACGCCAGCATGCTGTCACTGAGCGAGGCCACCGTGCTTGCCCAGCAGCACAGGAGGGAAGCAACCGGAGCTGGAACAAGGCAGCCAGCCACCTCGCTAGGAGACAAAGCAGCTGGTCCCACCCCACGAGAACCCCTGCTCGCTGGCTGGAGCTACAAGAGACCAAGGTGGGGATGGAGATGGCTTTGAAGGCACGCGCAAAGGCACGGGTCCGAGGGGCTGGTGTCACCGAAGCCTGGCCCCGTTCTTCAACACGGTTAAAACGAGCCCTCCCTAAGACACAGAGGAAAGTTAACTGCAACGAACTTCCATCCTTGCTCCAAAACTGCTATGAGGTCCCAAGAGGCACCTGTGGACAGATGCACCCCAAGCCCCTGCTGCCACCCACCCTGCCATGAGCCTGGGCCACTCTGGTGCTCTGGAGGCCACGCAGCCCTGCAGCTCCCTCTGGCAGGCAGTTCCTGGGGGAAGCTGGTTCTTGGGTGGCTTTGCTTCCCTGTAAGGCTCCTGGTGGAGCCAAGAGGTGATACAGAGGTACTGCTCGGGCTGCAGAGGTCTGCAGCATGGACTGGAGTCTAGTCCAGAAGGGAAACCTGGTCTGCTCCTCTTTACCCAGCTACACCGCAAGCGAGGAGGAGGATGCCAGCACTGAGCCACCAGGGCTGCTCCGTAAAACAGCCTTTCATTCAGCTACCCACCCCCTCAGGTCTCTCCAGCAACGACAGCTGCCAGCCTCCCGCAAACTCAGCGCAGATGCTTGCCAAAGCCTTCAGCAAGCACCATGTGCTCATCCATCCCGGAGTCATCCTCTCTGCTGGCTTAGGGAAACGCTTCTGTGGAAGCCCTGACAGACCGAAAGGCACGAGACCTGTTCCAGCACTTCATCAGCATCTTTAAGGACCTGTAAGCAGTTCTGTCAGCTGACTCAGCTGTGATGTCTCTGGAGCCCCAACCCCCCCGTTACAGGGTGTGGGGCACTTGAATGATGTGGGAGAGAAAAGCTTCTATGTGTCCTGGGCCATCCAGACCTGACCTGACCTGACCAGACCTCCTCATCTTTTCCATCATTTGAGGATGGGTTCCAAGGTGGCACGCCTCCCAGACCTCCTCACCCAGCCCGTCACTTAAGGATGGGTTCCAAGGTGGCACGCCTCCACCACCAGAGACGCAGCCTCGGCAGCTGATCACCACGATACTGCTGCAGCCTGCTCAGGGGCGGCATTCACGCTTGCCCGAGACCCAGGGCACAGCACCAAGCCTGCAGCCTTGCCATGACCGGCTGAAGAGAGATCACAGCCCCCAGACGTGAGATGATGTGCCCAAATGCAGCAAAAAGCTTACCTCGGTGGCCTCGTGCAGCTTCCAGCTACGCGCCCGCGGCGGCTCTTTGCAACAACCGCACTCTCTGCCACAGCAGCAGAACCGAGGTGGGCAACAAACTCCTTGTCGGAAGGGAAACGACATCTTCTAGTCCAGGGACTTTGAGAACAACCGGGCGTTAAATAACTACAGGGAAAATAAACTACATCAACTCCAAGCCCAGACCTACGCTCGCTCCAATGAAACTGTCCCCTCCCTTTCAGATTCCAGCAGCTCAGCTGGCGAGCAGACAGCACGTGGTGAGCTCATGCGCCCACCTCCTGCCTGGTGCCACCCACACTGCTGTCCCATCCCCGTTACCAGCACAAATTCGGCAGGTGGGAACGCCGGGTTCAAAGTCACAGCCCCACCTGCGAGGGGCGACACGGCTTTTGGCTACCGCAAAGATCAGATCAGAGCTGACGTGTCGTACTGTGTACTGAAGACGTATTTTAGGACCCTCCCGAAAGCCACCTTCCTGGGACAAAGGCGCAGCACCACATCCATCCACGATCAGCACGTGATTTTGGGGGAAGAGCTGTGGGTCCAGCTTTTAGCACCCCCTTTTGCTCCCCCCATCTACCTCCAACTTTCAGCATGGACCTGAACATTGACCTGAAGCAATGCTCCCTGGGGTCTTCTAATTACAGCAAAAAGCTAACCAAAGGTGCTGCCAGCTCCTGAGGTGACCAGCACTGCCTGGCAGAGGGTCCTGGCTGTAATTCACCGGAGGACTGAGAGTGGTTTGCAACCTGCCGGCCTCGGACCACCACCATCCAGGTCCTCCTGAGATGCTGGCCATCTTCAGTTCCAGCTCCTGCCTGCCTGCTGGATGTCTGAGGTGCTGTCCTGGCGTAGCACTGTACCACCACCTGCACAGAGATGACGGTGTGCCCAGGCTCCTGAAGAACTTTTAGGTCCATCTGCAGAACCCTGGTGACTCTTAGCACCCCTTTATGTCTGCTTTAGCCATAGGTACAATAGGACTGTGACCAGCCAGCCCAGAGACTGTCAATATCCGGAACCGCTTGAAGCGTACAGCAGGTCAAAGCTGTGAGATGTCAACTAGGCTCTTCCACCAGGGAGAAAAGCCTGGCTGGTGCCTGGTGGTGTGCTGCTAAACACAGGCGGTGACCGCTGAGATGCTGATGAAACAGCTCGTCTTCGGCTCCCCTCGGTGCAACACCCATGAGGAGCAGCCCAAGGAAGCAACAGGATCGTGCAACTAGAAGACACCAGCACAAGCCACGGTAACACACGGGACTTGACCAGACCCAGAGCTTTCCTGAGCAAGCTGGAAAACCTCGCCCTGAGGGGTGCAGAAACCCCTCTGAAGGGGGATGCTCGTACTTCTGCTTCCTGCTCCCGACCAAAGGGCTGAAGGACGTCGTATTGCAGCCAGCGCTGCCCTCGCCAAGCTGTGCCTGCCCCCTGAGAACGCCTCACCCCGCTGCTCCCCGGAGCTCCTCAGCTTGCCCGACCACGGCTCACGGTCCCAAACTGCAGTTTCTGGCTCCCAACCAGAAATGAGCAGATACTCTCAGGGGTTAGAGCCATCCAGAGCCCCAAACACAGCGTTACTCCTCACCTGAGGGCCTCCAGCTAAGCTCTATGGCAGAAACAGCACCGGGTTCCTCGTGCAGTTAACAGCACCAAGCACGGGTCCCCCCCATCAACCCACCCACTTACCATTAAGGCTTTTAGTCATCATCTTCTGGAAAGACGGGAGCAGCCCGGCCCTGGGCCCTGCCTGCAGTTCCCCCAAGCAACCAAACCCACACTGCCAGGCTTCACGCTTGAAGCAGCTCGGGTTGGGAGGTTTTCGGGGAGGTTTTCGGGGAGCCTCTGGTCCAGCCTCACCATCCAACAGCAGCTGCAGCATCTTCAGCACTCCTCCAGCGTGGGGCAGGCGCCGCTGCAAACAGCACAGCCAGCTCAAGGCAGGGCAGCTTTTCCCTCGGGTGACTGCTCCTACTCGAGCCGGGATCAGCCTTTCTCCCGCAGGAACCGGGTGCCAGGCAGCTGCAGCCAGGGTGAGGGCTGTGCCCCGCGGCACGTCGGAGCAGGCAAGTACAAAACACAAGGCATTAGCACAAGTCTCGTCTTGCCCAGGCCAAAAGCAAAGGCAGCAACTCCGAGCAGCACTGCAGTTTGCTTCTGCTGCTGCCTGGCACGACAGAAGATGAGGGGTGGGACGGGAGGCTGCCCGCACGGATGCTGGGAACCCCTGGTGGGCTGTGGCTTCATGCTGGGGTGACCGGGGTCTTTGTACCCGCTTTGCCCTGTGACTCACGCTGCCCTCGCTGCTCCCAACCCCTGCCAGCCTCGGCTGCTGAACCCGGTGCCTTTGCAGGCCTGGGCGAGCCTGTGCAGCGCAGCTGCCCACCAGACTTGGCTGGATCACCTTCCCCCTGTGATGCTCTTCACTCTGGATGCCAGCTAAATTAGCCTGCGCAATGGCTTGGGAGAGGGAAAGGCGGCAAGCAGCAAGCTGCCTGCTGCACCGAGTGCAATGCCTTGCCCTGGCCCTGCGAGCAAAAGGCAGGTGAGAAAAGCTGGTCAGCCCCCAGGCAAAAATCCCAAGGCTCATTGAAAACCGGCTTCCCAGTTGATCAGTCCTTATCCAAAAAACTCTTACGTACTCTAAACCCAGGGACTGGAAGTCTGAATCCTTTCGTCCTAGCTGCTGAGCAGCCAGCCAGCTGTCTGCAGCGCCGGAGAGCCCTTCTGCTACGTGCTCACCAGTAATTAAGCTGTGCACAGGGCAGACGAGGATCTGAATACCATTACGCAGTGCTGACAGACTGGAGCAGCCCAAGGTCTATGTGCTGTGCAGGTGTTAGTGTTAGATGGGTGCTATAGGGGAGCAGAAAGGCCTAATTCTACCTCTGGAGCACATAAACATTTGAGAGGTGCTGTGCCAGAAAGAGCTGCCTGGGAAAAAAAATAAAATAATCAAGGAAGCAACCAAATGGCACCAGCTGAGGTGAACCCAGCTCTCAGATCTCCTCCCTGATGCTTCTTCCCTTCCAGGTATCACATCTAAGGCCATAAAAAAATAAGAAATACCACAAGGACTAGGCTGACGGCAAAGCACCCAGGGGAGCGCCAAGGACAGGCTTCGATGGGCTGCGCTCTTCCACGCCACCAAAACTTGGGGCCAGCAAAGAGTTTCAGGTGGACTGGGGGGACGGGGACATGACGATGACTTGCCGGAGACAAAGACAGCTCTATCCCGATCGCCTTCACGGTCTACAGCATGGCCTCGGTCCATGGAGAGCAAATCTCAGCGCCCTCCCCTCCCCGCCGTCCCACCAGCGATCCTCCCGGAGCACCAGCAGCAGCGCCTCTGGAAGGAGGACACAGCCAGCGAGACGGTTTGTTGAGACCATCAAATAATAATTTACTGTGATTCAATCTGTGGCTTTGTACAGTTGCCGGGGTGGGAGGAGGCCAAAGGAGGAGGGGATAGGAAAAGAAAAAACGTCGTTTGCCGCAGGCTTGGGTGAAGTGCGAGATAGTCCTTGGAGGGGCTCATGCTCCCCCTGTCCTCTTCCTCCTCCTCTTCCTCTCCCCCTCCCCCTGTACTCCTCCCCTGAATCCACTTGCTTCTTCCTTCGCTTCACCTCTTTCCTTGCGCTCGGCACAGTGGGAACCTCTCCAAGACGCGGTCCAGTCAGCTGAAACCAAAAAAGGACACTCGTCAGCACCCCCTCGCCCTCAGGACCAGCGGGGGCTGTTTCCGTCGCCCACCCTGCACGTTTCGGGATGACCCTGCTAGTGCCCACAGAGGGAAAGCAAAGGGCTACACAGGCCCCGGAGGTGTGGACCCGGCTCAGCACGGAACACGCATTCCCTGCACGTTCCCCCCTTCCCCCCCCACGCCCCCCCCCCCGATCTGAAGGCACGGCCCCTGCCGGCACTGCCACCCGGCTGCGACAAGGACCCGGCTTCTGGCCATCGGTGCAGGGGAGCAGCAGCATCCGCCAGCCCGCGCTGTCAGCTGTGAGCCAGAGCAGGAAACGAGCCCCGAGCTCACATCCCCATCCGGAGGAAATGCTCCCGAACATCTGGAAGACCCGAACATCTGGAAACCCCTCCTAGCAGTGATAAGTGCGCTGGGCACAGCACTCGGCTTGGGCCCCCCGGAGACCTCGCGCGCCTCGGCGGGGAGCAGAGGGGTGGGGTGCTCGGCTGGTTTTTTGCTCAGAGGAAGCGAGCACTGCCAGCATTTTTATTTTTTTCCTCGGGGAAGAGCTCTGCTGCGCTCACAGCCTTTGGCTCAAAAAGCAACGGAGAAAAACCAGCTGCCCACTTCCACCTTCAGCAAGACCCTCTTAGCACCACCTCCAGAGACAATGTGCTTCGCCTTAGGACTCCCAGCAGTTGTGTAAAGGGGTGAAGGGCCAGGCCAGGTGCTTGGGAGACCCCCCCCAAAAGACATTGAGGGCAATGTCTGTGCACGGTTTTCTCCCACACCCCAGTCCCAGGTGGCCTTAGACGTACATCTCCCCCGCGCGCTCTCTCCCAGTTGCCTCCCTCCGTTTCTGCCATGGAAGGAGCTGGTCACACAGCCAGATGTTCCCAGGCGTTTGGCTTAAGGCCATCCAGCTCACACAGGGACACCAAGAGGAGCTCTCCCTCACTGCTACCCAGCAGGATTGCAATGATTTAAATACTCATCCTTCCAAAAAAAACCCCCACAAAACCACCAACATGGAAAGAAAAAGAAGAAGAACAGACAAGTGAACATGGACCATCTGAAAAACCCTGTTTCTGGCTCCAGCACACACAATTTATGAAAGCAGAACAGCCCCCTTATGGCTAATTCTCAACATTGCCACAGTTCCAAATATCCCAGCGGATGCACGTAATGGGGAAGATGCTTCTGAGGAACACGGGACTTTCACAGTGAGGCAGGTCTGCTCCGAAGCTTTAGGACGAGGGAATTTACAGGAGTTTCTCAGGAGGCAACGTGCTCACCCAGCTCTTCATCTGAACTTTTCTAGGGCCAGCGTGGTGGACACGCAGTGAGCCGCACACCTGTAACACCAGCTTAACTCCCCTTTCAGTGTTTCAGTGGGGCAGCACGGGAAGGAGCTTTCCTGGGGAAAGCATGACAAAACACATGGGTTTTTTAATCCGTTCCGTAGAATTTTTGTTCCACAAAATGGCGGGGGGGGGGGGGGGGGGGGAAGTAAACAATCCTTTCTTCCTACACGCTTCCTCAGGAAAGTGGGAATTTTGACTTACCCATGTTTTGACAGAAAAATGCTGTTTCAGTCAAAAAAGCATTTCCTTAAAAAATACCCGTTGCTGAAAATTGTTTCTGCTGCATTTGGTTGCAGATGAGCGCGCCTGCAGTCGCCTCCTGCCCTGCTTCCAACCTAACCCCGCTGCACCCCATTCGCCTGCTTCCAGCACTCACCGCAGTCACGATATCACACATTTACAGTTCATGCAGCCAGGGCCGCTCTCGTCTGGGGGATTCAGTTTGCGCAGCTTGTGCTGCCGGATCTCCCGCACCAAGGTGTAGAAGGCATCTTCAACGCCCTGGAAGAAAAGCATCACTTCAAGCGGCTGCCCGCTTCGAGAGGGGACAGTGGGGAGAGGGAAGAGCTCTGCTCCCCAGCTTGGTGTCCCTAGCGCTGTCTTCCAGCAGGGCAGATGGCAGTTAAAGCACAAAACCAAGCTGGGAAGATTTAACAGGGATCTTAGCGTGGCCCCCAAACAGAGAGCGAGATGGAGTGAGCCACCACGAGGCCAAGGAGCTCTGAAGTCCTTGAGATGCATCAGCTTTCAGCAGCCTGCAGGAGATCCAGCACCCAAGAGAAAAGCCACCACTAGACCACGGAAGGTATCATCTGCTCCACTCCCACCTCTGTGCTCTGGGAGCCCCACAGGGTCCTTCCAGCGCTGGCACATTCTGCCTGCAGGTCTGCCAAAACAGACCGTGGGTGAGGCTGGCCCAGTCCCCTGAGGTTAGCTGACCTGCTGTGGGGGTTAGCCCAGAGCCCTGGAGAAACCCCTGAGACAGCATCTTGCCTCCACTGCTGCCAAAGGGATTATGGAGGCTCCAGCCTGGACAGGGAGGGAAGGGAAGGGAAGGGAAGGGAACGTCCCGATGGAGCGTTTAGCCTCAAGGAACCAACTAACCCCAGCCCTTACACCCATCTGTCTGCCCGTTCCCGGCTCTCCAGGACAGCGCTGGAGAAAAAAGAAAAGATTTTGTTTACAAGCCTCCTCCTACCTGTCTGGTTTTGGCAGAGGTTTCTATGTAGGGGATCCCGTAACTCCGGGCCAGGTCCTGCGCTTGCCGGGTCTCCACTGTCCGGGCTGGCAGGTCACATTTATTTCCCACCAGCACCATGGGAACATCATCTGAGTCTTTCACCCTCTTGATCTGCTCCCTGCAAGAGTAAAAAGTGCTAAAGTGAAGGGAGAAAAGGCACCGGGGGGCAGCTCCGGGACATTCCCCACCAGTTTCTTCGTCAAGAATTAACAGCTCTGCTTCGTTCCTGCCCGGCGCCTGGTGTTGGGCTTCCAGCAGAACATAAATGACCACAGCACGTAACCGAGTAAACAGCAAACTAGCTAGGGCACTTTTGGAAATGAAAACTAAACACACTTCTGCTCTTTCAATGCGACTATTTATAAACACAACTTGAGATCATGACAATCTGTATTAAGACATGAGCTTAAGACAGTTTAAGCTGAATAAAAATGAGTCCTTGAGCAGTCACCTGTGTTATTTCCAACATTTTAGATCAAGTCATCCCCCTGAATGGGAACAAAAAGAAAAAATCCTCTGCAACCTGAGTTTGCTGAGCTGATAAACCAGCTTTTGGCAGCCGTAGCCTTCCCTGCAGATGCACAGGCAGCATTCGCTTCCGTTCAGTTTAGTTCAGGTCATTCAAAGTTGAGAAACCAACTGGGAAGCAAAAAGGCTGCAATGCTCGCGTCTTCATTCCAGCCTCAGACTTAAACCTAGGTGGGCGAAGATGAGATCTACCACTTCTAAAAATCTGAAAGGCCACTACGACCACAAACAATCCATTCCGTTCCCTCCTGGTAGATAACAACTTCCTCTGCTTAATAAATCATTTAACTTCAGATGCAGAACAGCTTTTTTTATTTTTTTTTCTTCCTCATGCATTCAGAATATTTAACTTGGGTTTATTTAACTAACAAAAGCATTAGGTAAATTTCTGCTGATTTCTGCATTTTAATCGAATTCAAATTTCCATCCAAAAGCAGCTGGACATGTATCACACACACGCCAAAAAAATAATCAATCTCCTTTTTTAATGTAGCAGAACATAGAAATGAAGTCTGACTATATGTATGATATGCCATAAAGCCACTTAAACGTTCCATGTAACATCCTGATCAGCAAATGCAAGTACTAAATTTAGTGCACAGGCTACACTTAGCTGAAAAGAGATACCTCCTAATGGTTACTAACCGGGGAGAGCTGGCATTTCTCTGGGGAATATTCTTTTAAAAGTGCAAACACAAAGAGCAGAGGCGAAACAAGATGAAAGCCAGTGATTTACATCATGATTAAAACTGGGGCTTGAAATCAAGCCATCCTGCGAGTGATTCACAGGCACCGGCCCCAGTGCAAGGATGAATGCTGCTGAATCCCTCAGGTGCTTTAGGAAAATCCCATCCTTTGTCCTCCGGTTCAGCTAAAACAAGCCAAGTTAGTCCGGCCGTATAGGTATTACGCCAAACACACCTTCTAGCCAAAGACCGAGGCCTCTCGACAGCTCAGAGCAGCATCTCTGCCTACGGAGCGAGGAAGGGCTGCGCCTGCGCCCGGAGCAGCAGGATTACCCCAGAGCCGGGTCTATGCCGAGGGATCCGGGTCCCTTGGTGGGCAGCGCAGAGCGGGGACAGGCACAGCCACCTCCTGCATCCTCTGCAACGCGCCTCCCACCACAGCTAAGCCTCGGAAAAAGGCAGAAAGCAGAGAGATCCCTCCTAAGCCAGGGTAACCAGGGAAGGCTCCCGCTGCGTTTCTGTATCTTGGTGCTCCAGCTCTGCGGGGATGATGGCAGCAGCGGGGGGAAGCAGGCTGGGTAGCCTGGGTGCAGCCAAAGCAGGAGCACGCCAGGATGGGGGTCCCTGCTCTGCCACTGCCCCCCCAGCACGTCCTCTCGCGAAGCCCCGGGCCGGGGCTCTGCCGCTCCTCCGGCTCTGTCCTTGCCCTGGCGGCAAGCGAGCTCCGGCGGGCCAGGAGTGCCCCCCCGGTGGGCCAGGAGTGCCCCCCGCCTCGCCGCAGGGGCTGCGGGCAGGGAAGCAGCCCTCCCGGCCCTTCCCCACCTCCTCTCCCAGCTCCCAGCCCTGCACAGCTCCCTGAGATCGACTGCACTAACAAAGCAATTCCATTAATTAGGGAGGGAAGGGAGGGGGTCACAGAGGATCAGCTCTCTCTTTAGTCACCATAAACACTTCAACATTACATTACCGAGTCCCCAAAGGCCACGAGCAATCCCTTCGGATGGGTTTTATTGGAGTCACTGACATTAGCCGTCTGCTCCGTCTCTTCCCTGGGGAACGGCCACTTGAGCTAATGGTCTTTGCTGGCAGCCAGCGCTTCCACCGCGGGGGCTGATCTAAAAGGGAGGGCGGGAGGGTGCAGCAAGGCCTCCCCCTCGCACCGGGCATGAGGGAAGGGGCCCCTCCAGGATACCAACCTGTACTGGTGAATGTCTTCAAAGGACTTGGTGTTATTGATGGCGAAGACGCAGAGGAATCCTTCCCCCGTTCTCATGTACTGGTCTCTCATGGCACTGTACTCTTCCTGCCCTGCGGTATCCAAGATGTCTAACAAGCAGGTCTCTCCATCGATGACGACTTGCTTTCTGTAGGAATCCTGGAGGCCAGGAGAGGGAGAGAAAGGCAGGAGGATGCGTTAAGGGAGGGCAGGGGTCTGGCCAGGTGAAGGGATGCAGCAAGTGCATCCCTGGGAAGATGCCAAGTCACACTCTGCTCAGTTTCAGCTCCCATTAAACAGCCGACTCAACCTGTTTCAAAAATGGGAGGTAAAGGGAAAAGAAGAAAAAAAAAAAAAATGGAAAAAGGGAACAGCTGAGCACGTTTCCCTTTCTCTGGCAGAGCCACAGAGCAGACAGCCCCTGCCTTGCTCTCCCCATTCCCAGCCCTGCCGCTAGCAGACCAGGGGCAGCTTTGTCTCTGCCACACCACACAGCCCTCAGTAACTATTTTCCTAAGCCTTATTTAGTCCCAGCTAATCCCTTCTGCTGCCGCCCTGCCTGGGTGCTGGAAGGGGACACCCGGGAAAGGCGGCTCTGGCCACCCAGAGCTTCCAGCAACCACCACCTGCAGTCTGTGGCGCTGGAAGGTGTTCGAGATCACCCGCAAAGCCAGCACCTTCAACGCATCTCCCATCAGGCACCAGAGGTGATAAGCCACCAGTAAGGCTGCAAACTGCTTGACAGTAAACCTCTGCTTCAAACATGAGACCCCCCAACCACACTGTGAGGAGGGTGTTTCCCACAACCAGTCTGTGCCCAGAGGGCTCCAGGAGAGGCAAGGACTATCCAAGCCGGTCCTTTGAAGTTGGGTTTTTTTTTTTTCCCTTGCAGCAGAAGCAATCACAACTTATCACAGATGTGAGAAGACCTGGAAATCACTGAGTATCCCTCTAAAAGTTCCATTTTCAAGGCAGGCTCCTCCAAGCACCACTCCTCCCCACCATGCCTCTCCCCAGTTTCAGCAGCAGGGATGCTGCTGGGGCAGCCCGTGCACAGAGCAACTGCCTCCTCCCTCTCCGGCAGCCGTCCCCTGGGTACGGCACAGCATCCTCCGCTCTCAGCAAGAGAAGGAAGCCAAAACCAAAGGCACAAGAACGGTGAGAGTCAGCAGTATGACCGCCACAGCGCTTTGCAGCCACTCGCAGAGGCTACGGCTGCAGTTTAAAATTAATTCAAATGTCTGCTGCACTTCCAACGACCACAACAATGTTATCAGATGAGCTCTGCAGGTCTGCAGACAAACAGCCGACACAGCAAAGGTCACCGACAGGAGCAGCAGCAGCACAGAAAGGGAATGGGGCCAAGCCTTTGGTTCATTACTATGTCGTCATCTACTGGGGCTAATTAAAGTCTACCCTCACCTTGTGGAGAGGGCCACAGAATGAGGAGATGAGATCTATTCTGCCATGACCTTCTTGGCCGTGCCTTCCCAAAAAGGGGACTGCTGACCCACCGGGAGTAAGTGTGGAGTGATGGGCTGGCTTTCAGCCAGCCGCTCTGAAGGCAACTGGCAGGCTGCCCTGTGGGGATGCACTCCCATTTCCAATCAATAATGTATCTGGAGCCTCCTTGGCGCAAGGGAGAAGGGCACTGGTTCCACCTCTAGGGTCCCAGTGTCTGGCAGGGACCGGCAAAGGGGCCGCCAGCGCCTGCTCTTCCCAGCAGACCACCCCCCTCTTGTGTCCAGAGGAGCAGCCCCTCGGCACACGCGGTCACAATTCATTGCTAAGTCCCGGCTAAGGCGGTGCCACCAGCAGACAGCACGCCCAAGGAGAAGCGATCCCACACCTCGGCTCAAGTCACCAACAGCCTGCCCCTAAGGCCAGCCGGCTCGCTAGCAAAGCGAAGGCGCTACCAGTCTTGCAGAGGATGCTCTGCAGCCCACTCCCCAAAGGAAAGGGACAAGCTCTCCCCACCTCTGCCTGGTGTCCAGCTGGGGGGATGCTGTGGATGGCAGCCCAGCCGGCCCCGCCGTGCTGCTGGGTGACCCGGTGGCTGCTGCAGAGGTAGAAGCCACCAGCCCGCCGGTCTGGCCACCGGCACCCTGTGGCCTCACTGCTCCCGTGCAGACCCCATGTCCCACCCCACCTCTGGGCACCAGGGAAAGGGGCCGGACCCAGCTGTGAAGTGCCAGGCGGCAGAAACAACGTCCGCTTGGGGTTCAGCCGGGGGATCCCAGACGGATGCTGGGAACACCTCGGTGTGCTAAGGGAGCAGGCCAAGAGGTCCATTTGTTAAACACTATGGTCAGGATACGACCAAAGCCTCGGGAAGCCCATCACTAGGTGACTGCTAAAAGCTGGAAGACGAACTGAAGAATTTCTCGATGCAGTCTGACTCTTCACTCCATCCCGCTCGCTCACCATGGGACGCTGCCAGTGGCGCACATTTCCTTGGTGCCTTGGCCCTCCTGTTCCCAAAATAAAGGTCTTAATGCTCCTCAGCAGCCCCAGAGCAGGCGTGTGAGTGCATGCTGTAGCAGGTCGGCCGGCACCGAGTTACAAAGGCAGACGTTTGCACTAGAGACCCAGGCGTGCAGGAGGGGAGCAGGCACGCAGTCAGGATCTGCCCCAGACAGAGGACAAACTCACTTCTCCACCCCTCCTGCCCTGGGCAGGATCCTCTTGGTGCACCCCGACCCGCTCGCACCCCACTTTGCAGCACAACCTGCGCTTGATTCATTTCGGTGATGGGTAACGCCTGTGCTCCATGCTCGTACATTTTTTTTTTCTTTTCTTTTTTTTTTTTTCCTCCTCCTTTTATCCTGCTCATTTCAGCATTGCTGTGCTGTTTGTTAGCCGGCTGAACAGTCAGAGTCAGCTCCTGGGCATGATCCAAAGCAGCTTAGTCACAGGAGGGTGGTTTGTTGGTCACATTCAGATGGCTGGCAGGTAACTCTGTGCGTCCTAAATCCTCATAAAATGAAGCATAATTAAAAGGCGTCACCCTGGAATGAGTGAGAAGATGGCTGGGAAGGAGTGGATGCGGGGCACGACCAAGGGAGCTGCAAAGGCATCAGGGCTGGTGGGACCTGCAGGTGGAAAAGCACCAGGAGTGAAGAGCTGCTGCTTTTGGAAGAGGAGGAGAAGAGCAGAGTGGGGCTGAAGGGGGAACAGCGGAGGAGCGCAGGCGTCTCCGGGGGCACGCAGGAGTGGGCAGGGCGAGGAGGGGGTGCTGGGAAATGCCATGCAAGGTTTACATTCCCCACTGCCTGTTTACATGAAGAAAATTTCCAGCAGAGTACGTACAGGGGGCAGGCAGCTGAAGACAAAAAATATCAGGATGCTAAAACCCACCGTATCACTGGGTCAGAGCTGCCTCTGCCCACCCTACGGTCCAAGAGAGGACCCATCCATGCAGACGTCTCCCCAGGGAGGCTGCTCTCCATCAGCACTTCTCTTGCCAAAACTAACCTGGAACTGGTTTCTGAGAAAAGCAGACGATGCTACTGGTGACAAGCACGAGAGGGTAGAGGGGCTGGGGAAGAAGGCAACTGCATCCGTACACAAGGTGCAGCACCGAGGCTCCAGAGCCCTTAAATTAAATTCCAGTCTCTGCCGCGGGCTTTCTAGGTGACCTTGGCCAAATGACGTAATGGCACGTGCTTTTAAGTGCTTTCTCTCCTTCCTGTCTGTAGGATTGTAAGACTATTTCTGCCTTTCTACCGAGCCTTGTTTTGCTTGTTTACTTAAGTTGTAAGCTCTTCAGGGTGGGGACTACACATACAACACCTACCAGAATAGATTTCTGATCCCAGCTGGGGCCTTTTAGCCATTATGGTAATAATAACTGCAGCAACCACAGCTGCATTTATACACATCTGGTATAGAATCCTTCAGGACTGCAGACAGGGAGGTTTATTGTCCAAGAGGCATGACAGTGCTGTAATCTGCCTTCCCAGGGTGGACTTACTCGTTGTGCAGAGCAGTGATGGCTGCCCATATTTCCCCCAAACGAAGGTGTAAGTCATGCAGGGAGTAATTAGCATCTTGCTAGCAACAGTGAAAGCAGACGGAGAACAGAATATGGTTTTTAAAAGTAAAAAGAAAAAGCATAATGGATATCGAAGACTAGACCTCCTCTCTGCACAGCCCGGAGGAGCACAGGGTCCCTGCCTGCTTCCCCAGGATGGTTCTTCAATCCCAAACCTTTAACCCCTCCGTATGCTGTCATCTCATCAGAAAGTCGGACTTCTCAGCCCCTGCCTGGCTCTGCCCGCTTCTGCTGCCTCCCGCTCTGCCTCCCTGGCCATGTCTCTTCAGCAGACACTGCTGTCCTTCCGCAGGAGGCACAGGCTGGTCACTGTGACCTCCAAACACATGTGTAGCGACTCAGAGGAACATCCCTGCTCAAGTTCAGACCCGAGACCAAGGTGAGCACGCTCTGAG
Organism: Falco rusticolus; assembly: GCF_015220075.1. Classification (NCBI taxonomy): domain Eukaryota; kingdom Metazoa; phylum Chordata; class Aves; order Falconiformes; family Falconidae; genus Falco; species Falco rusticolus. The sequence goes on along the minus strand of NC_051196.1, from coordinate 4,061,053 downwards.
TTGAGAGGAGCAAGAGGAAAACATGCAGACAGACACAGACCCCATGCCCAGATCAGCTTACCTCTATCGTGGGGTCATACTCATCAACGAAATGGTTCTGAATGAGCTGTATCGTCAAAGCACTCTTCCCGACACCACCAGCTCCCACCACCACCAGCTTATATTCAGTCATCTTCCAGCCGACCCCAGCTCAGGACTTCCAGGAGCACCACCACCTGCAAGGAGAAACGGCCACCGTGTTAGGAGAGGGGCTCCCTCCCCGTCGCCCCCCGCTCTGCGGCAGGGCTGCGGGGTCAGCCCCCCTCTTCTGCTGGGAAAGCCAGAAATCCACAAAGCACAGCCTCATTCCTTGGGCGCCAAGCGTTCCCAATGTCTCCTGCACGTCCCAGGAGCACTCAAATGCTGTGAGTTAGAGACACCGAGGTCTTGGATCCAGCGCGCTGTAACGCAGAGGTACCTACTCTGCAAGGCAGAGGCGAAGGGATGCACCCCCTAAGGTTTTAATGGTCTTTTAAGTTGCTTTACTTCGGTAGGGATGGATGATGGGACAAGGTAAACTCACTTCACTGCTGTTTTGGATGGCAAAGAGCCATCCCTCGCTCCTTGGGGTGAAAACCAGTAAGCCTTCAGGGATGCAATGTGCTTTTAATGCAGCTTTATGAAATTGTCCAAGAAATTGCCACTGCAGGGTATTCTGCCGTACGACCACCCTAGTCTCTCATCTCACGTTTGCAGGTGTACCACCCCGGCCTGGAAACGGGGAGATGGTGGGATGGCCCGTATGTCCCAAGGGTCAAGGGCTTTCTTACCTTCTTCCCACCCAGCACGCTGACTACCCTGGAAATCTGGCCAGAGGGAATTACCCTATTTCAGCCTGTCACCCCATCCTGTGCCTCCAGGACCCACTGTCTTTCTTTTGTTTTTATGGTCTGATGCTCTGGGGTCTCAAACGCGAGAGCGCTTCACCTAAACGCATCAAAACTGGCCTAAAATCGCAGCACGGAACGGCAGCATCGAGAGCTATCTGACCTGACGCTCCGGGCTAGTAACAAAGGATACTTTAAAATGGGCAAAAACAATCCATCAAACTGAATACAAAACTATGTTTGTCACGTGATATGGTGCAATCCTTCAGCCTGACAGTCTGGATGCAAACTTCACACATTCCCCAAGCAAACTCAAGAGGCAAGGGAGTGTTACAGATAAGAGAATGGAGGTGCAGACGGTGTTAACCAAAAGCAACCAGTTTAAGAGGTCTGGTTTTCCAGAAGTGCTCACAGCACTGTCTCCGATTTGCCTTATCTCAAGTTGGCGATCCAAAATTGTTAAGATAGATTTGAAAGCCTTGGCCAATGTGGTTTGGATGTCCACAGGAGGGGGGAAGTCGTCCCAGCCCCCCCCCGAGGACGCTGCCAGCTCCATGTCTTCACCCTCAAGGCTGCGTTAAACTTCAAACCGCAGGCACCCCCGCAAGATGAAGCTAGCATGCCCCACAGGGGAGCAAGAGATGCTATCATGAAGGATGCTAATTGGGAATGCTGATTAGGGTCAGGACGAGCAAACCACGCTTCTGCAGCAGCATGTCCTCACCATGGCCCTTCAGCAGGAGAAAATTCACCCCCACCCCACCTCCTCCCTTCAATTTCTGCTCCAGCTCCACTGAGAAAGAGGAACTTTAACTCAGGAAGATTACAAAACCCCAAAGGTTTAAATAGAAATCCACCCTCATTGGACTGCAACCCGTGCCCACTCAAAGTCACCCCAGGGTCAGATACTCATCCGCAGCTGTCATCTGCAAGCTCTGGGGAAGCCACCCGAAATGCGGTGGGTAGGGGAAAGGCGAGCCCACGGTTCCCCCGGCCGGTCACCATTTGATACAGCCTGCAAAGGCACTGCACAGGGATTACACCCCCGCGGACATTTACACCACTCCACCTTCCTGCCCGGGCTCCCCCAAACCCTGGAAGCCGGGTACGAGCTGTGCTGGTAAAGACCCAGCCTGCATCTGACGCATTTGCTAACGCAGCAAAGATGTAACGGAAAGGAGGCCAGAACTTTCTGCCTTCAATCCCCACCTGACTGCAGCCTTAAAGCACTCAGACAGCTCAATCACCCACTCGAGCTGGGAGCAGCCAGACACAACCGCCTCTCGCCAAAGCCCTTCCCTCAGCTGCTGTCTCGGTAGCGGGATGCAAACAACGCTCATGCCCTTCTCAGCATCCAGGATCCTGGCGAAGGGTAAGGGAGGTGGTGCAAAAGGGTAAGCAGAGCACAAACACGACACCAAGTGGGGCTTCGGGTTGCTGGAGAAGCTGAAGGTCGTTAAACACGGTGGGAAAGTGGTGATGGTGGGGGAAACGAGGTGCAGATAAGGGGATACCCTAGGTCCATACTCCAAGGTGCCACTGCTTCCCAGAAAAGTCCAACGTGCCCCTGTTCTGGCGGCCAAGGAAGAGATGCAGGTTGAAAGCAAGGCTCCAGGCAACAATCCCAAGTGATGGCACTACTTGGCCATGCACACGTTGCCCTCACATATATGAACCTCTCCATACACTGCTCCTCTGGGCCAAGAGAGATCCCCACCCCAGGCTTCTCACCTCTCTCCGATGGGAAGAGAAAACTACCGTGAGGGGCAGCGCCAGGCTGAAATGGGGCGAGGAGCAAACGCTGACCATCTCCACCAACGCTGCTGGCCGGGAGAGGGTCACTCCTGCAGCAGGACAGCTTCACAGCCGAACACAGACGGGTCGTGAGGGTCTGAAGAAAACCTGCAGCCAGTTCCCGTCTTTCATACGGAGCAGGGAGACCTGCGACCCCTAGCAAAACACACGGCAGCTGCAAATAAAGGCCCGCAGTGGCTACGACGGACCTTGCTCTGCATCTGGTGCTGATGACGGAGCAGCTGCCTTGATGATGCTCAAGGGGAACTGCACAACCACCCACGTCTAGGGGACACACTACGGCAGTGACAAAAGCCCGGACTCAATATGCAGAGGAGAGGACATGAGTCCTTGAGGAGGGAGTCCTCCCTGGAGACCACCCCGGCGGAAGGCACTGCGTGGCCTACCCCTTCACAATCCCACACAGCCGCACCAGCCCCCTGGTGCACAGTGCAGCAGGAGGTGGGGGCTGAGGTATCACCCACGGCAGCTTAAGGGTCTTCCCCTACTCCGGACCCCAGCTGAGCCCCGCTGCGCAGCAGAGGAGCAAGCACACAGCAGCCAGCCGTGCACACCACCAGCCCAGAGCTCCGAGCTCCGGCTCCTCCGGAGAAACACAGAGCCACATCCCCCTGCTCTGCACCCACCCAGGAGGCGGGGGGAACGAGGGTGGCGAAAACACTATTGCTCCCCACGGCTCACGGCCAGCGCACAGACAATCTACATATGAGAACTCTGCCCCGTTGGTGTCTGCTCACCCACACGGTACCTAGAAGGTGCCGGCACCCCGGCTAACCCCTCACCATTCTGCACACCAGCCCTGCCCCGGCAACGGCAGGGGAGATTCTGCAGCTTGCAGAGGATGCCGAGCCCAGCCCACCCGACTGTTTCATACCATTGCCGCAAAAATGTCCCAACATAGCGCGAGAGTGTAGGGAACGATGGAGAGCTCTGGCTGTGAGGGCTGCCTGCATTAACGTGGGCTAAAATCGATGTTCAGACCAGCTCGCTTCCCTCCCCAAGGGATCCATGACGCAACCTCTTTGCAGGGAGTGCGCAGATCCAGCCGCCCATCAGAGCACGTGCAAATGCCACAGGAGAGGCAGCCTGGCCAAAGGCTGCGGGGAAAGCGGGGATTTCCATATGGCCAAGCTTTGTTACAGAGCTGAGCAGCTGGTCCCATCCCTGCGCTGACCTCACCACCACCACCTCACAGCTCCCCATCACACTCTTTGCTGCCGAGCCCGGGAAGAGCGAGGCTGCTCATCGATGCACGCGCAGGTTTCGACGCAGGGGTGGCTGTTCCTCAACGTGCCAGGAACATCACCACCACCGCATGGGCTGGCTCAAGGAACAGCCATCCCCAAGACAATGTTTCTGGCTCTCCTCAAAAACAGAGGCAGGGAAGAAAGAGTGGGGGCTCCTGCCAGAGAGATGGTAACAGGCACCCCAAGTTTTCACACTCAGTCTGGGACGCACCAGATGGAGGTTTACAGCCCACTGGTTGTTGTGAAAGCTCCTCCTGGCATGAGGATTTCCAGAGAAGGATAAACAAGAGTTTCTCTTTCTCGGCAGCTAATGCAGAGCCCAGACATAGCTGGCCACAGCGTAACGCAGGGACACTCGAAAGCGCGACCTCCCAGTCCCACGCTGAGCAGCAACAGCGCTTCCTCCATCTTCTGCAAGCCCTTCAAGATCTGAAAGCTTGACCCAGGTCACTGTCTGGTGTTTTCCCTGTCTCTCCAAATCGATTACCTCTGTGGCACGTGACTGTTGCACCCCTGAAAAGCCACGCAGGGCTGTCAAACAAATAGCCGAGCCAGACGATGAGGAGGAGAGCCATTCGGGAGCACCGGCCGGGAAGAGGAGGGCTGGGATCCGCGTGCCAAGCCAACAGCCCCAGTGTGGAGCTGGAGCTGCCGCCGCTGTATTTCCTGACCTCGTGGATTTTCTCCTGTAGCGAGAGGGCTCCTGGCTCCCGTTCAAAGCTGTCTAGGAAAGCCTCGCCGAGTGCTTCCGCCTGGCAGCAGCAGCTGCTCCCAGCCCAGTAGCCGGAGCCACGCAGCTCCAGCAAACAAGAAACATCTGCCAGCCTCGCGCAGGAAGCTGGGGGAGCGAGTGCCCAGCCCCAGTGGGCACCAGCACCCTACCTTTGTCCCACAGGGAGGGGATGAAGGTGTAGGGGAGGGCGGAGGGCACATCTCCTCATCTTCTCCCCTGCCTGCGTGTGCTGAGCAGCACGGAGGCTCTGCCTGCAGAAGCAAGGAGCGAGATGCTTGGTGCAAGCTTTCGCAGGGCTAAGATCTAAAACAGGTGTAGGCATCGAGGTTACAGGTGCTACCTAGAGACCCAGCTGTGTCCTGCAAAGAACCACCTGATGTTCTTCACCATCCCTCTTCTCCAGCACAGAGCTTCATCTGCCGGCGGACAGGTGGTTTTAGGGACCTGATTGTGAAACCTCCAGACACTCACTTAGCAGAAGCAGAGGTGAAGAACTCAAGAGGCTTGGCCCCATCACTATGCCCCATTGCAAGACCACAGTTTCAAGAAAGCCTCAGGTGTCAAGCAAAATGGATTTGCAGTGGGTTTCCCACGCGTTCACCACAAGGGAGGCTCTGACACTTCCAACAGGATCACAGACGGAGCTTTCTCTGTGTTCTCCCTTTCCTCCGGCCTTGTTTCTCCCCCAGGATGGCCACCAAGCCAACTAAACAAGGCAAGAGAGATATCTTCGTGCAGTGCTGCCATACTGAGGCCAGCTGTGACTGAAGTTGTACAGCTGCTCATTACTGGACATTAACCCTCTACCTGTCCTTTGGGAGTCGCTGCATGTGAAGGCATCAGAAGCCAGTTTCACCTCTGCAAATCTCTTTGGACACGTCTCAGATTGGGCACCCTTTCCTCCAAAAGCCCTCTCCACAGTAACAGAGGAGCCCTCAGACCACCTTTATTCCCTCCGGCAGAGATACCATGCAGGCAGTAGTCTGCAGTCTTCTAGGCAAAACCTTGCTGGCTCACCCTGGTGACTGTCCAGGCTCCTCCATTTGCTCAATACTGTCACCAGTGTCACAAACCACAACGTCTGGAGGGATGCAGGACCCTCACCAGCCGCGTGAAATGCCACCTCTCCTTTTCATTCAAGGGTCAAAGTGCTGATGTTCTCTGTGGCCTGCCTAGCCTGAAAGAGATGAGGGAAATGAGCCTGGCAAACCGATGCTCTGTTACAAATCCCAGCCTATCCAATGCTTCGTTTTAATTTACTTGCTGCTTTTAAAATTAACACGTGGGCTGCAAATCTAACTCAACATGCTTGTTGTTGGCTTGCTGGCTGCATACCCGCAAACTCAGACAATGCAACCCACAGATGAAAAAAGAGAGGGATGCCAAAGATGCAATCAAAGTTGCAGATGGTGGCCCTGCTTTGGAGAAATGACTTGGAGATAATAAATGTCTTCTATTAGGGAAAAAAGTCTACGAGGAACTGAACGGCTTCTCTGCAAGCTCTGAAGAAGAGGCAGCCTGTCCCAAGACACTGAGCACAAAAATATTGCTCCGAAGGAAAAAAAAGAAAAGAGGTAAGGAACAGTACCCTGTAGGAGGCTCAAAACACAGGCACAGGTTCAAGGGGAAACCTGGAAGGAAGAAGAGCAGAAAGCTGCAGGCAGGTCTGGAAGGGAAGGATCACCTCTCCACAGCAGCCATAAGCATGTCCCAGCAGCCGGGTGCAAGCCATGGCTTTGCACAAAGTCCTCAACAGGCAGGGATTGGTCCAGCCCTCGCAGAGCTTCCAGCTGAAGCACCTCTGGCAACACAAGCCCTCTGCCAGACTACCCAGCCACCAAGGGCGCGCGAAGTCCCTGCTCGTCTTCCCTCTCCAGAAGAGATGGAAGGACAAAGGAAGACAAGATAGTACCACCCTCACCAAAGCTGCTGCTCATCTGCTGTTCCCTGGTTCCCGCTTCAGCTGTCTGCCAGTTGCGTAAAGGACAAAGCTGTGCAAGCCCTGGTAAGCTGTTCTTCCTTTCTGTTGACGCAGAAGGCTCCGACACAACTTACATGACCAACATGATCAAGTTAGTGCCACTTTATTAAGGGATACACAGCAATTTATTATAGACCCACAGCAATTTATACCCCCAGCTAAAAATGCACACGCTACGCAGGCTTTGTTGTGTAGAAGGTGATCGGTTAAAACCACTCGTTCACACGCTTCCACCTGCCCTAGGATGGGTCCCGGGGTGGTGCCCACACGCTGCTCGCCCCTTGTGCAGGCATCCTGTTTGTCCTCATCTTTCTGTCCAACTCTCTTATCTCTCTGCGAATACCCAGTTTCTCTGTCTCCCTTGGCCTTGCATGTGTCCTTCACAACACCTGCAGCTTGTTACAGCTCCGGCCTGCTCGGCCTGCTACTACAACAAAGTTACTTGGGCTGGATTGCTCGTAATATGTCCCTTGTCTTCCAGCCACTCCACAGCTTTCCATCTCAAATCATAAAAATTCTTAATAAAATCTTTGTTGCCCGCTTACTCTAAGAAAAACAACTGGCAGGCAGCTATGCCTAAACCACCAAACCAGCAAATGACCTCGACAAGACAGCAACGCAATAAACCCAAAGAACAAACCAGCTACCCAAGAGCTTGCCCCCTGGATGAAGGCACGGCCCCCTCAGCCGATACGGGCCACCAAGATGACTATACTCCAAAGAGAGGCGAGCAGGCCCCTTATCTCAGGAGCTTACAAACCAGAATGGCTCAGGCCCATGCCTCCAGCATCGTGAACATGGGACAGGGAGCAGCACGCCACGAGGAAGCTCCGGTCGGTGCCGAGTGGTGCTTGCTAGGGGCGGTGGGACATCCACCTCCCACCATCACCACCCTGCCCCTCTCCCTGGAAGCAAGGAGCCCATCCCACCACAGTCTCTGCAGAAGAACCAACCTTCCCAGCTAATGTCCACGGAGGGAAAGCAGGCTGCTCTGCAGGTTACCGGCTGCCAGTCCCTGCAAAGGTCCGAAGGAAAGGGGCAAGGAGACGATACGTCCCACCCCGCTGCAGAACAGAACCCTGAAAAAATCAGAAGCAGTGGGAGAGACCACCTGGGCTAGCACCCAAATCGCCAGCTGAAAACACCTGTTGTCTACATCAGGCAGGGCCAGGCTTTTGAAGGAATCAAAGACCCTTTTTTAATTATGCCCACAGATTTATGATCTAACACTTCAGTGCTGTTGGAGACTCTACGAGCAAGCGCAGCCTGCGTAAGGGAAGAAGGGACTGAGTTTTGTCCGAGAGCCTGGTAAAGGTGGAGGCATGAAGGTACGAGCACACCATGAAGCAGGCTGGGACGCCAGGGGACAATTACATAAAACCCGAGCTCTCTTCTTGCCATCAGGACTTAGGACCTAGCGTTGGCCCTGCCAACGCATGTGGGAAAGCAGTGGGGGGGAAGAAAAGCTCTCAGTGCCGAGATGCAGAAGACTGCAAACTGCCAGGGCTCCTGCACCTCCACCTCCCCGGGCCGAGCGGGCGGTTCAGAGGCAGACGCTTCCCTGCCTGGGCTGGCAGCCATCCGCCTCACCCAGGGAAAGAGACTTCTCCCTGGACTCCCAGCCCTCTCCAGAAACACAAACAAAGAGCTCAAGAGACGAGGCAGCTTTTAACCTTCCTCTGCATTAAAACGCCAGCTATAAACATAAATGGGATGTTTATAGGTGATTTATAGTCATGAAAGGCAGCGTGATGTACCTGGAGCATACAGAGAGATGCACATGTACCCAGGAAAGTTTAAAGCAAGATCCACATTACAGACAATAATAACTATAACTGCTAAAATGTGTGGTAGGCAACCATGAACCCAGGCACTGAGCAATCTCTTGACTTGCCAGGCTCAGTACCAAATTGTATTGATTTTCCCACAAGATATAAGGCACGATGAAGTAGAGACTTGGACCAGACAAGTACGCAGCGCCAGTGTAAGTGGATCTCTGTAATTACAGCTATTAACAGGGACAGAGAACAGTAGGCTTTGAGGCAAATGTTGCCCAGTAATAGGGGGGGAGGAGGATTAAAAGAGATGATGTCTCCCAGCTGGTTTCCTAAGGTACCTGGTGTCTTCTGCCTGGTCCTCCTGGTGACAAAAGGAGCAGCCCCAGGCAAGCTGCTGGGGAAAGGTACAGCCTCTCCTGGGACCCACCGGTCCTGTCATCACACTACAGCAGGTCACAGCCACCCGGCCCTCTGCTGCAACAGCCTGAGAAGGGACAAATTCAGACCTCACCACTGAGCTGCAAGCGATGGAGCACTCAGTGCTCCAGCTGGGGGTGGTGGCCATGCACAAGCAGAAGCACCATCCTCCATCCTCCTCTTTGTACAGTCAGGCAAGGGGATGCACACAAGCCAAGGGACTGGCCCAGAATCATCAGCGGGTGGTAAAGCTGGGAACTAGATTCAGGCAATGTGAATTCCCATCCAGGGTCTTCACACAAAGCTCCCAGTAGAGGTTTTTGGATGGGAGAGCTGTTGGTCTCCTGCTGGGTCTTTGTGCTGGGCTGTCAGAGCTGGCAGCTGCCCCCCAGGCCAGCTTTCCTGGGCAGAGATGGTTGGGGAGGCTGGGTACATCAAGCAGGAAAGCCTGGTGTGCTCTCCAATTATCCTAATGAAATCACAACTGGGTCATGTGCCCAGGCGGCCAGCAGAGAGACGGATGCTCTGATGCACAGATAAACAACGGGAGACGCAGGTAGGGCTGGAAGCAGAGGGGTAGGCTGAGCACCACTGCTGTTTTCCCCACTGGAAGCCTGGCTAGAAGGGGAAAGCCACTGGTATAAAGTAGCCTTACACATCACTTAAGGCAGCCAGTCTCAACCTGAGCACCACTGATGCATATCGGGCCAAAAAAAGGTACCTCATAAAGAAATACTTTCCCCTTATGAGAATTCTATTCTCCTCTCCCTCCCCATTCTTCCCTGTTCCTCCCAAACAGCTGCTGACAGGGAAAAATTAGGAAGCTGGTTTCAGGAAACACATCCAAGCCATTTTCACTGAGAAGAATTTGCAATGGAAATAGGCTGGCTGTTCAGCTTCCTGCTTGCTTTAAATCCTAACACATATGTATTTTTACAGCAAATAAATGGGTAAGGAACCAGGGTATTTGCAGCTGGGAAGTCTCAAGAATTGTTTTGATAATGCTTTCAGTTTCTTAATTTTTTTGTGTTTTAACATTTAATGGATAGGAGACCATTTAAAAGGCCAGGGTTTGGAGCAAAATAATATTACAAGAGTATTGGTGAGCTCCAGTCTCCAGGAATGAAACGGTACACGCAGCACATGTCCTATCGTACTACGGCTCCTGCAGCAGAAAGGTCCGAACAGCAAGCCAGGCGCGTTGGGACTGGGTGGCATGAGGTGGAAGCTGCTGGCCAGCAGCAGAAAAGCAGACAAATGAGTATCCTGGGACAGCACAAGCCCAGTCTGCTTCTGCCCACGCGGCACTCACGCTCTGGATGGCTAACCGGCCCCACAGAGAAATAGGGTCCTCGTCTGGGGATGGCTCAAATCCCCCTGGAAGCAGAAGAAACACAGAGGAGGAGTGAGGGGGATCCCTCTCTGCAGGGCCAGCCAGCTCCAACTGGGTTGGACTCAGATAGGCGCATGTTGGGGTACTCTTTGCTCGGTACCCAACTTGGCTCCCCCAGCTGCCCTGGACAGCACCTAGGATCCTGTACTGCAAGGGGAAAAGCAGAGTCAAACCCCATCCGTCCTCTCCCACGTGTGGTATATCACAGGCCACTAACCAGATCCTCCAGAGTTTCATCTTTCCCAGGGAAAGGTGGTACAGCATCTTTTTCCCCCCCCTCATTTTTCAAGACAGACAGCAGAGCAGCACAGATGCAACCGTGTCATCTCCACAAGCTAGTTATGGATGAAGGACAGCCCCATCCTGGGATGAGGCAAGAAGACTGTTTCCTTCTTGCCTTTCCATTCCCAATGGGACACCAATAAAAAGCTGTTTGCTCAAAGACAGAGCTCAAAGGAACAGCCTGAGTGACCCCGAACAGCCAAAATCAGATACTTCCACAGCGCCTCCTTTGTAAGCCATTTAATTTACGTGATCAAATATAACGATCACCCTTCTGCATTCATTTAGCCCTTGCAGCACCTTTGCAGGCACACACCCTTATTTATTAGCACAGCAAGGACGAACGGGAAGAAGGCACCACAGCAAAAAGCAAACCTGCAGGGCTCGCTTTAGCAAATCCGGGAGAAGGAGCTGGGGAAAATGCATTAGAAAAGCAAGTGATGGGGCATCTTAGGGAGCCAACAACAAGTGAGCAGCAGGAAGAGGAGATAAAAGGAAGCAAGCAGGCACCTGCTGCTGGGACCCCATCCCTGCTCTCCTTCCCACTGGGACACGTTAGTAGCAGGGTGACACAACGCTGTCACAAGCATGAATATGCACCAGTCATTATGCAGCAGATATTCAGGGGCACTCCACTGATTTATGGACCCGGCAGCTGCAGCACCAGCCAGCTGCAACCTAGAGGGATGGGGACGCTGAGCACAGCTGGCAGAGAGGTGTGGAGAAGACCTCCAAAGTCAGCCCTTCAACAGCCAAGGCGAACGAATTCATCACAAGCAGGTCTGAAGCCAGGCAGAGCCAACCAATGCACTGCGTGCGCAATCCTGGGCAACCACCACGCCACACCGACATAGGCAGAGAGCTCCAAAGGTGAAGGTGCAAGATTTAAGTTTGGATCAACAGACTTTGTTAAATTTGTGTCCTGGATTCCCCAAACCCCACTTTGCAGCTCATGGCCAATCTCAGCCACAATAGGCTTGTTAATGTGATGCTCATGTCCCCTCCCTCTGCAGCAGCCTGGATTGAAAAAAAAAATCCAAGCAATGTTGCTGTGGGTGGATTATTTAAATGCATCACTGTCACAGCACAGACCTGCTGCAAACAAGACTGAAGATGTACGGATTACAGCTCTCTGTACTGGAAGGGGAGGAATCTCTCCTCTTTTGCCTCTGGAGTGACAAAGGGACACTGCACAGGGACTCATCCTGCCTGCCTTGCAAGCATCACAGCGAGGGCGCAGAAGACGTGCTCCTTCAGCTCCGACTAGCCTCCATGCAGGTTCGTGTCTCTCGCTCCCTGGGAACACACAGCGTAGCAGAGCAAGGAAGTAGTAACTCCACCCTGCAATGAGGAACCCACAGCCATTAAATGACTCGCTGATGGTCACACAGGAAACTCATGGTAAAGCCGGGATTTCTGCTCCCCCACGTTCAAGCTTTACCACAAGACTGTGCTTCTTATTAGCGGCTGCAGTTGACTATGAAGGGGACGGGAGCACAGCACCTACTCCATCACCTCTGTCACAGCCTCCAGCATCTGCTGGCAGACCTGCACAATCAGCAGAAGCAGGGGGGGTTTCCTTCCAGAGCTTCCTTGGGAGCCCACAGCAATGACGACATGCAGGATTTGGGTGGGCTCACAGCCAGCATCCACAGGCGCACTAGGGCTGAAAAGAAACCACAGAAAAGCAGGACCCCAAGCCTGTGGTGTCACCAACACTGAGGCTTGACGAGCTGATTAACAAATAAGCAAAGCCTCCGAGAGAAAGCAGTTGAGGTCCCTCTGACAATGCCTAAAGGTTAGGTGGACCTGCATCTTCTTGAAATCCCTCAGCTGATCCCCAGTCCTGCAGGACATCCCTGGTAAGGCACTGAGTAGATCCAGATCTGACCTTGGCACCGGGCTTGACACGGCCATCAAGCTCCGGAGACCCTACCCTACATCTTTGATTCAGCTTAGATATTCCTCTACATAGATCAACAACGGAGAGAAGGGCAACGGAGGGCTCTGATCCTCCTTGGATCTCGGCAAGCACTCCCTCCCATCACGTTAACCAGACTCGCTGGTTTGAAAGAGGTATGGATGGGAAGCACGCTGTGCCCTGAGCTTTGGGGATGGCAACTCGCTGTGGCAAAGTCAGAGTGTTCATGAAGTAAATGGACAAAAAGATGAAAGGGAGCTTGGACACGAGCTCCCAACTGCAAACAGAAAGACGAAAACCTTCAAGTCTTTAGAGAGAGAATGCCTTTAGTAGGAGAAGTCAGTCAAAGACCAGCACCTGCCCACCCCTGGTACCCCCAGCAGGTACCTGGGGCTTAAAACAGCCACAGACAGGATTTCACCCTGTTCTTCAGCACCTGGATTGTCCTGAGAGTACACAGAGCAAGAGACTGTGCAAATTACAGCCCAAAACATCTGCGGCATGAGCTGGAAAAGTCACGGCTTGGGGAAGGTAAACCAGGTCAGCGTGAGCCTGCAGGTGCCCTTCTAGGTGAAGCATCCTTTCCTCAGGCATGGCAACACACCTCCAGCGCAGATCAGCCCCTGCACAAACCCCCCAGGCAAAACCCCACACAGCAGCAATCAGTCACACACATTGAGAAGTTAAAAAAAAAAAAAAAAAAGAAAAAAAGAAAAAAGAAAAAAAGGAAAGAACAAAATAGCCAAAGAAAAAGGGGACTTTTGAACTTTGAACTGCAAAGCACTGTAATTACTGTAGTGTAACATCATTAGGGCAGTGTGAGCAACGGCTGGGAATCAAAGATGTTGCAGGGGATTCTCATGTAGCCCAAAACCTTCTTTTACTCTTTCCAGTGGGAGCTATCTTTGGTGCCAGAGCAGTGTCTAACCCTGCCAGATTATCTGCAAACAAAAAAGGGGGCTCCTACACCAAAGTTTCCACTTTGGAGAATTTGTTTTTAGCTCCGGTTGGTCCCTGCTGCCCATATAACACTCAAATGTTTTACCTTCTGAAGCCACTGACTTCCTTTGCAGCAACGAGGTCCCCAAGCTATAAACACCACTTCTTTTTACCAGGCTTGTATCTATGGCTTCCCATTTTCTTTCCCAGTGTCCAGCCGTCTCCCACTAGCCTCTCAGATTTTCTGATCCTGCTGCCCAAGCCCAGATGCTGGGGAGGCACACATGGCAGAACCATTTAACACTGGATTTATTCTTGGACTTTACAAGGGTCATGCAAGCAGTTCTGTATTTGGCCTGCAAAAAACCCCATAAACACAAATGACAAACTTAGAACTTCAAAGCTGACATCTCGCAACAGCCCTAAGCCACTGTGCGTGTGTAGTATGAGCAAGGTGTAAGATGGTTTAGGTCCCCAAAGGGAGAGAACAGGCGAAGACCAGGAGTCAGAACCAAACATCCGAGCCCTAAAACTGAGATCTGACCTTGCAGGATCACCTACCTTAAAGAAAGGGTAAAAAGTAGTGGCTTTAGTGGCTTCACTGCACGGACAAGACAGTCAACACTGGCTGAGGACCTCACTTGGTCTATTTTAAGTTTCAGCCTCAGCCCACTTGGAGCATTTATCCCTCTCAGCATCTTGAGACAACAGCAAGGTAGACTGATGTTTCCTGGGAAAGGAAGGATTAAAAGTACACCTTCGTTCTGGCAAGGAGGCGCAGGGAGTGCCTACAGAGCAGCTCCTCCTCCCGGGAGACCTGTCTGCCACCAGGAATTGCACAAGGTGCTGGTGGGCGCTGGCACAGAGAACTCACTCCTGGGACCAGCAGCAGTGTCTTCCCAGGACCGTCTGCTAAGAGGCACAAGCATCCCCCCCTACCCCTGGCTCCTACGGACACACCGAGCCTCCCTGAGGAGTATCTGTGAGGGGTGGGGGTGACAAAAATAAGCCTGCACATGTTTATAGCAGTCTCTGGGTTCATCCATCCTAGTGGAGGTGGAGGCATCTGTTAGACAACGCCTGGGGACCACAGCGGAGGAACTGCTGCAGCAAAGATCAAGCTGACTCACGGGTTTTTTTGGCTTCGGTTTAAAAAAATATTAAATAAATAAATAAAACAAAATCCGAACCTCCCTTCAGCCCACTGGGGAAAATCCAAGCATCTGCCTTCAATCCCCCAGCATCTAATAATACAGGTTCATTATAAGTAAAATCGTATTTTCTATATGTTGCAAGACTGGGGGTGGGTGGGAAGATCTATTACATGACGTACGTCACTCTGCAAATCACTGAGTGCTGGGAGCATTTCATGCTATCGCCCATTTGCCTCCAGCCCCCCACTCCTGACCTTTTATTCCATTGCTTACCACTGCGTTCAGCCGCTGCCCTCGCAAACACCAGCCAAGACCCAAGAAGTGAAGCTCTGGTACTTAAGCCATGCCTTCTGGAAAGGGGGTTGAAAACTGGACCTCAGGACACCAAAAACCTCGTCCAACTATCTCTTGGGCTACAGCAAATACCACTAAAGGGGCGCCAAGCAAGGCTGGTGGGACACAGCGATGGGGTATGCACCAAAGACCACAGCGTATATGCTTGCTCAGACTAGTGGCTGCATCCCTTGTCACACCTTCAGGCTTTTTTTTTTTTTTTCCTGCTACTATAAATATGAATTCTAACAGCTACAAACTCACTGTTCAAGTGGTAGGAGCCTGCTCCTACGTGTGGTCTGGGGTTCCTCTCCAATTCTGCTCAACCATGTGAACACTGCCAGGGATGCAGGCACAGGATGCTCTGGGCAGCCTGTGCCAGCACCTCACCACCCTCTCAGGGAAGAATTTCTTCCTAATACCTGATGTAAATCCACCCTCTTTCAGTTTAAAGCCATCCCCCTTGTCCCGTCGCTACCTGCCCTTGTAAAAAGCCCCTCTCCAGCTTTCCTGTCGGCCCCTTTAGGTGCTGGAAGGCGGCTGTCAGGTCTCCCCGGAGCCTTCTCTGCTCCAGGCTGAACAGCCCCAGCTCTCCCAGCTGCCCTCACCGAGTGGGGCTCCAGCCTCTGCCCATCTCTGTGGCCCCTCTGGCCCCGCTCCAACAGGCCCATGTCTCTCCTGTGCTGAGGACCCCAGAGCTGGACGCAGCGCTGCAGGGGGGTCTCACCAGAGTGGAGAGGAGGGGCAGCATCCCCCCCTCGCCCTGCTGCCCACGCTGCTGGTGACGCAGCCCAGGACACGGGTGGCTTTCTGGGCTGCGAGCACACATTGCTGAGCCATGTCGAGCTTCTCATCCACCAGCACCCCCAAGTCCTTCTCAGGGCTGATCTCAACCCGTTCGCCCTGTCTGTGTTTGTGCTGGGGACTGCCCTGTCCCAGGACCTTGCACTTGGCCTTGCTAAACTCCACGATGTTCACACAGACCCACCTCTCCAGCCTGTCAAGGTCCCTCTGGATGGCACCCCTGCCCTCCAGTGTGCCAGCCGCACCGCACAGCTCACTGGTGGTGACAGAGCTGTGGAGGATGCACTCGATCCTACTACACTGGTCGGGATTTTTTTTCTTCCCGCTAGTGGTTAGGAAAAAGCAAGCAAGAAAAGGGACAGGTGACATGAACCGGCACTGTTAAAGCTGATGCAGTCTGATCAGAGGATGCAAACTTCCTAGCTCTCATCACAACATGATCTGCCTTGTGAGCTTCAAGTTGGACTCGGAAATTATCCGAAGATATGGAAATGATCCCCCTGAAGAAACAGCCACTAGGAACAACTAAAGAAAGCCTTTACTTTTGAAGAAGCAGCTTTTCCAGAATTTTGGTGTTTTGCTTTGGGTTTTTTGGGTTTTCTTCCTTTTTTTTTTTTAAACAGAGCAGAGAACCACCCAAATATCTGCAGGCAGGGATACTACTTTATGGGGCCATTTCTCCTCAAATCCTCAGCAGGACAAAATTTGCCTTCCTTTAGGAGAATAAATACAGAGAGTAAGCTTGAACTCTGAATTTTTAGTCTTGCCAGTACTGTGAGACCTCAAACGTGACCACGTGCTTTCACAGGAGCCTAGCAGAGAGACAAACGCGGGCGCGACTTTGGCAAGGGGTGATGTGCTGATAAAGCCTCCCTGCCTCATCTGACAGCAGCGGAGCTCACTGGTGCCGCTTCTCAGGGCTCCTACAGCACACACAGCAGCTTCTCACTCTTGGACGTCATTCACACCTAACTGGAAATAGCCTGCTACTTGATTTCCTCCTTAAAATTCTCTTATTTTCAGAAAGCAGCTCCCTGAGGACCATCTGTGTCCCTACGATGAACCTTCAAGGCCACGGCACGGTTCCTACATAGCTCGCATTGTTCCCACGTAGGAACATCAACTGAAAAAATAAAATAAATTTTTTTAAAAAGTGAATCAAATGTTTGCAAAAAGCTTTTTTTAGAAACGAGAAGCTCATGGAAAACCCCTAGCTCACATGTCAAACCAGCCTACTTTAGCCTGAAACACTACTTAAGTAAAAAGAGATGCTGCAGTGTTTTGTAGAGAGTGAGTATATTAACACAAGAGAAAAATTTATACTCCGACAGCAAGGAAAGCATCGACCTCAGAAAACTGGAGTTTGCCAGTGTCCTGGTTTTGGCTGGGACAGAGTTAATTTTCTTCCTAGTAGCTGGTACAGGGCTGTGTTTGGATGTAGTATGAGAGTAACGTTGATAACACTGATGGTTTAGCTGCTGCTGAGCAGCGCTTACTCTAAGTGAAGGACTCCTCCGTTCCCCGCGCTGTGCCATGAGGAGGTGCACAAGGAGCCGGGAGGGAGCAGAGCCAGGACACTGACCCGAACTGGCCAAGGGGCTATTCCGTACCACAGAGCATCACGCTCGGTACTTACACTGGGGGTGGGGCTGGCTGGGGGCTGCCGGTCACTGCTGGGGGGCTGGCTGGGTGTCAGTCAGCGGGGGTGAGCAACTGTGTTGTGTGTCGCTTGTGGGTTTTCTCCTCTCTTTCCCTCTCCTCTTCGTTATTGTTGTTATATTTACTTTATTTCAATTATTAAACTGTTTTATCCCAAGGGTTTTGCCTTTTTCTGAGTCTCCTCCCCATCCCACCTGGGGCCCAGGGAGCAAGTGAGAGTCTGCGTGGTACTCGGTTGCTGGCTGGGGTTAAACCACAACAGTCAGCTTACCCTCACCATCCATCCTTAAAAACCTGGGATAAAGGTTGTCTTGTTCTAAATTAACTCCCTCCATCAGAGCCTGATTAGGGTCTAGGATCTGGACTCAAACCCCTACTAATCACAAATATTTTAATCACCTCATATAACAATTTTTGCCTTTCCTGCACACCCAAGATAGGGCAGAGAGGGTGCAAGACCTGCACTGAAGAAAAGTGTATCTGAAAATAGTATTTCTTACCCAAATGGAGATCTACCATAACGATGCTGTTCCAAGTGGTGGCTGCCATTCCACAAGCTTCATCTGCCCTTCCACAGGGTTTTGATCAAACCCAGGACATACTATAGCAACTCAAACAGGACATCTGACTTAAGCTACAGTCACAACCCTGATCAGATACAAAAAATCATGTAGCTGGCCTTTTGTTTCCCCCCTAAAAGACTTCCATATGGCTACAAGGTCTGAAGACGACACCGAAGTGATCAGTCAAGATTGCTGCGAAAACACACAGCTGATGGCCCTGGCTGAGTTTTATACGATGACAACTCCTCCGTGCCACTATAACCACTATAAGCAAGTGCTTCTTTTATTCTACAGCACCAAAGGAATCTCTGCTCTTGAAAAGAAAAAAAAAAAAAAAAAGCAGCAGCAAGTTCAGAGAGTACTCTGGAAAACACGATGAAGCACAGACTTCATGGGGTTTACACAAAGTTTTGCCACTGTACCTAAAGATGAAGCATGCTCTCCAGGTCTAAACTAGGTACCTTTTTTTTGAACCTGTACTAAAATGGAGGGAATTTACCCTCTAAAGGGGCTGATATTCATCCAGTAGCTCAGGAGAGATCATGCATGAGTACCTTCATGAGCTGTGTCAGCGCCTGGCACAGCTGCGACAAGCACACTTCATCCAGCCCTCTTGAGATAAGACCACATTAGCTGAACGAGGCAGAGAGAAGGTATTTATTTGCATCACACCAAGTTCAGATTCCTTTGACAACATCCCATGGCATGAACTTCACTGCTCTTGCACAATCTGGGCGACGATACGAAGGAGCAAGGCAGGTCTAGCATCTCCCAGCTGCTGCCAAGCAAGTGTGGGAAGGCACCAGGGAAGAAGGGCCACGCCGCTCAGCTGGGCTGGCATCCACTTTGACCAGACGCAGGTTGCAGGCTTGGTACCCACAGCACTACGTATTGTCTGTGCCTTGCCCGCAGCAGCCACAACGTCAGCGGACAAAAGCTCCCACCACCTCTCCAAAGTTGAATTTGCAGCAACACGTTGCTGCTCAAGGGAAAAAAACCACAATGTGCTCATTTCAAAGTAGCCATCTGGTGAGGAGCAACAAAAGGGAGAGGGGAGGGGGAAAAAAAACCACCTAGTTCCACTTCCCTTTCTTTCTTTCATGCAGAGTTGAGAAGCTTATATTAATTGCAAGCTTATATTAATTGCAAAGTATGAGAATCTGAACAAACACCCTCCTTGGGCAACCGGGGCCAACCCAAGGAAAATATTTGCATCTATGGGATGATTGAGTTGTGCAACTAGCAAAATATCAAGCCAGATAAGGCAGGGACCTTTCACTAGGCTCTACAGAGACACTTGCTACTCCACAATGCTGACTCAGGCTAAGACAAGTTGCTTTAATTTTCTCTCCCTCGCTCTAGCCTTCACAGGGGAAATAATACCCACCGACTTCATATCCAGTCTAAAGCCACGAGACGGTATTTGCAGAGCTGAATCAGAATCCAAAGCAGCCTCTGGTGGAGCAGGGGAGGGAACCAGGGTTCTCTGCGATGGGATTTGTCTTCCCAGCCTAAAGGTAAAACCTTAAGGAAGGTCTTGGCGCAACAAGGTTAGCTCTGCCCTGGACACCACACACAACCTGACCGTGTTACACTATTTCTCATGCCTAAGGCTTGATATAGCCTTGTCTGCCCAGACTTAGTTACACATATATGTTATTATTAGGGAAATTAGTTAGGAAGGTCAAATAGTTACAAAACCTTTGTGAAAGAGACTGATGGATCCGGGTTTCTTCTCCCAGCTTTCAAAGACCCCTACACACGCCTGTTCAGCCAGGAGAGCAAACAGCCGAGCAACACCACTGCACATCTCCCACAGACCCATCAATCGTCTCCCGTTGACAAGGCAGCAAGCGTACCGTCAGTGGCAAAAAGCAACGAGTAAAAAGCACTGCTTTGCCAGAGTGCATCCAGCCAGCAGCAGGTCGATCGCAGCAAAAAGCCACTACTAGCACGATACCGCTCCTGCAGATGGGGCTCAGCGTTTTGCACGTGAGTAACAGCACAGCAAAGCGCTGCAGGTAACATTTTGCAAACCAAAACACTGCGTTAACACCTCTCCCTTTCTGGCTTGTTTTTGCCCTATGGAAGGAGTAACGGAAGGAATTACCTTGGGCGAGCAGACAAACAGGGCAGATGCACGCCCGCTGTTTGGTGCCACCGACCATGCGCTTGCTGACCAGGCAAGAGGCTACGTGCAACAGGAACGCTGAGAAGCTGCAAGGACCCAGCGCTGTGCCAGATGCCTCCCTGCTGGGACATTCTTCAAACAGGGACACTATTTACCGTACCAAAGTTCAGAGGGGAAGGACAACGAGGAAAGTATCAGAGCAAAGTGTATGCTGGGGATCTTAACTACAAGGCACTGATACACCTTCCCTCCTGAACTCAAAGCCTCCTGAAGGTTTTCACACGCCCTCCCTTGTCCTCTCCATCCCCTAGGAACGCGAGTTGGAAAGTAGAAAAGCTTGTGGTAGACATGTAGCCAGGAAAGAGAGCAGATGTGTTGTGAAGCGAGGAAAACACACTATATAATGGAATATAAGGTGTATTTTTGCCGTTTTCTGTAGCACGGTCTGCGTGCTTCCCACCTAGGGTCAGCCAGAAATCTCCCGCTTCATAAATTCCCTGGTCTTGCAAAGTTTAAGGTGACTCCAGCAGGCACAGCAGACTTGCAGAGACTCTCCAGAGCGAGCCACCATTTTACATGTGTCTGAAAGGATGGGAATTACAGCGTGAGTTTCAGCAACAACCAAAAAGCAGGGTACAAAACCAACGCTGGTTTTCTTCAGGGTTGTAGGATTTAATGCTGACTACACAGGCATGAGACGTAGGGTAAATATCCTGGCATGGCAGCCTCCTCAGCCGAGCAGGCTTGCAACCAGCTGCCAGCACAGGGACTCGAAGGCTGAGCGCAGTTCAAGCTTTGCAGGCTTTTGCTGTGGACAGGTTTTTCACTCCCAAAACGCCTGGCACATCACATTTCTGCCACCGGGCTAATACTTCCCCAGCAAAAGGCATGATGGAACAAGTGCTCCCAATCAAAGGGGAAACAGCCAGTCAAGAAAATCCTCCCCAGGCTACCAGGCTTTATTCCTTCCAGTCGGCTCAGCTTTGTTTTTCCAGTTCTTTCAAGAGCAGTTCTGGGTCTCCTCCAACCTGCTCCCTGCAGACCACGCCAGGGTCTTCAGAGCAGCTGTGAAGGTTCAGCTGAAGTGGGATACAGAACTACAGAAACCCGCTCCATCACCCCCAGAGCCTCATTACTGCATTTGGTAGCACTTCAGTGTTAAAAAAAAGCTCTTTTTTTCCCCCGAACATAAAAGGTTTTACCAACCAAGCCTGGAACGCCCAGATGCGCAGCCCTTGTAGAGGCACTGCAGGGCTCCTGCTGCTGTCATCTGTTCAATCCACAATTTGAAGTCCCCATGCCCTGGTCCCAGCTCCAAATTTAGAGGTCTCATGTCCTTCCCCACTGCAATGCAACAGGACTGCTGTTGGGGCACACATACAAGGCCATGAACTCCCGAGAGGTACCTGAGTGACCCCTGAGCTACGCCAGCAGCCTCAGCACGAGAGGATGAAACGGGACAACACGGCCCCGTTTCCACCTGCGCTTTCTGCCATCACTCGGTTAAACACCCTGTGGTGCAGAACTGGCGCAGGCTGGGAGCTCTGTCCTAGCACCTTTACCAGCAGCACCTCCGACTGGTGTTTGTCTTCCAGCTGCTGTCTGGATACGTCCCGCCAGCTCCTGGCCAGCCAGGAATCGAAACGAAGGGCAGCTTCTGGAGCAAGGGAAGAAGCACCAGTTCACCAAACGAGACAGCACAACAAGCACAACCTACATCCAACACTGCCTTGCTCCCTTTATGTGCCACCCCGACCTGCTCCACGTAGCTGGTCCAGCTGCGATTCATCTCACCGACAACACAGAATCTCCCGGAGAGAGAGGAGACAGGCACGTACTGGCTGACCGGTTTCAGATGTCTACCTGCGTCAGGATCCTCCGCTGCCTGTATGGGGGGCTGAGGATACGCAGCTGGGATGTCGGATGTCAGCATCTGGACAGATGAATCGCACCCTGATGTTCCCCATCTCACACCTGGTCCCCCTCTGGAGCTACCTCACGCTGCACCCAACACACAAGCACTTCCAGTCCCCAAGGCCTGATGGCAACACCACACCAAGCAGCAGAGGAGAGGCCCATGTCCTGAAGTATCTGCCACTGAGAAAACTTCACAGTGTTTTCCCCCGTACCAAGTGGATCCAAGCTATTTTGGGGGCTGACTGAAGAAAAGGCAAAGCTGCAGGTCTCAACCTGCCTCTGTGTCAGCAGGAGAAAGGCAAACATCCCAGACGCCAACTGCTTTGTGCCGTGAGAACCTGCAAGGCTCACTCCATGCTCACCAAGAGCCGCACCAGGATGGTCAGGGAGGGATGCACACACCCGGCAGGGCTGGGCAAGGACACGGGAGAGGAGAGGATACAGCACCCAGGCTGCACATCTCTTTGAGCAGAGAGACTTGGGATTTACAGACCAACCTTGAGGATTCTTCTCTTTTTTTTCACAACTTCTGATATATGATCCTTTGGGGCAGGCAAGGCTGGAGTTTGATGCAGACAAATGCAAAATAATGAGTCGAGGGGCAGGAAGCCAAAGCAGACGGCGCACATTAAATGGAGCTGGCGTGCTGCTAGGCTGGCCAGGGAAGAGATTGAGGAGTTACTGTAAGATTTGTGAAGCCATCAGCCCTCATGCTACAGAAAAGGGGGACTGCAGGCAGAATAACTGCCCTGACAACAGGATCAATGAGGAATAAGTTGTTACGAAAGGCCCTCAAATCAGATGGGGGGGGGGGAGGGGAGGAAAGCAAGCATGGGAGAGACTGCATGACATTTACTCACATTGAGACTGAAATAAAGGGTTCAGAAGAAAACAAGGAGTTCAAATTAGCTCCCTGAAAGGGTGACTTACTGGTGGCAGACCTTTTTCTTCCACCCCAGCATACACCTGTCACCGAGCTTGCAGGCTCCTGCCTCAGATTTAAAATGTTATCTCTTTGTGTCCCAATACTGACAGGTACTTGCTCCCGTTGCCCCCACAGAGCAAGCCATGCCAAGGAAGTGTGACTGGCGGTTGTCCACCTCCACGCATCAGCTGCCAGTCACATCCCAGTTCCACAACATGAGCCATTTGATTATTTTGATCTGTTTTGTTGGTGGCGAGCTTTTTTTTTTTTGCTGCTGCTTCTTTTTTCTTTTCCTCCTGCCATGGGACTGATCCTGAAGTTGCTCTGGGCTGTGAATTGAATAAACTCATTAACATAAGACTTCGAAATAAAGGAGAAGAAAACCTGAACTGACCTGAGAGATGCTGTACTGTGGTCACTGCAGTCAACACAGTTCAACCAGCTTCAGCAGAATTCGAACAAGACTTCATAAGCCTGTTGCGATGCAATTGCAGGGCTTGCCAAAACCCACGTACTTAGTAGCATGCTCTGAAAAAGCCCAGCCCTCTGCTAGGCACTCAGCTTCCCACCTCCCGACAAGGAGCACACTTCACACAACACTCTTCTTGAGGACCCTTAAACAGGGCGACAGAGGCAACGCCATACCTCTTTCTTCTGAAATTGTACGGCTTCCTCTAAAACTCAGGCAAGCTTTCTTTTGCCTTCCCAAAGGAAAAAATCCTGCCTTGTTTTCCATTTAAAATGGTAGAAATTGCAGGCCAGCTTTACCGAGCTCCCTTTGCACCCATGGGTGGGTGACTGCCATACCCAGCTAGCTGCCCTAGGCCTCTAGAAGTCCCCAACCAGGGACTAGAAGGTATGGGGACCTGTACCCTGAAGTGCTGTCATCTCCCACCTTTTATTCTGCATCCATTTCATCTCTAAAGCTGACCAGTACCAGAGGGTCTTCCCTACCACCTGCCTGCCGGGAGAAGCATCACCAAAACCTCCTTTGCTGCCACAGCAAGGACACGTGCAAGGATACAGTAACAACCGCCCTGTTCAGAAGATGCAAACGGGCTACAGCTCCGTTGGAGTCAAAAGAGGAAGAAGAAGAACCTAATTTCCAGGAATTACACTTCTGCATGGGCATCTTCCATCGGCGGTCTCATCTAAGCAGCCTCCCACCCTGGATGGGTTCATCATCCACTCCACGGTTGCTCTGAATCACCCCAGGGGTGACCACACTTCAGCAACAAATTAAACTGTCAAGATATATTCCTTTCTACCCTGGTTTTTAAAATGTGTGAGCACAAGCTGCCAGAGAATTGTTTTGGAAAAAACCAAGAAAGAATCAGGTACCTCAGAAAGTGCTTTGGGAAAGAGTAAAGGGTTTTTTTGCTTCTTGAGGAAATCTCTTCTTTTTTTTTTCCTCTCCTTCCCTGGGAAGTTGGTTGGGGTTTTTTGTTGTTGGTTTGTTTTGGTTTTTTTTAATCTTTAAAGACTTGGTCAATTATTTGCATCTTGTTTTTTTAAATCTCTACACCAAAAGCGACTTGGCACAGGTGACCAAAATGGAGACTGCTCGTTTTGCAATCATCTGCCGCCAACACATATCAAAATCCTAAAGCCCTCTGGTTTTCAAATCAATCCCCATCCAGAGGGCTAAAACATCTCCTTTCAATTGCCCAAATTTTCTCACCGTTTTTCCAACCCACAGCAAGCCAAGACACTCAGTTTCACCATAGGACATCTACCCATTTCTGCAGACACAAGCCCCGCTCGCAGCCTGGAAGCCTTACACGGAAAGGACTGCTATGCCAGCCCTCCACTCGCATCTCTTTTAAGACCGGATCCCTAAAATATTAAAACAGACAAGACAACCTTGCTTGAAATGACAAAAGGAAACAAAACCCCACCTTCTCAGGGTTCGTTGTGACGAGAAAGCATCTCACCCCTCAGAAAATCAGATTAGCGACACGCCAGCAGTTGGGTGCTGTATCTTTTGACACTCATCAGTTACCAAGGGAAGGGAGAACCTGATCTGGTAATCAAAGCACCAGACTAGGACAACAATTTCGGTTCTCAACTCTTTTCCAAGCTTCTCCCATTAACATGGACATCCATTCCTCAGTTCCTCAGCTGTAAAACAAGAGGTGTAATAACACCTCTCCTTTCCCTGCCCGGAGCCTGCCCTGGCAGATATATGGGGCAGGGACACGTTTGTTACCTACAAGCAGTAAAGGTGATAATTTCTACCAGCAAAATGCTGGGAAGGAGCAAGAAGAAAGAGAAACTCATGGATTAACTCACTTGCACAGCAAGAACTTGGCACTGGGAGTGCAGTTTTTCACATTCTGGCTGTTCCTCATATCTGCTAACTGGACATTTCACAGGCTGGAAGAGGGTGGCTGCTTGGGACGTACGCCACGGCAGAAGAGGAACAGCAGAGATGCAGAGTGATGTGGAAGAAGCATTCTCTCTTACCCATACAGGTTCATGTGTTCATCATGGAACGAATGTGGAGCAGAAGACACCTTGTCTGGCTCCTGATAACCAGGTGCAGCCGTCGTGGGGATCAGATGACTAATTATTAAGTGCATGTTACTCGGGGTCTGGAAGTCCTAGCTTTCCTCCTTGCATGACAACTGCCCAAATTCTTACCTGGGATGGCAGATTAGAAATGATCTCAAGAAGAAAGCCACAATGGTAGTTGCTGCAATCAGGCAAGAAAAGCCACTCTCCTATTGTGCCCTCCTTGTGCCTGCTACAGAACAGGGAGAGAACCGCTCTCACCCCACCGAGGCACTGCCTGGTTAGACCTGCACCGAAGGACCACTAGGATGGTCTACAGGAGGACTGTGGTGGGCTTATGATGACCCTCCACCTAGGATCAGCCCTGAGATCCTGCGGTTCACGGGGAGTGGGGGTGGTAGCCAAGCAATTGAGGCCAAAGCTAAGCTGCAGCCATACACCCACAAAAAGCACTTTGCTGCAGCTCTAAACAACCACTGTCAGTGGTTTAAAAAGCTCGTGTGCTCCAAAGCACCCACCACCCTCTGCCACTTATCACAAGTCGGCATAGCCAGCTGATGGATCTCCAGCCCAACGTCAACCGATCACCTCCACCACCTACCCCCGTACAGACCATCACCCGCATGCGGGATCCAGCCCGTGCCTGGCACCGCTCACAGTTCTTGCTTTCCCCGAGCCTTAGCCAACATTACCAGAGTTTGTGTAATGACTTTGGTCTCTGAACGACCAACCAAGATACGTAAAGGGACTGGGTTTTCAGAAGACCGTGCTTTTCACACTGTTAGTGTTCTAACATCTAACTGATGTTAGAAAACATCTCTAATCAGGTGCCTGACATCTTTAGCCACTGGTCCTTCCATACTGGGTGTACTGCCGATGGAGCACCGGACAACATGTCTGTGTTGACTCTGCTGGCCACTCTCAGAGACATGTCCTGATGTTGCCTCCACTGGGGCTTTCTGGGATGAACACCATAGCTTTCATCCCTTCTGCACAAGGAACCGTGGTATACCAACCACACTGGATGCAACTTGCACAGGGATCAGGCGAGAGATTTCTACCCTCACCCATCCGCCTCCCTGCTCTGCCACAGACCCAGTGAGACGCTGCTCATGCCCCTGTGACCATGAGCCGCACCAGCACGCAGCCTCCTCATTCTGTGGAAAAGTGGGAGCAGAAGCACTTTTCCAGATGGAAGTCCACCTCTCGTGCCCCTGTTCCCCACCTTCACCGTGATCATGGTGGTTATTTCTTTCCAGCACGTGTGTTTTGAGAACGAATACCTTGACACTTGGAAATTCATGGGGGCCACCAGAATAGCCACAGCGTTGGCAGCTGCAACTGAGCACAGCAGGATGGAGGATGTACATCTGTACCCCTAGGAGCAGAGACAGCAGATCTGACCCTCACAGACTTAAGCAGAAGTCACAGCCACCGCATCCCCCAGCAGAACGATGAGGCAGAAAGCGGAGCCAGGATGTGCATCTACATCCTCATCCATCAGCAGCTACGCCGACTGCCAGACAGGCGGTCACACCACCAGCCAGCACAGCTATGACCTGCCCCTGCCTAGCCCCCCAGCACTTATCCTCCTGCTCCCTCCCACATCAGCGAAGCAAGAAGCCAGCACACGCCTGTCAAAGCAGGTCAAGAAGCAGACCACTTGCCCACAGCTGCCTGCATGGAAAATGGGACAAGCTCCCCAGAAAACGCAGGCTGGCCTCATACGATGGAAAAGGCCAGGGGAAACAAGGTAGGAGAAACCTTGCATGACCAAGGTTATATATTCAGGCGGGGGAACATATATTATATATTCACAAGCGGGGGAGGCGAGGGGCATGCGTGCACACACACTCACACGGGCAGGAGGCACCTCCCGTGCTCACCACCACTTGCTGGGGCTGTGTGCCACCGAGGGGAGAGCCGTGCTGTTCACCAGGAGCCTGACATGGTGGGACCCAAAACGATCCACTGCTTCAACGGACACAGATCCGACGGGAGACAATGGAAAAGTTAGTTACAGGATCGGCACACATACAAGCCGGGGTCTGTCCCATATCTACCACCAAGGAACACTGACGGGTTATTCATTTATCATAGTCAGCTACTGTTTTATTTACTTATCCTATCAACCAAAGCCTGGTTCCTCAAGCCCAGCTGCCTTCTGGAGGATGAATTCCAGTCCCTCACGTAGCACTCAGCTCCCCAGCATCTTTACTCCAGCAAAGTCAGCTGCAGGGAAGACACACGGATGCTACGGTCGCTACAGAAACCTAAAAATTAGTGCCACACAGCAGAACCACTCTGGCTGCTGCAGCGGCTCACAGGGGTAGGACCAGGGACAAAATGCATCACTTGCAGACTCCAATTTCATACATTCAAGCTTCTTCCATACGCATGGTTTGGAGCGGGCTGAACAGAGCTGGATGCAAGCCACAGAACTGCTGAAGGCAGCGTGGAGCATCAGAGCAGCCTCAACACTGATACTGGAGCAAGCCTACACAACGACAGCCTGTTACCCCAACAAACCGCTGAGGAATGGAGCTCACTTTTCAGCAAGCCTCTCAATGAGATCCCAACTTGTCCGGGGCACAAGCACTTGCTAGCCAGACTCTCCCTTGCAGATTTTTCACCAGTCTGCTTTTCTCAGGGGAGACGATCCTGTGCACGTCCCACTGCCATGCTCTGGTTCAGCCTGGACCGGCAGGACAGCAGACAATCCGCCCACCTTGCACAGCCTCCACAATGCCTTCCTCCACCGCTCTCCTCCTCGCTTCTCTTCTTGCGGAGCCTTCCC
This sequence comes from Falco rusticolus, assembly GCF_015220075.1. Taxonomy (NCBI): domain Eukaryota; kingdom Metazoa; phylum Chordata; class Aves; order Falconiformes; family Falconidae; genus Falco; species Falco rusticolus. The sequence goes on along the minus strand of NC_051196.1, from coordinate 4,032,884 downwards.
CAGCAAGAACAGGGCAGCCTGGAGCAGACCCCACTGTGCACACCTGCATCCCTCGTTTCGCTCCTACTCCCTGGCTTCTTAGATCTCACGCCTCTCCTTCTCTCAGTAAGAGGATGACATCCTCTTCACAGGCCACAGCTTCTCCCTCACGTCTGCTGTTCTCTCAAGGATGCTAAACAAGCAGAAGATGTACGGGCATCTTCCCAGAGACACTGCAGCAATGTCTCTTTTTTTGTATTCGTCAAGTTATCGCTCCCACACACTCACATCTAAACTCAGCTCCACCAGCTCATGAATTTAACTTACATATGAGCAGCCTCATCTGTAACGGGTTTAGCTATGCAAAAGGAAAAATCCCGTTATAGTTTTGGCCCACAGCACTGTATTATATAAGTACCTGGGCTGCTGCTGCCTCTACGTTATCAGCATGCTCCTCACCCAGGACATCCTACCCTTCCAGCAGACAGGCTGGTATCTGCTGGGTCAGCATCACTCCTAAAGAAGAAGAGAGCCCGGTGAGGTAAGGCAACCAGCTGAGCCAACACCAGAGAGGGGATCAGGACTCCCAGGTTCACGGTCCTGCACTTTAACGACCATTTAATCACCTTTCAGCACAGGGATGAGCTGTTCCAAGAGCCCATGTCGCCAAGATGGGCACCAGGTCGTGCATTAAGGCAGCAGCACAGAAAGACTATTTCCCCTGTAGGCATTCAGGCCATTTTGCATCACACAGAGCAAGCTGTAAAACCATACTCCAGCACTGAGAAGTTGATAATGAAGTTTTGCTTTTACTGAACCAGCCCTTAAACAGCGCTGGTCACACATTATAGAGAAACCAAGAAATAGGTGGCAACACACAGAATAAAACGTTATCACCTCAAAGCATTTTCCTCTGGATAGCTGTAATAATACAGCAAACATCAGCAGCTTCCCTCTCTCCCTGCGGTAAATAATTAACTGCAAAATAATATTCCTCTTGGCTCCATCCTCCCCAATCAATTTTGCTTCGCAACAACATGCCGCCTGGATTGCTCGCTGTGCCAGTGCACCCGAGCGCTACCCAAAACATTTCACAAGACACGGAGAAGCGGTGTAACTGTTAACTCGGGCACAGCGCAGACCTTTCCTTATGGGTACAAGAGGGTATCATCACGTAACTCCCAGTACTTACAGCAGACAGCTATGACATACACAGCTTAGCTCATTCACTGCAGCAACATCACTGCAACCATCAGCGGAGGCGAATCACGCACTCTGAGCATTCCCATCACACTCCTCCGGACTGCCTGAGCTGTACTGCCAAGGCATAGCAAATTTCCTCCCCTAAAATACAAAGTTTTCTGTTACCTTCATTGTTTTGGAGAATATTCTGCACCCCACACCCCCTTAGATTTCATCCAGGGAAAAAAAAAAACTCCAGTCTTCTCCATAACAGCACTTTTTAAAGAGACTTTAAGCTCTGAATACTAGATTTAAGTTGAATATTGTGACTGCTCGGTCATGCATGGTAACTTGTTTGCCTCTTGCTACTTAGCCTCATCAACCTGACACTCGAGAGACTCTGAAAGCCACAGGTAAACCAGAAAACCTTCAGAGCACTCATTCCTTTTGCCCTATGGGAATATACCTCCTGGACATCACTCCAGAGGGGAAGGATGATGCCAGGAGGAAAGCAGGGCTGCCCAGCAGGGAGGATGGCCTTGGTCTGGCAGCAGATGGAAGCAGGTTGCATACAGATAACTAGTAACACAAGGTCTGCCATTTGATCCTAGTTCTTTTCTTAGGATAGAAAGTCATTCACATTTAAAAAAAAAAAAAAAAGTCATAAAGAGAGCACAGGCTAAAATGAAAGCTGGGAAAAACCTCCAGAATTACAGTAACACCCTTCCTGCAACAGCCAGAACACCCAGGAAGAGGCAGAGAAGCATTACTACCAAGAGCATTACCACCAAGCAAACATCTTCATGCTCACAAGCAGTTTGGCTTTATGTTTTTCTGGGTTTAAACGCATACCACCAGGTTTAGTTGAGCCGACTGTGAAGTGTTCAATAAATAAAAAAAAAAAAAAAAAAAGGAAAATGGCTTAGACTCAAAAAGCATGGAAAGTTGAAGAAACAGGCAGAAGAAAGAATGAAAGGAAAACCATGACACCAAAGAGATGAAGAACAATAAAGGGAAAGGAAAAAATAAGTTAAACAGATACTGAGTACAGTTCAGGAAAAGATAAACCGTGAAGAAGTAGAATGGAAACTGGAAGGGAAAGATAAGAGAAAGAGGAACGTGCCACGGCAGAGCAGTTGAAGGGAGTTGGCAAACAGATCATTTGTTTAATCTCATCCATATTTGTCAAATAATTTATTTGATTAATACTTTTTTGTGGTCTTCAACCAGCTATAGAGCTGATCAAATATAATTTCATAAATATATTATTAGATTAATTCAGGTAAAATTCAAACACGTTCAACATTTTTATCTGCTGCTTAATAAGCTCTGGGTTTTAAGTTTACACTTCAAAAATGTTAAAATAGAAAGCTGATAATAAATTACAATTAGATAAAAGAGTGCTCAGAGCACAATCATTTTGCTTTTCCTAGACCAACAAGAAGTCCAGTGGCGTAACACATGTTGAAAGACAGATGAGACATTTCTACCTCTTCCTTCCTCACCCTGCCGCAAGGAACCCCTCTCCACCAGCAGTACTGTCTGTCTTGGGTTTCCTTTTGGTGACTGTTTCCCCCATGTTGAACTTCTTTACTCCATCAAGCTCTTTTACCCCAATGAAACCTGGGGAGCTCCAAGGGCAGCCTAGCAGGAAGGGAAAGTCGGGGTTCACCAGCCGCAGGAGGGGTAGCGGTGGTCGCCGTCCCCAGCAAACGTTTACATTTGTGAGCCGAGCTCCGCTCCACTAAAGGGAAGGGACATTAGGGGAAGGATGGCCACCTGGGCAAGGATGCCTCAGGACCTCTGCTGTCCCATGGAAAAGCTTCTCAAGTACCAGCAGCCTTTTCCAAACCTCCCTAGGACAACTAGGGGGAAAAAATAAGGTCAGTTGGCAATATTTCAGCCTGAGTTGGTTTTTTTCCCTCTTCCCTCTCTGGCCCGACACAATAGCAAGGAAAGCCCCGTGAGAGCCCACAGGGTGGAAGCCACCAAGGCAGACCACCTCCACACACGTGGCAGCAGGTCTGCCAGGGACCCCCAGGGGCAGCACCAGACCCGACAGGGAAACTGCGGCCACCACTTTCCAGGGCGACTCGGAGAAGCCCCAGGTTCCCCCCACCGCTGCCCTACCTTCACCACTGACAACAGCCAGGAGCCAAACTCACCACAGGAGAGAACCACACCAAGAGTAACTCCTCCGGGCCAGAAAAGTGTCCCTCAGGTCATAAGTCCTGTCTAAATATTACAGTGATATCCCAAACTGAGATAATTATTACTAATTACAACATCATTTTTATGGAAACGTGAAGGGTATTACCATGCATAATTCATCTCTTTTTAATTAAAAGACATAAGAGGTTCACTAAGATACAAAAAAAAAAAAAAAAAAAAGATATGTTGACAGCTCCAACCCCAAAGCAGACTTTTCTGCAGCGATAACACCCATCAGCCTGCAGACCCACCAAGGAGAGCAAACAGGGAAATCCATCAGCATCGGCCTCCCCGGTGCTGAAATGAAGCAGTTGGCACGTTATTAATCACACAGGGAAAATGTTTGATGAGGAGGAGAGGACCAGACACACGGGGGGGGGGGGGGGGGACACACATGGATTCAAAGTCACAGCTGTATTACAAACACTTGGGGGTGGGGAAATCACACAAATCACCAGCTGCAAAATCAAAATACTCTGGAGCTCTGCAACGATAAACACATGAGCAATTCCGACCAGGAGAACCCAACATTCACCAGCATCCACCTGGCAACAACCTCCAGCAACTCTTCAGCTGAGCCCGCACAAAGCCTCACATGCTTTGCTCCATTCAATCCCAGGTCCTGCCCCAACCCACGCCAACCAGAGCGGGGTACGCCGCGACAAAGCCTCCCCAGGAGCGGGGACCCCTTCTGCACCTCAGAGACCTACCCAGGAGCAACTGTGCAGGGCGCGGGCTATAAAAAGCCTTGACTTAGGTCATTGAAAAAGTCAATGGCTTGACTTGGGTCATGGCTTGAGGTGGGTCAGGCCATTCCTGGCTGCACCATCCTCCTGCTTCCAGCTGTTCTAAGCATTTCTCCAGCCGCTCCACAGTTTGCCAGTCCTCTCCCAATTTCTCATCTGCTCTTTTGTCTCCAGGCATGCTCTGCTCCTCGAGGCGACTGAAAGGCATCCCCAGGCGGGACCCCCAGGCGGGCTGAGCGAGCCACCCAAGGGCGCCTGCTGCCACTGGGGCCAAGGGGTCCCCGCGACGCCCCGGCACGGTGGGCAGGGTGCGAGCAGCCTCCGCACACCGCAGAGCCCCGTGGCCTTGGGAGGAAGGGAGGTGCCGCCAGCTCCGCAGAGCCACACACACGCAGGGACAGGGGGGACCCTGCTGCGACGTACCTGCGCCCCCACCACCTGCACGCCCGTGGGCCGGGCTCTCCCTGGGTGCTGCACCCACGGTGGGTGGGCGGCCAGAGCATGGCAGGCACCTGCTTTGGCCAAGGGTGAGGGTCCGGTGTTCCACCCCAGAGCATCACGGGGGCAGCGTGGGGATGCCAGGGGATGAGGGAGGGCGGGTGCAAGGTGCTGCAAACTGGGGGTGCGAGGAAGAGAAGGGAGAGGGCTGCAGTTTGGGGATGTGGGGGGGAATGGGGGGGGAAGGGGGCTGGGGGGGGGAATGCGGGGGGAATGGGAGGGCAAGGGGGGAAGGGGGCTGGGGGGGGGAATGCGGGGGGAATGGGAGGGCAAGGGGGGAAGGGGGCTGGGGGGGAATGCGGGGGGAATGGGAGGGCAAGGGGGAAAGGGGGCTGGAGGGGGATGTGGGGTGAACGGGAGAGCAAGGGGGGAATAAAGGGGGTGTAAGGTGGTGGAGAAGGGGAGGATGCAAAGGGGGTGCGGGCGGAGGGCAGGGGATGGAGGCAAGGGGGTGCAGCAGCTGCGGCTGGGCGGCCCCCGCCCCCCCCCGGCGGCCAGCCCGGGCTGGGGTCGGCAGGCAGCGCCCAGGCAGCGGGGCCGGGCCGCCGCCCCCAACCCCCCCCCGCCGGGGGGCCCCTCCGTCCCCCCGCCCCCCCCTCCCCGGGGCACGGCGGGGCCACAAACTTCCCGAGGGGGGGGGGGGGAGCTGCCGCCCCTCTAACAGGTGGCGGCCCATCGCCGCAAAACCGGCGGGTCCTGCCGCCCCCCCGGCGCCTCCCACCCCCCGGCCCCGGCGGTCACTCACCGGCTCGTCCACCCCGCCAAGGCGGGATGCGCGTCCTGGAGAAGGGAGTAAGTTTAAAGCAGGATAATAATATTATTGGAGGAGGGGTGTGGGTGTTTGTTTGGGTTTTTTTTTCTTCCAACAGACGAAAATCAAACAAGACGAGGCGCCCCCCAGGCGGGCGAACCCGCCCCGCCGCTCCGCTCCGCTCCTCCCCACCCGGCCCGGCCCCGCCGGGGGCTTCGCTTCAGCCGCGCGTGGGCCCGGCGGCGAGGTGAAGTTTCCACCGCGGTGGTGGAGGCGCCCCCGGCGTGCCGCGCCCGCCCCGCATTGGCACCGGGCACCGGGGCGCTGCGCCGCCGCCGCCGCCCGGACAATGTGCGTGCGGGGGGAGCGGCGCGGAGCGGGAGCGCGCCCCGCCGGCGGCCGCCGCACACGCCCAGGCCCCGCCCACCCGCCGCGCAACGGCCGCCCGCCGCCCCTGATAGGCGGCCCCCACCCCAACCCCCCTCCGGGTGGGCCGCCGCGGCTGTCAATCAAACGTCACCACCCGCCTCGACCGCGGCCTGGCCGCGGGGCGGTCCCTGAGGCGACGGCGGGCGGCCGCGAGGGAGGAGGGAGGCGGCGGGCGGCCGAGCCCCTCCGTGTGACCCCCCGCCCCGCCGCCGCCGCGCCCCTTCCCCGGGGGCCGCGCCGATCCCGCCGTCCCTGCGCGGGGCCGCGCCTCCGCTGCCCGCCCCGCCTGAGGGGCTGCCCGCGCCGCGGCTGGGGGCAAGGCCTGGCGGCCGCCTCGCTGCAAGCACCGGCCGCCGCCCGCCCGCTGCCCTCGGCCCGCCCTTCCCCGCGGCTGCCGGGCTGCGGGCCCGCGGGGGCAGCGCAGCCGCCCGGCCCTGCCCGGTGGGCTGCGGGCCGGCGCGGGGGGCGGAGCTGGGGGTTCGCCTCAGGCCCCCGCTTGGGCCCGGGCCTGCGAACCGCCGCTCGCCCGGGTAGCTGCTGCCGTCGCAGGGGCACGGCCCTACGGGGGGCGCGGCGGGAGAGCCCTGGCCCTGCGGGGCCGGCTGGGGGCTGACCCGGGCCGAGCCGCCTTTCCCGGCTCCCCACCGAGGCCCGGCAGCCGCCGCGCTCCGGGCAGGAAGACCCCCGGCCACCGGAGCGCAGCCCTTGTCACCGGTCCCAGTGCCTGGCCGTTACCCATCACGGTGCCTGGCTGTCACCCGTCACTAGTCACGGTGCCTGGCTGTCACCCATCACCAGTCACGGTGCCTGACCATCACCCATCACCAGTCACGGTCCTGGCTGGCACCCATGGGCTGGAGCCAGCTGGCAGGGCGCTTCTGTCTGGGCCCTGGAAATGCCTAGAAAAATAGATGGCTCCAGATTATTCAGGAGGGATTTGGGCCAGAGAAGGCGCAACACCTGGACTGGCTCCACGTCAGACAACCGGTGTCCAGCTGGGCTTTGCAGCGGAGACACACACCATGTGTGAACAGAATTGATCTGATTACAGGCAAAGGTATGAGCGTGGCAGGAGGTTCTGTCTGATCCTATGTGGGTCCCACAAGGAGCACCACTGAATTGGAACTAGTAAACCTTGATGGACTCCAGCTTCATTCCGTGAATTCGGGTCTGCCAACACAGCGCTTCCCATCCTGCCACAGTACGCCTGTGTTACCAGACATTTTCTACCATTATGCACTGTGGTTCCCCTGTTACTTTGGGAAGTGAATAGTGGATTGCGTAGTCACCTTGTTACCCAGGAGCATGCAGAAGCGATCCTGCTGTGGTGCAGAATACAACGCTAAATACAAGCATGCATTCCTGGTACTGGGAAAGCACTGTTCACTCTAATAGACTCTCAAGCACACTGCCACGATTTGTTGTTTCCATTAGAAAAGCATCTAGTAATCTGAAAATGGATCTAGAAACCATTGTTCTAGATACTACGCTTGACACATAATAAAAAGAAAGCTCATGCCCTGCAGAGCTTGTAGCAAGAGTAGATTAAGCGAGTTCTTAAGGATACCCATTGAGAGAGTTGTGCAGGTTTTTTCAGGTCTCATAGACGTGTTGCACCAGCACAAACAAACCTGCCAGAACACTTTCTAAAAGCCAGTTCGCAGACAGGCAGGTCCAAACAGAAAGGCTGAAGCTTTAACCTACCTTGGAACTCTTTGCTGGTTTCTAACAAGCCCTCCCGATTCTGAATGACCTCTCAGTTCTCGACAGCAGCAATGACCACAGCTCGCAGAAACACAGCATCTCTCCTGACCAAGCCGACAGCAGGGTCAGCAGCATGCAAAAAGGCGATGGGTTTCACAGGCAGACACACGTACACACGGCGCACCGCCTCTCCGCACTACCTGTCTCGTCTTGTTTTAGCCGTTCCTGGCGAGCAGGCAGGGTACTGGAGCATGCAGAAATCTCGGGGTTTTTAAGCACCCTGAGAGTGGGCTCATGTTTTTCAGTACTAGGTAGCCCAGAAGAATGTGCCAAGGAGCAAGAACCAAACAGGCAGTGTAATAGATAGACACAGCTATGGGTGAACCTCGGCTTCATGCTTCTTGGGCTTCTCTGTGACCTGCAAGAAGCAAGAAACACCAGAAGATGGGACTGAAACTGCCTCTTTCTTGCTCATTCTTCAGTGCCAGATCACATCAGGATATAAGATACCTGAGGACTACTTGCTGTTTGCAGACTGCTGGAAGACAGAGGCGTAATCACCTATTGGTGAGTCATAACCACACAATCACACAGGGGTGATGACACAAACTTGCGAGGACACAGAGAGTGATACAGCTTAAAAATACTGGGGCAAGAGCCTCAGCTGTTGCAAAGCAGTGTAGCCCCACTGCTTTTGGCAAAGCTGGGCAGATTTACACTTGCTGAGGTTATAGCCCATTCTGTTTGTAAAAAGTTGTTCTTCCTGGACAGATTCTTCCTTCCTTTCTCTAAGCTTGAATTTAATTCTAGAAAAATGTCTGGCCTGCTTAGAGCTCTGGAAGACAGAACCCTCTTTTTTAAACAAGGGACATGCAGTGCCGCTGCAACAGTACTGCAAATGCCACTGCCAGAAGGTAGTTCAGCCTACTAGGTAACTAACTACTCTGCTAACTCATCCCATGGTGTCTCCAGCTGGCCTGGCCACAGACTCCTCCCGCTGCCTGCCGGGCACCAGTGCAGGTTCCATGCTCTACCGCACTTGAAGGCAGGCAAAGAGAAATGCACAGCTTCCTCGTGCTACTGACTATTGCAATCCTTGCTTGACAGCAGAGGAAGGCAAGTCAAATACCGGGCCCGCTGGCACGCAGAGCAATAATATGGGAGTGGGGAGAATCTCAGAAGATCCTTACTGCCACAGTAATACTGCCAAAACAAAATCAGCAGTGAGGTGGAAAACTCTTCCATCATTCTCATGCCTTCAGTTTTTCCTGATCGTCTTCACCAAACTATATGTAGCTTGCAGGTGGGAGGCCATAACTGATGGACGTGCTTATCCTGTCGTGAGTTTTTGTAAAAGCACTCTAAATGTAGTCTGGGAAGGTACGTCACTGGGTTTTGTAGGTGCTGTGACCCAAAAAATAACTCCTTGATATTGTCATTCCCACTTTAACCTCTGCAAGAGGGGAGTCATAGGCAAGGCATGAACTTAGCTCTCCACTGTGTGACATACAAACTTATGCCAAGAGCTTAGTTAGCAACTGAACTGCTCATTAGCTATAGATCAAGGCTATCCCTGACATTTTTGAAGCGTTAATCTTTTTTTAGAGTTATTTCTAGTAGAAACACCCAGGCAACAGCCAAGTTAAACTATTCTTTCTTTCCCCCTAAAAAAAACATCAAAAGAACATGAAAAGTTCTTGTGATCATCAAAATCATCAGCAAAGTAAGTAACAGCAATTTCTTATCTTCACAAGGATAGTACTTGAATACATCTGGATATTTTTGATATTCTGAAGGTTATATCAATTCTCAGCAGGCTCAGAGGGTAGATTAGCAATGTCAGCTGCTTTTGTCGTTCTGAGACTCCTGTTGCTTCGCCAAATCTACAAGTTCACCTGACTTGTAATTACGCAGATAGCTTCCTGGTTCTTTCCACGTCTTTTGAGTTCTCCCTGCACTCAGCTAGTCCATTTTCCTGGATGCATACTTCTTCTGTGTAACCAAAACTTTCTTGAAGTGTTTGGAAGGAGGACTGTATCACTGTACTCTCCATAGCATTGACTCTGAGAGCATACTAAGAAAAGCAGAGATCCCCGTGAGATTTTCTTCCTTACAGCACCATATTATTCGTGATTTTTCCTCGTGCAGATTCACCAGACTCAAGAAACCTGCAAGTATTTTTCCCATACTGGGATGTTTTTCTTGCTTATCTCTCCCTGAGCTTAGAGGATGAGTAGTGTCACGGCAGAAAGCAAACCGATACGCCATCAACTTTTATAATTTTGAGTTTTCTGGAGAACACAGATTGTTTCCTTTTAGTATCTGACAATGTAACACAAGTAACTTGCCATGGCAACCAGCTTATGAAACAGGGAAAAAAATTATCATCACAAGGTGCTTTGTTGCTATAGCAAGAAAAGAAGCTGAGACCTTGTCCTTTTTGTTCACTGCTGGGCCATGCATCATCTAGGTAGCAGAACCTGTCAGTAGAAGTTTATGTGAGATTTGGTGCAAGTCAGCTGCTTCATGGGCCTACCTGATACTTAGATCAAAACTGAAGTGCAGTCAGAAGGAAAGAAGGAAGTCAGAAGAATTGAAACGAGGCTGAATTCTCAGAAATACAAGGCCAAATCCATTTCCACAGCAAGCTGACGCAACTCCATAGATGCCAGTAAGGGATGAACCAATTTCTTCTGAAATTAATTTGGCTTCCATTCTCTGACAGTCTCCATTCTTCACACACACACACCCCCCGCTCATTTCTTTCTTTGATTCTTTTTTTTTTTTTTTCAAAGTGGAATAAATCTCTGCAGATTGGGAAGTATTCTGAAGTTAACTGAAAGAGAGGGTGGAATAGGCTCACAGAGTCTGTCTTCAAGCCCATTCTCTTCACAGGGATGCTTCTGGGAAGGGCAGACATTGCTACACAGCTTACCTGTGTTAATGAGAGAACTTAGAAATGGCAAAGGGAAACCCTCATCATTATTGCTGTGGGAGGCAATCAAAACTGAGCTTTGTTAGCTCAGGGGAGGATAATTCTGAAAACTCTTATATGTGCAAGTGGTCACAGAAGCCAGCAGAACTGCCCTGTGCTTAAGATAGGCTCATTTGTAAATCTGGAGTGGGTCTAGGGTATACACAAAAGTTTGTTTTACTCCTGAGCTGGAAAGGTTGCCTTCTGTGGCATAGTCTTGAAAAGTGAAAGAAAAACTGAAAGTTTTTTAATCCCTAGACTATCGATATGAGCTACAAGTAACACAGCTCCAACTGTGTGATGGAGTGAAGTGTATGCTCCCTCTTTCTATTTCAGAAACACTCTCTCCCAGTTGAAGTTTAAGCTGTTGGTATAGTCGTATCAGGCTTGAGAAACTGGCCAACCTTCTGCGCTGCCTGGGGGTTTAGCTGAATTTACAGGTAAAATTACTGTGACTCATGGACAATCCTCTTCTAGCTTCCTGGTGAGGCTGCAGAGAAAATACTGCTGGATCACCAGCCCAAACAATAGCACAACTTGGAAAGCAGCCTTTGAGAGAAGCTCTTAATGTGTTATCAGATAAATCTATGTGGAGATACAAGGCTGGAGTTTACTCCCAACAATGAATTGTTATTCTGTGAGTGACTGACTATAAAAAGACTATGGGGAAAATCTGACTTCTTCTGCAGCACAAAGGAAACCATGAGATAAATGAAAGTAATGTCAAAGAAACCATGCTAAAACCCTTCAGCCCTATGATTCAACAGTCTCCTAGAGACTCAGAAAAGTCTGGGTTAATCCTTACTGCAGATTGCATCAAGACAGACATAGCCACAAGAGACATCACAGCTGTGAAATTCTGCAAGCAGGTACCATCATCCCAAGGGCCTGGGACTCTCGGCGATACCTAAGACTTGGAAGCTGAAGTCCAGCTGAATGGTCACACAGAGGAAAAAAAGAAGGCTGGTCAGTCCTGGTTTCAAAGGGTTTTTTAAGATGACACTTAAGGACACTTTTTTAAGGACACTGAACTGGAGAGATTTACCAAAGTAATCAATTAACAAAAAAAAAAAAAGCATGAACTAATCAATCAAACATCAGTCAATCAACAAAATCTTCCTCTATACCATCTCCAAAACCATCAGGCTGCTTCAGATGACCCAGCCAGTGAGTGGACCCAACCAGTGAGTGGGACCACTTTGTTCTGAATTCCCAAAAAAATGGCATTAAGATTGGATTAATTCTACTAAGTAGAGTGCTCAGGCCTCTTTCAACAAAAACATTTGAAACATTGCAGAAGATTCTGGGAGGGCAGAGCAAAATCATCAGTCCTGGAGGGTTATCTGATCCAGGACAGGATCTTTCTCATCATGGGTTTCCTTTTCTGGAATAAGCAAGGAAACCAGGCAGTGCCTTGCCAGGTGCCTGGCCCAAGCTCCACCAAAGCTAGAGAGGGTAAAGATTCCCGTTGACTGCAATTAATTCTGCTACCAGTTGAATTTAATCAATTATGAACTGAAAATAGAAACTGGCAGAGACGAGATGCTCTGGAATTGCAGAAGGGAAAGGCTTTGTAATCAGATCTTGGAAGTGGAAGGAGGTCTATGTTCCACAGCTTAATAATACAAACAACTGCTGATTCCTTTTTTCCATTAATCCCCCACCAACAAAAACACACACACACACACAAAATACATGATTCAAGGACCGGTCATTTCCACGGACACCGTAGGGATGACCAACAATCATATCTCCCCATACCTGATCTGAAGCAGTGAAGGCCTCACCTGAATGAACGGTGGGATGTTTGGACTTCAATTTTGCTGATGGTGGGGCGAGAGAGGAGATACAGGTTAGATTTCTGAGGCTGTATTTAATATCACTTTCTACAACTGCTTGCTAGTTTCAGTCTGGTCTGAACACTGCCCTCAACGGAAAGTGTCCCGTTTGTTCCTGTGGGTATTCCTTAAGTCCCCAACAAACGTTCTTTTTGACTTTTCCTGCTTTTTTCCGGAGTTATAGCTGAATGTGTGGTGCGTCTAGAGCCTGAGCTACTTAGAAATGACACTGATTCCTTCCTGATGCCCGCACCTGACTAGGAGTGACCAGGGCTGGTAAGGTCCCATGTCTCCTTCCACTCTGCTGAGCCTGCCAGCATAGATCAGGGAGGGTCACATAGGGTAGGAGGTCTGGTGATGCAGAAATCTGCAAGTTGGGAGCCACACTGATTTTCCTGGCAGTGGTTTGCTGGCACACATACAGGAACTTTTGTTAGCTGTCAGCTTGAATTGACCGTCAATCATTCCCTTGGAGCCTGATCCTCAGGTCACTGCATTCTTAGAGAGGTTTTTGCCTTTGTCTTCATACAGCTGAAAGCCTTATTTTTTGTTAACAAGCCCTCGCGATAGTTAGGCCCCATGTGATTTTCATTTTCAAACTCTATGGAAAAGTTTGAACACTTTGCAGCTTGCATGCTACTAGTTCCTTTATGGGCCAGTTTGGATCACTTACCGTGCTCTGGGTCATCTATCACTTCTGCTGGCAGGAGCCAGATTTCCAGGAGTGGAAACCGGATGAGTTGCTAAGGCATGCCTTGTGCTCCATGTCATTTCTGCATTCACTGATGTGCAACAGATTTATCTGTGTGGTTCAAGGCGTCTCTGTACCAGATGAGTTTGTACTGAAATCTCAGACTATCCCACATATTCTCCTGGAGGAGACACTTAAGATTATTCTTATTCTTTCTAAAAGAATCTTCTTACTTCTTCATCAGCTAATGCTGACTTTCCTCCCCTCAGCATCAAGGAACAATTGGTAACTACATCTGTTTCTCGCAGAAATTTCAAAGCAGTGTTGCACAGCATGATTCAGCCACACACACATGGTACAACTAGATAGAATTAAATACATTTGTGTTTATCCACTTAAACTACTGGTTTCTTTTCCTTTGATTGCTTTTTAATGTACTGGCTGCGCATTGTCTCTTTCCCTGCCATGCAACCCTCCTTATCATCACACTCAATCTGCTGAGCCTTTTCTTCTCTTCTGTCAAGTCCTTCACTAAATTCTGGTTTTTCTTCCTCTGTAAGGAGCTGCCCTGAACCTTGGTTCCCACCTCTGAGAACAAGCAAAGCTGATGCAAAGCGTTACTCACAGAAAATGTAGCTACCCTGTAGACTAGGCAGGAGGATGGAATCCAGACTTCCCACCATCTCTCTGCTTCTTGGTCCTCTTGAGTCTCCAGTGTATGCTCTGCTCCTGTATCCAAACTTAGTAAAGCTTGCTTTTCCCATCCCTTTCCATTATGGACAGCTGCTTTCCTCTGCAGCAGCCTACTCCTGATGCTCTTGTGCAGAATTTCCTCCTCCATCCCTTTCAGTGATTACCTAAAACCTGCACTGCTGTGGTGACAAAGTCCTCTGGTGATCTTGGCTCTCATGTTCTTTATAGCAAAGGCAGGCGTTCCCACGGGGCAGCTGCTTGCCAGCAGAGCTAGAGATCCTGAGTTATAGAGCTCCCTGTGAGCTAACAGGGGTACCAGTATTCCCACATCAGATGAGATTCAGGCGGGATATTGGGAGATCTCCTTAACGGTTAGGCTATGCTCTTCTGTCAGTATCCCACCTAGGCTGTCCTGAGAAACCCCTAGTAATGGTGAGGATGTAGTTCTCCCATGCAAACGCTTTCAAGAGCAGCACAGGGCTAGAAATCATGCCTTCAATCAAAGAGTTGGCATAGCTGATCTCTCCAGGTTACTTCTACACCTGCTTCATGCAGATTCTCTTCTTGCTGGCAGTTCTACCCTTCCTTATTAAAGATCTTTCCCACACTAAAGCCGTAAAGTGGACCACCAGCGTCAATTTTGGTTGGCAGTTGATTCATCCCCTTTCTTCTGCTGCTTCTCTGTCTGGGAAGGTGACAAACAGAAGAGGACCTGCAGCCACTTGCATCACGGAGGACCAGTGCAGGGCCATTGCATGCTTCCAGGTAACTTTTCAGGCAGGTGTTCACGAGTTCAGCGGCGAGGTAAGTGTGTGTGTGTGTGCGCGCATGCAGATCAGTCAGATACTGTCTGGTGGCTTACAGGGGGCCAATGCCAAACATTTCTGAGGTCAGACCTCCTGCAAGATTCCTGAGATGAGATATCCATATCAATATGTTGCAATTTTTTTGTCTGGCCTCAAACTCGTGACTTTTCCTTTTCCACTTCCAGTCAGCAGACTTCAGTTGGGGAAATACTGAGGCTAACGTACTGAAACACCTATCAGAAATGTTATGTGAATCCAAGTGATTGATAGAATTTCAGCCATTGACTATGAAAACATGAGTAAGCTGATGTTAATCTACAGATGTTGTATTAACACTGAGTGATTTCCCAGTCCTCATTAGCAATACGCTTTGATAAGGGTAGAAGTGCTAGCTATAGTTTCCCTTCAGTAAGCTGTTTAATCATCACAGCTTACTGGCAGTGGGATTTGGGAGACTTACACGATCACAAAGTGAATTAAGAGTAATATAATACAATACCGTCCCTCTGTCTTCCCTGGGATAGCACACAGGGAGGGGAATGGGTTCAGATCTGCTCCAGTCCCCCGTTCAAGCAGCGCTGGTGTGCTCTCGTGAGGAGTAAGCAGGAGACTGCTGCCTCCTTAGTCGAAGGTATCCCTCGTTTTCGGGAGCACGCTTATGCCAGCTCCCCTGCAGCCATCAGCACATGCCAGTGGACTTGTTACAGCACGTTCAGCAGCACATTCTCACTGGTTTACTGAGGTCTGATCCAAAGCGTACTGTAGATATGGCGAAGATTCATAGACTTCTTCAGTGGTCTTTGGACTATTCCATGGAGGCAAAAATACAACAGTGATGGACACGTGGGGAGAGGACTTTACCTTACCACCACATTTCGCTCTAAAGAGGTGGTAAAAGAGATTGTGTAGCCCAACCCTGTGCATCCCAGAGCAGTAAAATCAACATGAACCCTCCTTAATAAGTGATTCAAAAGCACTTTCTGGTTTGTGAATCATCTGCATCCCAGCCTTTCTGAGGATCTTGGGCAATGAGACATGAATAGTGCAGCTTCTGTGGTCATCTCTACCAGCTTATGGGGCTGCCAGCCTGCTCTGGCCCTAATTGCCAGCTGCTCTTTTAAAATGCTCTCTGCCACTGAGCAGTTCTCATCCAGAGATCTCAGACATGAAGTAATCCTCCTAGCTTTTCTAGAAAAAAGCCAGCTACTATTAAACCTGTTTTACAGGTGGGTAGGCTGAGCTCCAGTCTGCCTGAGATCACAAAGTGTTATTTAGGGCCAAACTGCCTGGGCTGACACGTTCCTGTAGCAGGGATGACTGCCTAGGAGGAATATTAACCTCCTTCGTTAGAGGAAAAGAGTGCCCAGGCAGAGGGGAGGGCTGGCCACACAGGCTCTCTTTAGGTACATGCTTTGCACATGACTACAAAGCAAATAAACCTCACTGACTGCATGGCTTGAATCCAGGTGTCCCCTAGATGCAGACGCAAGCGTAGCGTGAACCAAAATGCCATGCCTGGCCCTTTGTGCTGAGCCATCCATCAGGTGGGAATGTAAAACTCGCCTGATTGCTTATGCCTGAGTCACCTCCTTTAGCATTTGTTATTGCCTAGCGCGTTAGCATGCTGCCTGCTGGATAATAAATGACTTCATTCGCTGCGGCACTGAGGACACTATTAAAAATTAACCCTGGCAAATGGTCCTGCATATTTTTTTCAGTCAGAGCCAGACAAGGGGGAAGAGGAGGGGAGCGCTGTTGAAATCTGATTTGCAGAAAAGGCAAGTGGTGAGTTTTTGGTAATGGGGATGGGTCAGGCTTCAGTTTAATCACTGCAGTTGTTGGTAATCGATGATCAAAATTCAGAGGGCTTAAGGCACTGGGTAGAGTTAAAAGCAGTGCAGGTAGAGCAGACTCAATAGGCATATTGCAGAGGACATCAAAGAATGGGATAAATGGGGATTGCTATCCTGATGTGTAATTTATGACCTGTTTGCAGAAATAAATGAATTTATCACATGGATGTTGTTACCACGTATAAGGAGAGTGGTCCATAGATTAAAAACTCCTCAGTTTTGGTTCATGTATTGCACCCTTTTCTCACAGTATCACACTTCCAACCATACCCTATCTATAGCAGCAGGCAGAGTATATTTACAGAAATGAAGGGTTTGCATTAAATATCTGAGGAAATAGATCAATTGACAGATCTTGGCTACTTTTGCCTGCAGCATGTACACAGTATCCATCAAATTGTCTTGAGTCAAACCCTCGCAGGCTGAATTTGAAACTCAGGCAAGGAGCCAGGCAGGCTCAGAGAGCAGAGGCCTTTCTGTCTGCATGCACTTCCCACCGTCTGTATGCTGCAGCCCAGAGCAGGGGAGCTGAGCTTTAGGCTCAACAAAAAATACTTCCTTACTCCCTTTGCGTTGCTCCAAAAGAGGGATTTGATCTGAAGCCTGCTGATGCTCATATTAACGATCCCGTTGTTGACACAAAAATCGCACGTTTTTCTGAGATGTCATTCAAGCTGGCTTCGGTACAGCAGCAAGTGGCATGCCCCATCCCAAGCCCACGGTTCCTCAGGGCTGTTCCGGACCCTTGGGTAGTTCCATCCGTAGATGGTTGATACGTGTAGATAGTCTAGGTGGTAATATGAGATGGAATGCCAGGTGCAGTGACTATGCAAGCAGATCTACCCTCTGGCTGGCATGCTTTTTTCCAGAAGTGTATCATAGCTGTTGATTTCACAAGCTGTACTGCAATATGATGGCATCTATCAAAGGGCCAAGCTGAGGTCTGCATGTTTGTACTGAGTCACCTGCCCAACTCCATGTGGCAGAGGTATTTTAAAATGTCAGGCTTAAGCAGATATTATGCTGCAGCAGGGAAGATGATATAAAGTTCCTGTATAAACAGTGTTATGAATTTGCTGGATGAAAGGTACTCAGCTGTTGCTATGTCCAAGCTGGAGACATTTCCTGCTCTAAGATCTATCCTTACCATTTCAGGGACCATAAAATATTCCTCAGATTAATTCCTCCTTTTTATTTATTTTCTTTTCTTCTAGCTCTCCATCCAGACACAGCTTTGTCGTTAGCCCTAGTCACTGGCTATCTTGGCCAGCTGTGCGAGTCCCCAAGTGCCAAATCCAAATCCCTTCTCCTCTCTGGTCCTGCCCATGTCATTGATGGGGAATGCGCTTCCAGAACAAGCAGCTCTGGCTCCCATGGATCTGGGACTTGGCCACGCACTGTGCCACACAGCAGGAAGGCTTCCAGACTTATCAGCAGGGTAGGGTGGTCCCAGGGACCTCTGTTTCTCAACAGCTAAGGTGTTTGCCTAACATGTTGGTTAAAGAACAGGCATACCAGAAAGTTGTGCTTGCAAGTACCAGATCCTCCCTGAACATATTTCCTAGATAGCTGCTGTATAAATGATGAGGAAGCAATCCAAGCGTGTGATCACAAACAAGAAGGTGTGCGGTTTGGTACAGGACCTGCCCTTGCTGGGGTGTTCGCTCTGTGACAAACAGGCTTTTTCACTCTGTGGTAAGATCCTGCACTCATTGCATGCAGCAGGTAACAGTTTGACGGATCTCTTCCTGCAGCCCAGCATGCTGCTGGAACAAGGATTTTATTTTAATGATAACTGACCAGGAGTTATCACAACGGTTATCAGTCAACACAACAACATTTTATAAATACAGTCTTTGTGGAGGTAGTAGTTTTGGAAATCCCAATAGCTTAAAGTTAGTTTGGCACCTCTTTGTAGGATAGGTGGTGGGTGTGATCTGAAATCACTTCCTTTAACTCCAACAAGTTTGGGATCACATCCACGGTTTGGTTATTTATTTATTTATTCCCCTCCCAGTCTTTATATGTCACTCTCTGGGTTGCCAAGGGCTGGACATGTAAGGCAAGTATCTCAAAGGAGAAAGAAGTGTCTGGTGCCACCAGCTGTAGGCACACATCCAGCGGCTTGGTTCTCTAGGAAAGGAATTTGTGGACTGCACCTGGAAAATCTGTCTTCCACAAACCAGGAGCTAGCCAGTAAACACTGAATGCATAGCTGAGCACTGGACACTTGTGTTTCTACTGACTTCTAAGCAGAATGAGAAGGAAATGTATTTTTTGCACTAGTTTAACTTGTACCCTGATCTGCCACTGCAGGGAGTAATTGACTGATAACTTAGAAATTAGCCAGCTGCCAGTGTTTGCTGCACAAGATTGCTGTGAACGGGCTGTTAATGAATGTCCCTGTGTGAGCAGGTCCACAGCATGGTGTGGGGAGTGACCCGTGTAGGGCAGGACAGGGGAGGAGGCTTGTGTGGGCTCCAAGGAAGACAGGTTCTGGCAGTGGTGATGTGTGGGGAGTTACGGGGGGGACATGCATTTCACCACACTGCTGGGTAGTACTTTAGACATCTCTTTCTACATCGGCCTCCACTAGAAAATAGCAAGAGCCAAGCCCTGCACAGAGTCATGTTAGTGTAATGCTAACGCAATGCATGAACTTCTGCTCATCTCATTATGACAATACTTCCGAAAGAATCAAGTCTCTGCATCCCATCATAATAGAAAAGACCAGGTGCAAATCCAGCACTGTTTTTTCCCCGCTTTGTGTTTTCCAGTAGTTCAGATCCAAACTGAAACAGAGCTTGTCAAAGGTCCGTCTCCTTTGCTAACAATGGTGGGCAAGTCTCTAAATGCAAGGTCTTTGCTCAGACTGAAGGAAATGAATGGAAATGAGTCAGTACTTCAGGAGCATCATGACTCCTACAGATAAAAGTAGTTTGTGGTCACGAGAGGATTCACATTCTGTATTTCTGCCGTCTGCTAAAGGGATTTGCTCAGCCAAACACACACCACTCAGCTCAGGCACTAGGAGTTTCTATTAAACCACAACAAGGGTTTACCCCAGGGTGCCTTCTAAGGTGTCCAAGAATAGAGGATACTGGGATGGAGTGCTTAGCCAGAAGTGCAAGCATGCAGTGATAAAATGCAGGATTTCGTGGCCAGATTGCTGGCCTACAAGCATGGCTGGAGTCCCTTGTAGCAGCCAACATGCCATGTTCACTGCCCTGTGCTGTCACCATCCAGTGGGGCTGCTGACAGATCCAGCCTTGAAAACAAACTGTCAAGCAAAGCATTTGTCGTAGGTGTGAGATTTGTGCAGACTGGGATGTGCTTTATGGTCTTTAATACTCTGAAACACTACCTGAGCATCTGTCTTGGTCTCACTCAGCATGCTAAGTTAGGTAACAGAGCTGAATTTTACTGAAACTTCTAGACAGTGCATAAAAAGTACAAAAGCATACCAATAATCCATCTTCTGTCATCACCAGTCTAACTCAGCTGCTGGAACAACAAAGTATATAGTCCTTTTTTCTAAGCATGCATTATGCAAAATCAGAGCCAGGGCTATAAGGAGACTATTGGAAATTGGGTCTCTCCAGTCATTTTGAGAGCAGGGAAACATCCTTCCCTCTCTACAAGGACAGGATTCCTTCTAGTAGTCTACAGGAAGTTACACATGACAAATACAGATGAGTCCCAAGGCTTTCCAAAGAGGCTATCCATGGAAAAGGCAACCTGGACCCCTCAAATTCTAGGGGAAATCCCAGTGCAGGATGGTGGGGTGCGGCATCACTTTTCATTCCTGTGTGGTATTTGCTGGACTGGAATCCAGGCTGCGTGTGGCAGAAGCAGATGTGTAGGGTCAAGTGCTCCTCTGACAGAGCAGATACAAAAGTTTTCGCCTTTGCACAGCTCATTCACTGATGCTGAGCCAGAAGCACACGTAAATCACCGAGCAGACCATGGAGCTGAAACACTCCTGGGAGTACCAGCAATGGGCAAGGCACCTGAGGCAGAAGCAGCACGTTGGCTCTTGGCGTGTTGGGACAGAGAGCCGTGTCTTCTAGGCTATGGATGCTGGCTGTAGGATTGCATAGGTGTGCGTGGGGGTACACAGGGTATATGCAGCGTTTGTGTTCCAGCCTGCAGAACTGCCTGATCCCTCATCTACCTGCTGACCCCTCCACCACCGCAGACTGTGCCCCAGCCACCCTATTTCCTCCGCTGTAGGACATGGACTTGTGAAGGACTTTTGCCAGAGCTGTTGTCTATAGCGTGGCTCGCAGTGGTGCTGTTGCCGTGATGGCTGAAAGCCTTGGCGTACATGAGGTGCATTCAGAGTAAGCTTTGAACTGTGCAAAGTGCATGCAAACTAGCGGTGTAAGGGCATGCAAACTGGTGCTTTGCCCTGATTAATTTTTCTAAAAGCCCCAGTTTCTCCACTGCTTCACGCCATATATTGTCACTTACACTGATGGGAAATTAGTATAATCGACACCTTTCTGATTTGGTAACATTTTGTGGTGGCTTTGCATTGGCATAAAAAGCAAGTACACATTGCAAAGCTGCTGAAGACAGCTAGATGAATTTCACAGCTAATGCCTGCTTGGCAAAACAGACCTAAAAGCACAGTGCAGCCACAAGTTTCTTTACACTACAAAGAACAAGTGATGTTGCTGAAAAACTATGGTGAAACAGTCATTGACCTTAACTCCTTTGCAACATCAATTCATTTTTCTCTTAGTTTAATGTTGAAAAAAAAGTTGTAACTCAATCACTGACCATGGAATACATCCCAGAAGAAATGCAAGGACCACCAACAATGTGGACCAGGTGTGAATTACAAATAGCATCAGCAAGAGGCCTTCTGTGTCCCAGGGTCATTCATCCCATAGCCAATGCTATTCCTTTTATATTTTTCTTTTCAGCTTGCCATTTTTAAGCCTTTTCAGCAAGACCTTCTCTTGCTGCGGGTTTCTACCACACCAAGCACTGTGATGCCCCTAAACTGAATGAAACCCCTATAATGGTACTACAGTTGTAACAAGATTGGGTTTTGTTCCTACCAGTTCGTTAGCCAAAGTGACCGTCTGGCAGCTGTAGGGCAGCTTTCGGCTTGTCCCGTACAGTGGGGCAGGATGCTATACCCTGGAAGAGCAGATGCGTGCAGATAGTGTCCTTGAGCTTTCCAAACCCAGGAAATAGTTTGACCCAAAAGAAACTGAGAAAGGTAGGTGGCATTGGAGACAGACACAAAACAATAATCTCTTATTTTATAGAGTCATCTCAAGTTACCATTGATTCATCTTGAGTCAGGAATGATATAAACAAGCGAGTGCAAGCATGCTTCAGGCTCTCAATATTTTCCATATAAGAAAGCTTTTGCTTCCTTTTACCTATAAAATTGGGAAGGGAGAGAAAACTTACATTTGTTTATTTATTTGTTTGTTTATTCATTTATTTACAACTCTTCAATAAAATGAAGGCAGAATTAGGAGATAATGCTTTCTGGAATTAGGAAATCCTGGCTCGGTAGCTCAAATATTAACGCAGTGCCTCATCTCACCTTTGCTACCTCCTGTCTTTCATCCTGATCAATCATCTTGACTGCACTGTAATGCAGCTGCTCTGGGCAGAATCTCTTGTCACGAACCAAACCCTGCTTTTCTGAAGCAATGGTACAAAGGAAGGAGAGAGGCCTCTGGTGTGGCATCTGCACTGGGAATTGCTTGAAAGCAAATGGGATTCCACGAGAGTTCTCCCCTCCCACCAGAGCTGAATCAGGCCTTAAGCTAATGAGATATCCCAACACAACTGAAACCTGCCTTAAGCTTACCTTTTCTCTAAGAGACCCTTCACCGTGAGAAATTGCCATTTGCTGGTTTTATTGCTTTATATTACCCCAAAAACGTACCCTGAAACTCTAGCAAGCCAACGAGGGGGTTCATTTTCCTTGAGCAGGCATGCAGCAGTGAGAGGACTCGCTCTGTCCCTCAGGACCGAGCTCAGGACCTCTGGAGTGCATGGTCACCTTCAGGCACCACGCAAGGTTTCTGTACAACTTCAGTGAGATCAGTCGTTTGGTTTATTTTTTCATAGAAGCAAGGACAAAGAAAAACCGCGATCACCCGTCTTTCAGTGTGAGTTAAAATACTCTATAAAAACATCTAGTGGAAGTTTTTCTAGGTCTAGTTCAGCTTGCAAAGATACAGCTTTGTCCCAAATGCCGTATGTTGTCTGATGAAGCTTTCCTTTCATATTGCAGTTTATGAATTCACATAAGCCTGTGAAAAGGAGCAAAAACAAATGCCTGGATTCAATGAGTCAGAGAAGACATTTTTTTAATTGGTTCCTCTCATTGCCCTTTCTTTTCATGCCAGGTGCAGTGACAGCAAAATAAACTCAATTCACAGACTCCTGTCATCCTCCGGATCTGTGGATCGGTTCTGACTCCCTCCCAGCCTCATTCATTGCTTCTGAGGATGAAGTCCTGAACATCTGCTGTGGTCGAAACTATTCTTACATCATCTTCTGAATGCAGTGACTTCAAGCCCATGAAACCATGATGTTAATGCCATAGTCAAGGCTTCAGCCAAAGCTCTTTCTGCAGACCTGGGCTGACTTTTTTGAAAATGCCATGGCAGTTGCTAGTTCTTCACCAACAGAGGAATTACCAGAGTCGTGTAGCATTAGGTTTATCATGCAATACAAGAAAATGGGAGAGTTTTCCAGCAGAGCAGCAGTCTGCTTGGGGGTGGCAGTACCATAGTATGAATTCCTTACTGAATCTCAGATGAATTTTGATTTTTGTCTTGTTGTATAAAATGGGGAAGAATATCCTTGCTCTGTGTTATCTACTTAGAATAATAAGCTGCTGGAGGCAAATGTTTTACCATGCGTGGTATTAATTTGGTAGTGTTAGCTGTATTGACACCTTTCTGTGCAAAGATTAATAACAGTTAAAAATCAAACCCAAATGGGGCAAGCCTGAAGATTATCTAGGTGTGGACTCACAGCTGAAGTAATTACTGTTCTTCTGCTTTCGATAAGAGATGTATAACACTGTGGTAGTGATAGCATGGCTAATGAAAACTGCACAGAAATGGAAGTTATCCAGGGAGAACGCAAAATTTCAGGAGTTTAATACACTCAGGGACTGAGTAATTTCTGCCTTGCTGTACTGAAAGGACATCTTAAACAAAATTGTCACATTTGGGATGATGCTACAGAAATAGATGACTGCTGTTGCACACTAGTTCTGAAGAAGCCAAGAGGCAAAAGAGGGGAGATGTAGGCTAATGCACACCCATCAGTCTGACCCCCAACAGTATGTAGTATTTTAGAACAAATTTTGACTACAAACATCATTAAAGATATGGGAAAATGCGGCGGGAGCTTACCAAAGGTAGGTTATACCAACCTCTGGTAAGAGGGACTGATCTAGATGAAAAAAATACTACTATTTGGGACTTTAGGACAACCTTCATTACCGTGTCCTAAAGGAAATGGATAGTTCTGCTGGAAAAGGGATTCTCACACAACAGAGAGGTGATACAGGGCTGCTAATGGGGACAAGAGATCATGCTGCAAGGGGAAATACCAGGCTGAAAGACAGCTTGAAGTGAAGGCTTTTCTGGAAAATACTCGTTTTAATTTCTGTTAGTGCCATTTGGAAAAGCCTGAAGCATGCTGATGACATTTGCTAATGATTAAGGTGTATCATCGGAGGAAGATGGTAAGAAGGGGGTGGGGCGGTAGGAATAGAATAAAATGTAGTGGTACAGGAGTGCAGGGCCACGTAGTTACAAAACCTTTTACTACAGTGGGGACTTCCATTCCACTTGCCTTTCCAACCAGGGAGGACAAAGAAAGAGAGGACCAATTTGTATGGCCTTGATAATGTGACTCTAGGATATACCAGCCATTCACAGTACAGAAAGGAGAGTATTTATTCCACTGCACGACACATCTGGAGTAAATTATACTGTTCTGGTCACCCATCTTCAAGAAAGGAAAAATGGAAAAGAAAAAACATGATGATAAAAAGAATTGCGAGCCTGTCTTTGATGACAGGAGATTTTGAGCTTGGCTTGTATGACTTAGCAAAATAAATGTCAAGAGGAGATGACAGCGAGCCCTATAAATACATCAGGAATGCAAACATCATAGGGGAAGTGTTATTTTAAGCTGAAAAATAATTTGGCGAAAGAACAAGTAGGTATAACTTGGCAATAAATAATTTTAGCCCATAAATTAGGAGGTCTGTAATCTTCAGAGTGAGGCTTTGGTCCGATCTTTCAGGAGGAGGAGGAAGAGGGTGACAGTTATCTAAATGACTCTGGTGTGGTGGCCTGCAATAGCAGAAATCTGGTTCCTCTGGCTAGAAAGCCCCTGTGGTTTTAGGTTCCAGTACAATGGAATTCCTACATGTTAATACTGTGGCAAATGTTAATATTAAATATGAATAAAGTGTCAACAGCAATTAGCTGTTAATCAGTAATATTAATTAATGACTGGGATGATTGGATGTTGCTTGTGACTGGATGAAAACCAGGAGGACAGACAAATCTCTGTAAGGTAAGAGCCCGAAGGAGAAGCGTGTCCGTCTAGGCTCGGTTTTCAGAGAAAGTTTCACCTGATTCTTGTTCATTTGGGTAGCACCAATACAATTAATCCAGACTAACCTGTTTCATGGAGTTCCTATGATGGTGAGATCAGAATCAGGCCCAACATCTCCAAACAGGTTCAGGGTGTTGTAATTGTGACTATTAAGGTTTAAAAATTTTAAACATTTCTTGGCAAAAACCAAAACGTAACTCTTCTCTCCTACAAAGCTTCATGAATGCACAACATCACGATTCCTGGATAGAGATCACATCATCTCCACAGTTATTACTTTACAGGTTTCTCACTGACCTCAGCTCAGCTCTGGGAATGGTGCCAGCACAATTACAGTAACTCTGAATAGGGCAGACATAAAGCTCCTGTATCTACCCTGAAATTGTGCCAGATTTTTCTCTTGCTTAATGATGGAAAGATGCATTTCTTCTTTGATTGGTTTCAAATAGTTCAGGCTGGGCTGGCTGTAACAAGATTATTTCCAGCAAAAGAAGGAAAAGAAGTAAACTACCCTGCAGGTATGTGCATACGCAGTGCGCTTATTCCATAGATAACCTTGGGGAAGGTTGTTCCAAGGAGAGTTGTGGGGGAAACTGAGTCAAGGTGACTTCAGCTAGTTACCTGGAAGGTAAATGGCAGAGCTGGGAATAAAATTCAAGGGGCAGGTGCTTGATTCAGTGTTGTTTTCACTGAACCACGCTACCTTCCTGGAGCACGTCAAGGCCCATTGCCTTCCTTCCCGTGAAGCTGGGCAGCTGGACTGCAATGACACCAGGTGGAGATGAGTGCACTCATCACCTTGGAAAATCAGGCCCCTGGTGATTTTCTCTGATGTTAATTGACTGTCAGACCCTGCAAGAGGGGAGTCAACACATTTCCTGAACTGTGCTCTAAGAGAGTGTTTTCCAAACCCGAGGGTAAATTTAATGTTGTTGCAGAGGAAACGGTGATGGGACTCAGCAGCAGCTGCTGCTCTCCAGCATCCTCCCAAAGGTACGGCGCATTGGAGCAGGGAGCAGGGAGCGCCTGCAAGCAGTGTATGCAAACCCCAACCCCTTCTACTTGGCAGGCAGGACTCTGCCTTCCCTCCAGACCTCCTGCCTTCCTCCCCCAAGAAAAAGAGTCCCGAGGGCTGCTCCCAGGAAAATGCTGGGTACCATCCTGAAAGGTAAATCCCTGAAAAACCAGGCTTTTTGCGTGGGACCACTGAAGGTGCAATCACGTTTTCCTAGGTGCTGGATTTATGAATCTATTCTAAAGTGTGGAAATGGGGATTCTTCTCAAGTGAGAGTGAGAACGGTAAGAGCAATGTTCTGAATAAATACATTGTGATGAGTCTAAAAGATCAGGTAATGTGTGTGTTCAAAGAGGCAAATTTAATTTATGGACAGATGAGTCTGGGTGATTGGATTACCTGATTTAATGAATTACTGCCTCTCAGTGGAGCTGTGAAAACTGACTGCATTGTGCTTTCCTCCTTTGCTTTTTAAAATAAATCATATTAAGGGAAAGCAAACAGGTTTCATTTAGAGAGTGGAAGGGCTGTTAACGTGGTCAGTTAAGATGGCTCTGCAGATGCACGGTAACTCGCTAAACTCTGGAAGTTAATCCCATACACTAACGTGGCTGTGCCCTGCATGTGCCCTGGGCACTGATGGCACTTGTTTTCTGATGTTCCATAATTACACACACACACACACACCAATTAGTAATTTATTCATATTGGGGCTGACTAGTGAGACAGGAACACAACAGTGCCATGGCTATCTCTGACAGGGGATGTTGAACGGTGAAAGAACAGCGCATTGCTGCTCACCAGGCTGCACCTCAGTTACACCTTTGCACCGATGGAGATGTTTCATCGCATCACCAACAAAAGTTGACCCACATCCGTTGGATCCAGGTTATGACAAACTTAATTCTGCCACATCTAATCTTTTGACCGCTCTGGTCAGGAAATTTGGTCTCTTAGTCTGTTTGGGTTTTTCTTTTTTTAAATGCAAAATGATTTGGGGAAACCAGCCTTGTTCCGTATCACCAGTTGTATTTTTTGGTCCCCACCACTGGAGCTGATGGAGCGGCTGCTCCCCACACCCGGCTGCCCGCAGGCACAGGGTGTCACCTTCGTGCGTGGCGTTGGTGCCCCCTCGGCCTGCAGCGAACATTCTTCACGTGCTGCTGGGAACAGAGGTGCCCCCACCTCCCTCCTACCACACCCCAGCACCTTCAGCCATGTGGTCCCCTGCGACCCACGCCCCGCAGGGGTCCTGCTGCCTCTCCTGCCCCATCCCTAGTGCTGTGCCCACCTCTGCCCTCCCCCGCTCTGCTCCAGCGTTTCCCCTCCTCCCCCCACAAGCACCCCCCTCTGCTCCCTCCCGCCGGGATCCCCTCCTGCCTCGGCAGACGCCCCGCCCTCCATTCGCCCCAGGCAGCGGGGCGCCGCACTGAGCTGTGGGGGCCGCGGGGGCGTGGCCTCGGGCCGCGGGGGCGTGGCCTCGGGGGCCTGGTCAGGTGCTGAGGCCTCGAGCGGCGGCGGTTGCTGGGCGACCGGCGGTGGCCGCGCAGCCCCGGCCCCAGGCCCAGCCCCAGCCCTCTGGCCGGGCCCCGCTTCTCGTCCGCGGGCGAGAGGGGAGGGCGGGGGAGGGGGTCCGGGGGTGGCTCGGTGCGTGCGGCGGGCCGGAGGGGTGGTTTCCCCTGCCCCATCCCGTGTTTCCACACGCCTGCTTAAGGGCCCCTAAGAAAGGCCTCCGCGGCACATCCTGCCTGCCCGGTGCCGCTCAGGCCCTGAAGGCCCCCAGACTCATACCACTGCCCTGCGCGGAGGTGGGAAGTGCCTGAAGGCCCCTGTTTGTGTCGGTGTTGACAGTGCATCTGGTAGGTTTAACAGCGTGTTTGGGTTATGCTTTGGTAGAGCTCTGACTGCGTGTTCCTGGGCGCTTGCAAGCTGTGGGAGCAGCCCAAGGTGTTCCACCGGGGCGTGTGGCTCTGCTGTGGTGGCCCCTCAGCTGCTGCGGTGACAGGAGTGACTTGCTGAGGCCAGGCTGGGGGGCCCCGGTGGCCTTGGCTTCCCAGGGGAAGGGCTCGGCTACATTCCCCATCCTGCTTCCAGCCCCTCTGTGGTCTGGGGGTGAACCCACTACCAGCTGGAGGCTCGTGGTACTCGCCCATAGTTTTTAGCAGACAGTAATTAGCTAATTGGTTATCTTAGGCTCTCCCTTTGTCTGTGAGGCCTGTGCTCTCCTGGCTCTGCACCCATCTTTTACAGTCATTGTTTCCTGACATAAACGTCCCTGCTTACCTGTTATTTTCTATTCTGACTGCTTTCGCGAGGCAAAATTTTCTGATGAGTAATCCAGTAAAAGTGTATTAAATGTTGACTTCAGCCTTTTACCCCGTGCTAGCCTGGGGGAGGGGTTTTCTCTAACAGGTTCAGCCAAGGAAATGACTGTTCTTTGAGTAAATAATTGTTTTTTAAATAACTATTTTTTTTTTTACAAATATGTAGATTCTTCTGTATCAAATCCTTCACCTTCTCATGATCCTCTTGGGAAACTGTTTTCAGTTACACTTTCATTAAGCTCTTCAAGGCTGTACCACCTTGTGTCCTGTTACACTTTAAAGACCAATTGAATGTGGACTTCTGCTGCTACAGTGGATAAAGTACTCTTTCATTATCAATTGCGGAATGCTCAGAGTCTGCGTTTGTTTGGGGCTTGGTTTGATTTCTCTTGAAGATTGTGTTCTTAACTGTTGTTTTAGCAGGATACGGAGCAGTCATAAGGAATTGCACTATGAGCAACTAAACAGAGATGAACGCTGTGATTAGTAAATGAAAATCCCTGTAGCAGAGGAATGGGAAACGAAAGACACAGAACAGTAGTGGCATTGGAAGAAAAGGTAAAATAATTTCAAATGTACAAATGACTGAAAATGTTCAGAACTTCTTTTTTTCTTCTCCAATTTGATTTTATTTCTCTGCTTTGTGTTATTTTTGAATTTACCTAGAAGAACTTGGTTTTAAATTTAAGTGTTTGGGCATGTCAGATCTCAGAGTTGCTGTAATTAACAGGTTTTGGGGGTGGTGATGTGCTAGGATTTTATTTGCTGGTCTTTGAGTTCTCTCTCTTGGCATTAACATTGAGAATTACTATGCTCCTGTAGATCTGACCTCTCAAGAGATTGATGTGTGGGTACATCTACCTATGGACAGTTTAATTTGTTAGTTTAATCATATGCTGCTGTCAGTGGAAGAGATATAAAAGCAGGATTTGGATTCAATGTGAGACCAGATGTGAGTTTAGCACTGGGCTGGAGTGATATTATTATTTATGAGGATGCATGTGCTCATCTAGCTGAAGCTCCTTAGGGGATGTAGTTAAAAAAAACACATATATTCTCTAAGTTTGAAGTAGTATAAAATTTGATGCTTGCACAATAGTAACATTTTGTAATAGACCATAAATCTGGGATTGCTACATTTGTCAGTAATGGGAGTGGCTTAATATTTATTCAGGAGGAATTATGAAGAGGTTATTTTTTAAATCGGAAAATTTATGAACTTTTCACAGAAATTATTTTAGGTATGTCTGTATAATTTTAATTTGCTAGGAAAATGCTTCGTGTTTTTATACCTTCTGTAGATTCCTGTATTGGCTTGGAAGACAGTTGGGAATAAAACCTTTTTTATATCAGTAAGGCCACAAGTACTTGTAATACAAATCAGAAGACCAGCTTTGCCATGGCAGATGTAATCAAGGCTAATGTAACTGTGTTAAAAAGAAAAGATTGTGGACCCTGGCCAGTTCAAAGAAGCATTATCTAATATTTAAAAAAATAAGATTTCAGAAAGTATTCATTCCTGTGATTATAGCATCTGACATCAGGAAGCAATATTTTAAGTATCCCGTAACGTTGGCTGTTTCTTTTATATTTTTTGCATCTTGAGTTAATTTTTTAGAGTTCTAATACTACCTCTCGGTTTCTCTCGGTTGGTTGGGTTTTATGTTTTGTTTTGTGGGGTTTTTTTTTGTTACTGCTAGCACAGGTAGTGTTTGGGTATGTTTTTGTTTTATTTCAATAGAGTATCCACCCAAGTTCAAAGTGATGGGGGGGTGGGGGTGCGGGGAAGTGAAATGTATATAAAATGACGGACTTTAAGTAAATTGTGGCTACTTGGGCTACTATAGCATTAATCTACTGCAATAGTTCTCTGAAAATATCATCTTGCAGCTAGTGAAAAGAGACAGTGTTAAAACCTGTTAAAAGAGGAACTGAAAACAGATTAAATTCATGTACCGGCTCTGTGGCCGTATCTTGAATTTTATGTGCAGTTCTGATCATCCTGGATGGTAAATGGCAGAACTTCAGATCGTTCCTGTGAAATATGACAAAGACGAGAAATAGAAAACGGACAAAATAAATGAGACTTTTCAGCTAGAAGAGATGAAAAAGGAGATGATTGAAAAGAAAGCTATAGATTAATGAATGGCATGGACATATGGATGAGTCTTCCATAATTCTAAGTGCTTTTGACCTCATTTATAACTTTAGCCTCCACAACAACCTATGTTTGTGTCTTCCACAATTTAAACAAATACGATGCGAAAATACACTTTCTCATCTTTAAAAACTGCTTCCTGATAAAATTCCTGGGGCTTCTTTTGTTGTTGGATGACTATTTGTCATGTCACGACACCTGACAAATAATTACTTCCCTATACATCTCCCCAGCTGTTGAACGCAACGCACCTTTTGGCTCGGGAAGTTACTAAGCAGCTGACTGCCGGAAATTAAAACAGTATGTAGGGAAGGATCGCTTTGGACTACCTCTGCTTCTGGTACTGTTTCTTAAGCATCTGTTTCTGACTACAGTAGATAGCTGGGCATCTGTCTTGACCCAGCAGGACAGTTTTAGTGCAACCTCATTAGCAGACTAAATTGATTTTGCAAAGTCCTTTTCACTGTCAGTTTTCTGCCCTTGCTAAAATTTTGGGAGTGTGTGTTACTAAATAAGCTCCCGTGCCATCTTCCACTGTTCAGTATTTTCCTGTGAGTTCAGCTAGAAGTCATCTCTTACTATTCAATGTATCCCATGTGAGCAACACATTGGAAATCGGAAACATCCCAGCCTTGAAAATGCCTCTTCAAATGGTTTTGCGGGCCATGGAATCTCTTGCTTCAATCAGCTTAATTACCTAATAAAACGACTGAAAATTGTTTAGGGACAACAGAGCACTTTGAAATTCAGGAATGCCATATATGATGCATTTTCAGCCTGCACAGAAGTCTGGATTTCAAAGGGCTCATAACTGCAATGCATCAGTAGCTGGAAAAAAAAAAAGACTGTTTTTATTGTCCTTTTCTTAGCTGGAATCTGGAAATGCTTCTATATGGTGGATACTACAAAATGCTTTGAAGACTAAAAATGTGGAATTTTTCTTCTCTGCAGCTTTGGGCTGTCACTTAGCCCTGAGTCCATGGGCTAGAATAGACTGAATGAGCAGCGCTGTTACAAGCTTGATCTGAGACTGTGCTCACCTGTGCAGGGACACACTGCATCTTTTTGTGCCTCAGAAAACTGAGCTGCGCTGTGCTATTATTGCCCTAATGAATGGAGAGAGCCTGCAAGACCTTTTGGCATGCAGGAGACTTTGGGGAAGATGCTGGAGAGAGACCAGTATACAGGTGACTTATCCAGCTTCTTTATAACGAGGTAGAGGGTGTCAATGATGTGAAAGCACCTTGTCTCAAACCCCAGATAAAAGCGGCAAGGCTATGTTAAAAGCAGTATTTGTGCAGGGTGAGAAAGTTTTATATGCAATGGGAAAGGATAATTAGTGCGACACTAAAGCAAAACTAAGTTTGCAGTGAGAGGGGGAGCTTTTTTTGTATTGTCCCATCTTTGCAACAATTGACACTGCCTTGTATATAATTAAAAGTGGGTGAAACTTGGAGCCCACATGGGACATTAACTTATTATTTGGCTCTCATCACTTACAAAAAGTTTGAGATTAATCTTCTGTTCGGTGTGGCCACCACTGGAGTATGGTATAATCTATGCAAATCAGTTGAAAAATTATTTACTTACAAAAGCTTTATTCAGTAAGAAAGTACCTGTACGCTGATAACAGAATATGTCCAAAGGGGGCACCCAGCAGCAATAACTCAGGGATATTATTGCTTGGGTGATGAATTAGCCCTGAGTCACTCAAATCTTGATGATTTTTTTTTTCTTTTTTTTACTCCCCCTAAAATATAATTTCATCGTGCTGCTGCTTACTTTATAAATATATATAATTTTGCAAGCTATGTGCTGAGACAGTATCATTTATTGTTCCAGATGTTCAATATATATCATAAGTGGAGAGCTTCCTGAAGGTAACTTTTCTTTTAACACACTCAGACTTGCATACAGAGTGGTTGTAGGATGTGCAGTGCTGGTCTTGGGCACTTGGGCTGCCTTTCTTCAGCCCAGCTTCAGCAGCTCGGAAATAGTATGCTGGGATTTGTATTTTCAAGTCTTCTCAGTCAAATCGGAAGCTTAAGAAACAGCTTGGGCAACTTTCACTTCAGTGTGAGCCTTGACCTATGGGACTTTATGTAACATGGCTTGTGAAGAGCAGAGAGGTGTTCAAGCTGGTTGTAGACCACCTCTTGCAGAGATGTTTTGAGGAAAGAATACACATTTGGGGGAGGCTGGTGGGAATGCTTTTGTTAATACTTAAAATGATACTGGCAGATGCTTTTATCTTGGGTTAGCCAGGTGATGAACTTTGTGCTTGGGTCATCCCTCTACTCAAGCTGCGCAAAGTTGTTCATGTGAACGAGTCTTTTCAAGATTGGGACCTGGAACTATGGTGCTGAGTTAATTTCCTCTTTGAGCTTGGAGAGCATGAATGATGAGTGCCCATGACATGAAGAGGGGTTTGTGTGCCCTAAAACTTGTCTTGTTTTCCTAACTGTTGATCTTAAAAAGATACTGACTGTGCAAAGCCTTGCTTTGTTTATGTCCTTCCTCAGTATGTCCAGTAACAGCATCTGCAATTTAAGTAATTGCTAAATTGGACCTTTTGAATGCAAGGTAGGTAAGTGAATGACCTAGATGATGTTTTAGAAGAAATAGTTTGGGCTATTGTCCTTTGAAGATTAACAGAATATCCAGTAGATATTAAGATAACTTGTGGAGTATTAAATATGAGATCAAATCTTAATTCAGCCTGGCAGGATGCACTCACCTGTACAGTCTGTCTTCTGAAATAACAATAGGATATTGTAGGTAAAGCCAAAAAAGAAGGACATTAAGTTTTTCTTGACAAAAGACTTCATTAAGCTGATGCTGTGATTTAGATTAATATCCGTACCTTGGGAATAGTTGGAAATAATAACATTATATTTGCATACTTTTTATTTTAACAAAACTGAAACTGTAATGTTAGAATTGCCTAAACTAATTATATTCCCCAATTTTCTGGTCCAGTGACATCTACATTTAAGGCAGGATCTGTGTGTGTGATAAGCGCAGATATGCTGGTTCCCGTGTACCTTGGCGTTAGCTATCCATTTCAGGACCCCGACCTAAGGACAAGAGGATTTTAAATAGAGCAGCCTTGTTTCTCACTTATTTCACATCTGGACACTGTTGTATAAAAACCTATGACCTTGAAGTGCCAAATGCAGCTTCCTGATCCCTGGCTACCTTGCTGAAGTTAAAATAGTAAGAGACTTTTACCTCCTCTGCTAACTGAAATGATCATAAGATCATTTGGCAACCTTCTGGCCATGAAGTCGTGGGCACCTTGCAACTCTGTTTTTCCATAACCCCTGTTGTTCACCACTTACCTCTACATCCTAACCCCTGTTTAGCTTTTCTTAGGCTGGTTGTGGGGAGGAGTGGGGACAAACAGCAGCAGAGTCTTTTGAGAAGTTTCCTTGCAGCAGGAAGTTCACCTATATTAAAAAAAAAAAAAAAATTCAGTCTGTAGCATCTTGCAGTGTCACCTAAGGATTGAGATAATCCACACTCATTCATAGTCACTGTCTGTAGACTCGCGTTGCAGGGAGTATCAATAAGTGTTTGTAGCCAGACAGAGAATGCCACTGATCCCCTCCCACCACAGGACTCTAGAAAACAAAAGCGGTTGATTGGACTTCGATTTATTGTTTCTTTGACATGTAATAGCACGTATAATAGAGAGTGATCTGCTTTTTATCCTGCTATGAGGACAACATTTGACAAGCTAACTCCAGAATGATTTAATTTAGAGGCATTTCTAGCACACACGATGATAAATTTCTCATCACCTTACAACATCCTCAGCAGGATCTGGGAAAGTATTATATATCTTGCTTTTTTAGTACATACGATTTGTAGATATATAAAAGAGAAATGGTGGCATTTAAATGCATTGCCCTTTTTTTTTTTTAACTGCCATGTTTTTAAGAATATGAAACACCTTTTATCTCAAGGGTGTTGGCTCAAACCTACTCTGAGTTTGTAGCATGTGTTTTCTTCTCTGGGATCGCTGCTGCTTTGGATGATGGCAGTTTGAACACCACTCTGTGTATGGGGTTAATACAAAAAGTCCATGAAGCACCCAAAAACTTTCCCCGAGGACTGTGTGGGACATAGAACCCGAGGCTTACCTACCATGGTCATGGCAGCTGTAGAGCAGGATTTACACGTAATACCAAAGGACTGTCAGGCACCCTTACAGTCTGTAAAACCATAAATAAGGAAGGTAAACAATGAGGCAAACCAGTGCACTTGCTTTATGTGCAAATGTGGGTGCTTGAACCAAGCCCTCAAACTGGCTGAACAGTTAAACAAAACCATCTTTGTAAGCGCTGGAGTTGTTCAATGTCTTGAAGTCAGTGGATTTTTAATTACAATAAGTGGGATATTGAGATCTTGATATTTCAATGTTCTCATAAAAG
This sequence comes from Falco rusticolus, assembly GCF_015220075.1. NCBI lineage: Eukaryota > Metazoa > Chordata > Aves > Falconiformes > Falconidae > Falco > Falco rusticolus. The sequence goes on along the minus strand of NC_051196.1, from coordinate 3,997,974 downwards.
CTTTTTTCTTTAGTGGGGCACACAAGTGGAATATTTATGAATGGTCTTTATAGTCTTTACGTGATTCCTTAATGTTAAAGTAGCATTACTGAAGTAGTCACTACCTCCTTCTGCTTAACAAACCCAGAAGATTAAACCAAGATGATTTAGTTATATATAAAGAAGAGCAATTCACATTAATATCAGGTCAGATGGGTTTTTTTTTCAACTTTTTAGAAGTTGCACCTGCTAAAATAGACTGATATGTTACAGGGTGCTTTATATTGCATAAATGTAGCAGGAACTGTTTCAGCCATTAGGGTTGGATTATTGTAACAGTAGTTTTATGATGACATCATAGCAATTTCCAGCTGCCCAAACAGTTATTTTCCAGAAGAGGTTATCTGTAGTGCACTTGCACAAAATTACACTTAAAAGGGCACTCATAGTTCCCTTGGGACTTATAAACCAAACCTTTTGTCAAATCCTTAGCAAACACAGAATTCTTTGTTTTCGTTCTGTGTCAGTGGTAACAGTGTGGGCACTACTATGATTTGTGATTCTAGATTAAACAAATAAAAACTACATTGTGCAGGGCAAGAGAAATGAAAGTCTGCAGTGCAAGCTTCCTGTCATGAAGGGATAGATAGCACAATGATTCTCAGATGTTTTTTTCTAGGCTATTTTTAGGTTGGTGGCATAAAGATAAGGGTATACGAATTGCGGTACCCTACCTGAAATGGCACTCCTCCCTGTCCTGGGGAGCGTTTTGAAGCCATGGGTAGCCACAGAGCACGAGAGGATGCTGGCTGAGAAGCTGGCTTAAGGGACTAGAGCTTCATTTTTGTATGGCATGTTAATATATAGAGGTATATGTCTTTCCTAGAGTAAATCTGGGTTGATTACTGTTGGTAGGTTACCATTTAAAAATGAAAAAAGCCAAATTGCTTGGACAAGCTCTTTAGGCAATGTCTTGAAGGCTGCATTAGAAATTATCATGCCTAGTCACACAATTCAGAGGATCTTTCCCAGACTTAAGAAGCCAAAAGTAATATGGAGTCAAGCATTTCTGGCAATTGCTGTATTGAAAGGCATATTAACATATATTTAATGAAGAATACACGATCCTGTCATTGACTCTTTGATAAATCTCATAGCAGGAAAATAAAATCTTGGAGTTTTACCAGTTTGTCAGACCCTAAGAATATCAAATAACTATTCTCTGCCAATTTCATTCTAGCAAATTACAGTATTCTGCAGGGATTTCAAATCGCATGTTGTTCCAAGGACCATTTCATTTTAATAAAGATCTTTATTAGCTTTATTACTTTATATATGTTGAAAATGTCATGCAGTTTTTAATGAACTTGCACAACATATCAGTGAATTGAATAGCTTACCATCATCACGCTTGCTTTGGGAAGGAGCATGGCAGCAGTGGGGAAGGTCAGCAGATTAACTGTTTGTAGAATTCAAGATCTTCCATCTCACTGCTCTCATCATTGATTTCTCCTGCACTTACTGATTATCTGCCTCTAGTTATCCACATACAGAGCCTGCCAAGTCAAGACCTACGATGCAAATCCTGCAAAAAACAATTCATTGATTTCTTTTATTCTTAATGTTCATATGCAGGACAAGACCCCAGTTTTTTCAGCCATTTTCACTTTCCCTGACACTTTCATCTACTTTACAGTTATTCTTTTGCTCTGCCATTGAATTCATTGGAGGTTTTTGTTGGGTGCAGTTAGCTTCTGTCCTTGTTGGTTCCACAGTGCTGCAGGCGTGATCCGCCTTACCATTCAGCGTATATATCCAACATAAAGCCAATGTGACCATCTTCTCTGTGGAGTAAATCTTCAGGTTCGTGACTTCTCAGACCTCTTTAATGACAACGAAGTCTTTCCAGTCCCTGTAAACTGTCCCACTTGAGGCCAACACTAGTTTGGGTCAGCGGCTGCTTGTTCTGTGCAGCTGACAGAGCCATAGATTTCTCACTTGCTTTTTAACACTTTAAATGAGTGGGTGAGGTGGCTTTACTGGAGTGATCTTACCTGTCTCAAAATCAGATGGACCTGATGAAAAAGAGCAATGAAAAAGATCCTGTATCTGTAGGGGGATGAGTGTTTTGCCAGGCCCCCTGCTCACTCTTGCATAGTGCTGGAGATATTGGAAGTTTATGGATTTTTATGTAAGATTGGTACCTCACCACCCTGCACACTGAGATTTTTCTGTGTTTTCTATATATTTGCTATGTTTCTCATTTTGAGGATGTTATTTTGATCTGTGTTCAGGAGAAGATTCTTCTCTGGAGAAAGTTTTGAGGTGATAGAGGCATGTCAAAAGAATTAGTTTTGTTTGCTGACAATAACTCAATTTGATCCCGGACAATTTGTAATGAAAATACTTTTCTCCTCACTAATCCAATGTTACAATAATTACAAGCACCAGATCAATAGCGGGAAGTATAGGATTGGAAGTGTTGCTTCAGATATTAAGCCACAAATTGATCTCTCTGTCAAACCTTAAGTAAGTGCTGTATCAACACATATTTCAAAGATTGGAGGACGTTCTGAAATGTAATAGTGATGGACTGAAGAAAGGAGAACAATAATACGTTTTATGCAAGAGTATTAACCCTTTACAGCCCAAATCTACACACACCTGTTGTTAACTCATTATGTTTTGCACCCACACGTTACATCAGTGATTTCTGACTATTATTCCACTTGGTTCCATATGGGATTATCTCTGGATAGTAACGAACCTCACCTGAATTAAAAGAACCATAAGCAGTTGCACACAATCCAACACAAATCTTTTGCAACTGTTGAAGTATTCCAGCATTTATATGGCAAATATTCTAATTGGAGTCACTTGCTGACCAAAATAATAGTTTCTTAGGAAAATAGACAACACCGGAAGACCTTTGTATCACATAAGATTCTGAATTTCCTTGGACAACTGATGGAACTCTGCACTATGTCATACTGACCTGCTCTAAAGAAAGTAGAGGGGGGAAAAAATCTAAGAAATTCTAGAATTCTTTGGGAAAAGAAAAAGATAAACTTCATAACTCTCTCTTTTCTTTCAAAAACTAAGACAAATAGGTTTTTTTTGAGATCACTTTTCCCTCTTAATGAGCAGAAATAGGAAATTTGTCCTTATACAACTATAGGCACGCTGAGGTGTTAGAAGCTGCAAATGTCACTGTTCAGTTCACTTCATGGTGTTTCTTTTATAAGCCGTTAAGAACAATTGAAAGAAGTGTCTCTGAAGAATTTGTATTTGAATATGGTTTTTTACGCATTGAACATTGCCGTGGCTTGGATGTAGCACATTTGAGAGTTCAGCTTCTCCTCTAGGAGGGCTTGCCAGGTATGTGTAGTGATCTAGGAAGAATAGTTCTTGCTCCTTGTGGGTTGCCTCTCCCCTGATGAACACATGGAAGGAGCACTCAGGAGCGTGAGGGTTTGCTTCCTGTCTTTCTAATGCTAGGAGATCCTGCAGGGAGGGGTTTGGTGGATTGTTAAGTTGTTCTTCTTCAGATAAGGGCTGCTAATATTTCTGACTACTGAGTATTTTGAATTTTTTTTTGCTAGTGCAGAGATGAAGACTCTTGACTGGACACAAGTCGTCACAGCAAGAATTCTCTTTGGTGTAAACCTCTCTCACCTACTAAGTGGTTAGTCCTCTCAAGTAGAGATGATTAGCTGAGCAGTCACAACTTCTGTGTTTCCTAACTGAAATCACTCCTGTGTTTTCCTTAGGAAGGAAGGTGGTAATTCTCAGGTCTTGGCCACCACTGAAGCCTTGTCAGCCAGTTATGATTAGCTTGATTGTTTAATTAGTTTTCCAGCACCAAGAATAAGTATTGCTTCGCAGTGGAGAACAGAGGAAAACTGCAGGTGTCCCTTCAGCAGAGTGAGGAGGCTCTTCTCTAGTCTAGCCTTTTGTTGTTACAGCAATGTTTCCAGCTGTGATACTTCCTCGCTGCCAAGTAGTAGCAAATAGCAGTATAAATCATAGTAATGCTTGTACGGTTCGGGTACAGCCGATTGATTTTTGACTCTTAACGGGTGTACGTACACTTATTCTCATATTTCAAAATTAATTATTAATATTTCTGTAAAAAGAATAGCTTTGGGGATTAAAGAATGAACACTTTTGAAGTGTTTCATCTTCAAACTTTGGATTTCATTCCTCACTTGAAGCACACAGAGTTTTGTTTGAATTGTATTTTAATTTTATTTTCTCCAAGACTCTTCAGAACTAGAAGTCGATAGCCATGGCCTGCCTGACCCAGAGGGCAGTCAGTAGCAGTGCGGGTATGTTTAATTTAGGGCAGCAAATACAGACTGCTGCTGTCCGTGCTCGCCTACAGGCAGAGCTCAAAATGCTAAAGAGCAGCAGCGACATGTCTTGGTGCAGGCACG